>NC_030827.1:63158220-63470720 GCF_001704415.2 Capra hircus | reverse complement strand
GGTACAAAATGAACTTGAAACATTTTGCTTTGTTTCACAAGTTAAAAAAAGCTGGGGTCTGTCCTAGGACACAAGGCCCAGTTGAAGGAGCGCTAATTGTCCTCATATGGACTATGTGTATGTGCTTAGCTGATCAGTCTTGTCTGGCTCTTGTGACCCTTTGGACTATAACACACTAGACTCCCCTGTCCATGGGATTTTCCAGGCAGGAATACTAGAGTGGGTTGCCAGGGAATCTCTCCAACCCAGGATTGAAACGTCATCGCCTACATCTCCTGCACTGCAGGCAGATTCATATAGAGCACCAAAGTAATTAAGTACAGCGAGAGTTGGACTGTGAAGAAGGCTGAGCACCGAAGAATTGATGCTTTTGAACTGCGGTGTTGGAGAAGACTCTTGAGAGTCCCTTGGACTGCAAGGAGATCCAACCAGTCCATTTTGAAGGAGATCAACCCTGGGATTTCTTTGGAAGGAATGATACTAAAGCTGAAACTCCAGTACTTTGGCCACCTCATGTGAAGAGTTGACTCATTGGAAAAGACTCTGATGCTGGGAGGGATTGGGGGCAGGAGGAGAAGGGGATGACAGAGGATGGGATGGCTGGATGGCATCACTGACTGGATGGACGTGAGTCTGAGTGAACTCCGGGAGTTGGTGATGGACAGGGAGACCTGGAGTGCTGCGATTCATGGGGTCGCAAAGAGTTGGACACGACTGAGCGACTGAACTGAACTGAACTGAACTGAATAATTATAACCTATTAAAAAAAAAAACAGAAAATCATGAGCATAATACTTGAAGGTATTAAAAACTGCCTGCTCCTTGGAAGAAAAGCTATGACATACTTGGCATATTAAAAAGCAGAGACATTACTTTACTGACAAAGGTTCATATAGTCAAAGCCATGGTTTTTCCAGTAGTCATCATGGATGTGAGAGCTAGACCATAAAGCTGAGGGCTGAAGAATTGATGCTTTTGAACTGAGGTGTTGGAGAAGACTCTTGAGAGTCCCTTGGACTGCAAGGAGATCAAACCAGTCCATCCTAAAAGAAATCAGTTCTGAATACCCATTGAAAGGATTGATTCTGAAGCTGAAGCTCCAGTACTTTTGCAACCTGATGCAAAGAACTGACTCATTAGGAAAGACCCGGATGCTGGGAAAGATTGAGGGCAGGAGGAGAAGGGGATGACAGAGGATGAGATGGTTGGATGGCATCACCAACTCAATGGACATGAATATGAGCAGCCCATGGGGTCACAAAGAGTAGGACATGACTGAGCAACTGAACTGAACCTCTGAAGCACAGAAAGAGAGAGGAAGAAAGAAAGGAAGAAAAAAAAGAAAATGAGGGAGAGAGGAAGTCTTGTTTACAGTAGGATGCTGAAGGTTGACTTATGAAGGGATGGTGGAGTAGGAAAATTATTTCGCAGCCACATGGTTAAGATTCAGTCTGACAGTATCTACCAACGGATGGCCTCATCTCCAGTGGAAAAATTTCACTGAGGAGCAGGCTTTCCAGATAGTCTTAAAGTAGCTCCTGCAGACTGATTATTTCTTACAAGAAAAAAAATAGCAAGTTGTCTGTGGAAAAATTAGGCAACACCTTGACCAGGTGGCCAGAGTTAACATCACCCACGTGGAACAGGTAGATAGACCACTTGCCTTGAGATGTGATGCCTGAGAAGGACACGTTACCCGAAAACAACCTGGCTAAGAAGGAACCTCAGCCTAATCACAAGGAGATGGCTGAGAAACAGAAGTGTTCTATTACTATTTAAAAGTGAAGGGGGTGCTGTATTCTTCAAACACTTCAGTGCTGTAAAAGATAAAGAAAAGCTTTGGAACTGTTCCAGACTGAAGAACGTTAAAGAGGCATGACAACGGAGGGCAATACCTTTGACCCTGTGCTGGGGAAGAAAACATCATAAAAGACATTATTACCTTTTCTCCACACCCTCTCCAGCATTTATTGCTTGCAGATTTTTGGATTGCAGCCATTCTGACTGGTGTGAAGTGGTACCTCATTGTGGTTTTGCTTTGCATTTCTCTAATAATGAGTGATGTTGAGCATCTTTTCATGTGTTTGTTAGCCATCTGTATGTCTTCTTTGGAGAAATGTCTATTTAGTTCTTTGGCCCATTTTTTGATTGGGTCGGAGAAAAGGGAACCCTCCTACACTGTTGGTGGGAATGCAAACTAGTACAGCCACTATGGAGAACAGTGTGGAGATTCCTTAAAAAATTGCAAATAGAACTACCTTATGACCCAGCAATCCCATTGCTGGGCATACACACTGAGGAAACCAGAATTGAAAGAGACACATGTACCCCAATGTTCATCGCAGCACTGTTTATAGTAGCCAGGACATGGAAACAACCTAGATGTCCATCAGCAGATGAATGGATAAGAAAGCTGTGGTACATATACACAATGGAGTATTACTCAGCCGTTAAAAAGAATTCATTTGAATCAGTTCTGATGAGATGGATGAAACTGGAGCCAATTATACAGAGTGAAGTAAGCCAGAAAGAAAAACACCAATACAGTATACTAACACATATATATGGAATTTAGGAAGATGGCAATGACGACCCTGTATGCAAGACAGGAAAAAAGACACAGATGTGTATAACGGACTTTTGGACTCAGAGGGAGAGGGAGAGGGTGGGATGATTTGGGAGAATGGGAATTCTAACATGTATACTGTCATGTAAGAATTGAATCGCCAGTCCATGTCTGACGTAAGGTGCAGCATGCTTGGGGCTGGTGCATGGGGATGACCCAGAGAGATGTTGTGGGGAGGGAGGTGGGAGGGGGGTTCATGTTTGGGAACGCATGTAAGAATTAAAGATTTTAAAATTTAAAAAATAAAAAAAAAATTTTAAAAAAGACATTATTACCTGGGTAACCAACAAAATTAGAATACGGACGTTAGATTAGTTAATAAGTTTGGCATCAATGTAAACGTAAATCGATAATGTAAAATCAGTAGTTTTATGTTGGGATAAAAGAAATCTCCCTCTTCTTAGGAAATGTGCACTGAAGTGTTTATTAGCAGCAGAGGACCAGGTTATATGTGACTTATTCTCCAATGGTTCAGAAAAAAAATTATGCACGCGCGTGTGTGTGTGTGTGTGTGTGTGTGTACATACAAACATGCAGAAGGTGATAAAGCAAATGGGTAAAATAAAATGAATTTGGGTTAAGGATATAAGAATGCTTTGTACTATTTGTATTTTTGCGACCTTTAAAATTTTTATTTATTTTTAATTGGAGGATAATTGCTTTACAATACTGTGTCTGTTTCAGCCATATATCAACATGAATCAGCCATAGGTAAATGTATATCCACTCCCTCCTGAATCTCTCTGCCACCTCCCACTCTTTCTCACCCCTCCAGGTTGTCACAGAACATTGGATTTGAGTCCCCTGTGTCATGCAACCAATTTCCACTGTATTTCTGCTACTTTTATAAATTTGAAATTATCTGCAAAGAAAACTTCAGAAGCAATGATGGTCTCCTGCTTCCACATCTCCACTCCCTCACTGTTCACATTCCTCCTGAATCACTGCTCCTGACCCTCGCTCCCATCCCTCCGCTGACAACTGCTCCCGGTAAAGGCCTCCACGTATTCCTGAGCGGGAAATCCAAGGGGAATCCTCTTCAATTCCTTATCTTGCTGGGGCTAGGGGTAGCGTTAGGCTCTTTCAGCCCTTACTTACTTCCTAAAAATCACTACTTCCATGACCTCCCTCTATTTATTCCCTCTCACCTTTATGATCACCCCCACTCCAGCCTTATTCTCTTTCCTTTTCCCCCTCAGCCCTTAAATGTGAGAGTTTCCCAAGATTCTTTGTTTGGATCTCTTTTAACTCAGCATCTTCTCTCTGCTTTCATTTTCATGGTTCCAAACACCACAAACTGGATAATCAGAAAATGGCTGATCATTAAAAGCTGGTTAACCTACTGTATCATTTAACTCTTGCTGTGTAACAAACAACTACACGATCACTGTTGTTCAGTTGTTTAGTCGTGCCCAGCTCTTTGGGACCCATGGACTGCAGCACACCAGGCTTCCCTGTCCTTTACCCTCCCCCAGAGTTTGGTCAAACCCATCCATTGAGTCAGTGATGCCACCTACCCATCTCATCCTCTGTTGCCCGCTTCTCCTCTCGCCCTCAAGATTTCTCAGCATCCAGGTCTTTTTCAATGAGTTGGCTCTTTGCATCTGGTGGCCAAAGTATTGGAACTTCAGCATCAGTCCTCCCAATGAATATTCAGCATTGATTTCCTTTAGGATTGACTGGTTTGATCTCTTTGCTGTCCAAGGGACTCTCAAGAGTCTTCTCCAGCACCACAGTTCGAAAGAAGCATCAATTCTTTGGCCCTCAGCCTTCTTTATGGTCCAACTCTGGCATTCAACAAAAAGTATTTACTCTTATGATAGGTCTGCGAGTTGGCAGGGTTTGGCTGATCTTGGTGGAGATTTTCTTTCTTTTTTGTTGTTGAGTCTCCTTATTCGATGTGAAATTTTAGGACTTCAAGCCTGAGAGGCAGCATCTCAAGTCTTGCTGGAGGTTTTCTGACTATGCTCTAAGCTGCAGGTTAATCTGCCTCTGCTCCTCATGTCTTTCATCCTCCATGGAGCCATGGGTTGGCTGGATCATGCTCTTACATCAATGGCAGGAGGCAAGGAAGCAAATAGATATATGTAATGTCTCTGCAGCCCTGGGCCCCAAACCAGCTCACCGTCCTTCCTACGCACATCCGATTTGCTGAAGTAAATCACAGCGTCAAACTCGGTCAAGGGGCTGAGAAGGATGCTCTGCCTTTAGATGTAAGAACGGCCAGAGCTCATTAGTGGCAGCACAGCTGCAGGGAAGGGTGCACCTAGAAGTCTCTGGAAGTAAAAGGATGAAGCCATTTGTCTCAACTGGCTCTTGGTGAGTGTTGCTGCAGCTGAAACCATGGCAACAGAAACATGCAGGTATTCCAGGGAGGAGCCACAGAGGACCGACCAGTGTTCTTGGTGGGAACATAGCTAAGCGCAGGTGTCAGGAGCAGGCAGGCAGAAAGAGTCCACCTGAAAAGTCCATTATGTGCATGGTTTTTTTCTTTGGCTAGACTGGAATTTGGTTGCTGCATGCAGGCTTTCTCTAGTTGCAGTGAGCAGGGGCTGCTCTCTAGCTGCAAATGCTCAGACTTCTCATTGCTATGGCTTCTCTTGTAGATCACAGGCTCTAGAGCTGTGGTGCTCAGGCTTAAGCTGACCTGTGGCATGTGGAATCTTCCCTGACTAGAGATCAAACCTGGGTCCCTGTATTGGCAGGCGGATACATCACCACTGGGGCACCAGGGAAATCCAAAGTGGGGGGTTTTAAAGAGCTTTCTTTCTTTGGGATGGAAAGCCAGATCTTCTATTCTCCAAGATTTTTGCATTTCTGGGGAGCTGCAGGGGCAGGTCACACTGAACTTGAGGGGATGCTGTCCCCCCTTCACCTGCCTCCATCATTTCCAGTGCCCTTGGATATGTGCAGCCCTGGACCCCACACTTGATGGGGTGGCTCTGCTGGGACCTCTGTGTCTTGCCCCCCATGGCCTTTTTCCCCATTCTCCCTGCCCACTCCCACCCTGCCCCTGATTGCCTGGAGGTCCTAGGCAAGAACCCAGAGTGTGAGGTTTTCCCTACCAATGTGTAATCTGCTCACATCAATAGTAATAAAACAAGCTTTGGCAAAAATTCTCTGACAACCTAGGAGCGATACATACCAGCAAAGAACAAGGGAGCTTTCCAAAATGTGGAATCCCATGTGGCTCCCTGGGGGTCCTCCTGAGAATAGTATGTTTGATACAAAGGCTACATACATTTTCAAATTCATTTTAAAAAATGATCCAGAAGAAAATTGCCTATCAGAGTATGTTCTAAAACCAGAAGTATGGGGAAGCTGTGGAACCTAGGGACTAAAGCCAGAGGCTCTGGATTTAGGCTGGGTTACAACCTTGGTGCTGCTAATTAGCTTTGTCATCTTACCACCTCCAAGACTGTACTTCTTCATCCATAAAATACAGCCAATCCTAAACTCACAGAATGAAACTCAAGAATGAAATGAAGGGCTCTATTGAAAGCCCTTAGTGTCCTAACTGACCCATAGGCACTGAATAAGTAACACCTTAAAAAAATGTTCAACAGAAAGTATTATCATCATCATAGTTTGGGTGTTACTGGGTTTTTTTTCCCCCCTCTTTTTTCCTCATTTACTACAGATGTGTTCCTCAATTTTGACAATTTTTAGCCTTTGTGTAGTCTCCTCCCCTAGTGTGTGGGCTGGCCATCACTCGCTTCTAATGAGCAGCGTCTAGCAAGGCTGGAGATGTGGCACTCCTGAGACGGGCTGTACAAAACCGATCTCCCCCCTGTTTTCACTTTCTCTCTCTTTGGCTCTTCTGGTTTGTTTGCTCTGCTGAAACAGCTGCCCTTTTGTGAGCCGAAGGGCCAAGGAAATGATGATGGCCTTTAACCAACCACCAGAGAGGAACCAAGGCCCCCAAACCCACAGTCAAGGAGCAGATACAGCACAATTTTTTGACATATACAATACATCTCTGCGTCTTACTTATTTTATTTATGTGGTTGCATCAGGTCCTGGTTGAGGCATTCAGGAATCTTTGGATGTGGAGCTCAGGCTTCTCTAGGGCTCCTCTAGTCGTGAGGTGCAGGCTGTAGAGAGCACAAGGGCAGTGGTTACAGAGTGTCGTCTAGGTTGCCCCCCAGCTTGTAGGGCAACCTCAGTTCCCCAACCAGGGATTGAACCCATAACCCCTGCATTGGCAGGCAGATTCTTAACCACTGGACCAGCAGGGGAGTCCCAGTGTAATTTTTTCTGCAACAAATTGCTAACTGATACATCTTCATTGTGCCAAACGCTATAAGAAAGTTTGGGTTTAATCTCTAAGAGGCACAAAGATTGAAATTGCAGCTCTCAGCAGGAGACCTGGGCTTGACCCCTGGGTTGGGAAGATCCCCTGCAGAAGGGAATGGCTGCCCCCTCCAATATTCTGGCCTGAAGAATGCCATGGACTGTATAGTCCATGGGGTCGCAAAGAGTCGGACACAACTGAGAGCTTTTCACTTTCACAGAGAAACCCATTGGATGGCTTTCTTGCCAAAACACTGCACTTGCCTTTTAAGCCGTGGCTGTTGTGCAGGATTCTACTGAAAATACTAAAACTGTGAAGACTCATCATCATGGGTTGGCCTCAGATTTTCAAAGCAAACCTTTAAATTCCCACCTTCTTTCCCCGAGTACCCAGTACCTATGGTCCTATCTTCTTTCTTCATAGTGCCTATGCTATCTTCTGCTGAACTGAATCCCTCACACAACTGCCTAAGCTTACTTCAGAGAGATACCACCTAGCACTCCAATATCAAAAGCACACTGTGAGCGAGCAAGCATATTCACAGCCCACAGTGATGTCAAGAATGGATGCTTGGAGTATGGCCGCCCTTATCATTCCAGATGAGACCATTAGCCGGTTGCCACTGGCTCGGCCGTGCCTACACCACTGGCTCAGAGATGCTCACTCAGGCTGTGACACACAGCCCCACACAGCACCCCCCCACTGTGGTGAACCTCTGCTGCACAAAAAAGATGTGCCCGGTTCTCAGATTGGCCACAGGCCTCCCAAGAAGATGGAGGTGAGGGAGAGCAGGATGGAAATCAGAGCGTGCACAGAGATATTTCAGTCTGGGGTCAAACTGGCATTTGGGAGCTCGCCACCATCTGCCATCCTGGGGTTTCACGTTTGCCAGTTCAGCTTGCAGATGGAGTGACAGCTTTAAATTTGGGGGATAGTTGCAGTGATTCTCGGTGGTTGCCATGAAGAAAGATGCTGAGATTGATAGCTCCAAGGCGCCAGTATTTTAGCATCTAATTATTATGGGATTGTGGTCTTTTCCCAAGGGGAGAGTGTGCTGTCATTGTGGACTCTGAGGGACAAAACTGCATTACCCATCTTTCCATTGTGTTACAGAGGCCCAACAAAACATTTTTTTATGAACAGAAGACAATCAAATTAAAGAAGTGAGCCCGACTTCAACTCTAGCCACTCCTATCACTCTTATTATCACTCCTGCCATGGACAATTCCTTACTCACCATCACAACCACCAACAACACCATGGTCAGCAACAACAAAATCAGCAGCAGCAGCAGCACCACCAAAAACTACGCAACACCGCCAACAACAAAATCAATAACGACAAAGCGACCATGACCACCGCCACCAGCAAAATTAGCAAAACCACCCCCACAATATCTCTCAGCAACACCAAGACCACCACAGCATCCACTGACCACAACAAAACTGACACCAACATCCCCACCAACAACCACCACCAGCAACAACAAAATTATCATCACCCCAAATAAACACCAAACCACCACCCCACATTTATCAGGTGTCTTATTTGTCAGGTACTATGTTTAGTGTCTAAGTAGTGGTGGTGTTCAGTCGATTAGTTGTGTCCAACTTTTTGCGACCCCATGGACTGCAGCATGCCAGGCTTCCCTGTCCATCACCAGCTCCCAGAGATTGCTCAGACTCATGTCCGTCCAGTCGGTGATGCCATCCAACCACTTTATCCTCTGTCGTCTCTTCTCCTCCTGCCTGCAATAGTTCCCAGCACCAGGGCCTTTTCTAATGAGTTGTCTCTTTGCATCAGGTGACCAAAGTACTGTGTAAGTATTGTACACGGATTGTTGTACTTGATCCCTCTTCAGTGGGGTCCTTTGAATGACTTGTTCTCTCTCTAGCATTAAAGCTCTTGCACACTTCCTGCTTAAAGTCTAATATCTCTATCCTTTCACTCACCACACCACTACTTTTGATTTTTTGGCAAACTCTGCTCATCCTTTAAAACCTGACTTCAGCAATTTTGGGAGAATCTTGTCTATGCTCTGTGAACACTTCTCTCTCAGAAGTTATCCTGTGGTAAGGTAACTGCTGATTTCCACACATCTCCTCCAACTGTGATTAAACTTCATGAAGGAGAGATTGCATCTTTACCACACGTATGTCTTCAGTGTAAAGCACAATCACCCACTATTCACTGCAGTGAGTAGCAAAGCTCTGCTGGGAGGATGCAGACAGGGAAGGCAGAGTGGGTCTGAACTAATTCTGTGTCTATCCCAATAGAAAGTCAATAGATAAACGACTTCCCTTGCGGCTCAGCTGGTAAAGAATCTGCCTGCAATGCAGGAGACCTGGATTGGATCCCTGGGTTGGGAAGATCCCTTGGAGAAGGGAAATGCTACCCACTCTAGTATTCTGGCCTAGAGAATTCCATGAACTGTACAGTCCATGAAGTCACAAAGAGTCAGTCACGATTGAGCAACTTTCTCTTTCACTTTCAGATAAAGTTTAATGCTTACATATCATTGCAAACTATACAGACATTATAAATAATGTGTGATTTCAACTGAATTGAGAAACATTCTAGGCTTTGAACTTTGAGTAATTCGATGTGAACTTCTAAGAGGCAACTTACTTCTGATAAGAAATGGCAGCATCTGAAATCACTTGCAAGAGAGTTGGCCATTGTCGAGTCTCTGATTTTGTCACTTTCTCCCAGCTATCACTGGGGATCTGCTGAGTTTGAATATTTTTTTATTTTTAAATTTGTCTTGGAGTATAGCTGCTCTACAATGTTGTGTTAGTTTTTATCTGTACAGCAAAGTGAATTAGCTAAAGGGATACATATACCTCCTCTTTTTTTGGATAAAAAGTGATCTGTTCCTGTATGTTTAATACAATTCAAAAGAGATGTATAAGGCTCCTAAGAAATCAGCGTAGGTGTGAAATAGTTAAAAATATACAAATCAAATATTTCTCCTTGCTTTGATTGTATGAGAGAAGTAGCTCATGGTGAATAAGTATGGCACAGGAGAAGATATAATTATGTTAAAACCAACTCCATTACTGCACATGAAAGATTTACTGACTGTATTGAAATGATAGAAAAAATAGACATACTGTAAATTGTAAATTTCAGTTGGAACACTGTAACTAGTTTTGACATAAAAATGCCATTCATCACAGATATTATACATAAGTGACTATGGCAGTTGTACAAAGAGGTAGAAACCATTGTTCCATATATATATATATATATATATGCCAAAAATTTATATAGCACTAGGTGGCACCACTGGTAAAGAACTTATTTGCCAGTGCAGGAGACATAAGAGATGCAGGTTTGATCCCTGGATAAGGAAGATCCCTTGGAGGAGAGTACGGCAACCCACTTCAGTATTCTTGCCTGGAGAATCCCATGGACAGAGGAGCCTGGAGGGCTATAGTCCGTGGGGTCACAGAGAGCTGGACACGACTGGGTGACTAACAGTCTCCCTCACCATTGGTTCATATGTGCCTGGTAGCAACTTCTCTGATGGCTGATCCCTTCACTGTTCACCTGAAACTGTCACAACATTGCTAATTGGCTATATCCCAATACAAAATGAAAAGATTTAAAAAGAAGGACTTGGTTGTTCGGGGCCCCTCCTGCTGCTGTGGCTTGCTCTTTGTCCTCTGCATGTCTCTGCTGTAAACGCCCCCCGCTTGCTGGCCCAGTTTCCTCTGTGCTTCCTTCTGGAACAGAGTTTCTGACCCTGTGCTGCCAACATTCTGGGCTGGATAATTCTTTGTGGGGCTGCCCTGTGCTTTGTAGGATGCTGAGCGACACCCCCGGCCAGTACATGCCGGTAGGATGCCCGAGGTCATGGCCACGAAAACTCTCTGCTGACAAAAGTCCCTTGGGCAGCAAGATTACCCCCAGTTGGGAAGCGCTGTTTTGGAGCTGGGCTTTGTCCCAGAGCATGTGCTGTTGTCTCAGCCCCTTGCCTTCTCCTGGCCTAGGTTTCTCGGCCCCTAGGGGTGCCCCGCCAAGTTCTGCTGCCTCACTAAGAACACTGGGGAGACCTCTGCCTGCTCGCACAGCTGTTGGTCCCCAAGTCAGCGATGACCCCACTTGTCAGGGATGACCCCATCCATCATACCTAATGGGCTCCCAGGGGTGGAGCCCAACCAACCTGCCCGGGGTTCTCCAGCAGGGTCACGCCTAGGAAAATCCTTGGGGTTTATGTCATTAAAAAGGAAGACAATTTATAAAGAAAAGAAACGCAGGCATCTGCAGGACAGAGACTCTTCCTCCTTGTCTCGGGGTGAAGAGACATCCATGTGTGAGTGGGATGCCCTGACCACCCACAGGGAATACATGCTGATTCCAGCCCTCAAAGCGGGCAGCGTCAGGTGGCTTCAGGGCAACTGAAGGAGACCAGGGGTCAGAAATCGGCCACCCCCTTCATCCTCTGTAGGCACCTGGGCCTCAGGGCTGGAGCTCCATGGAGACATCTACAAGTCAGTGCCCTGGGGTCCTCACTTCACCTGACTTTTTTGGGAGGAAGTGTAGGAAACATAATGAGATGTGGGTTTGATCCCTGGGTTGGGAAGATCCCCTGGAGGAGGGCATGGCAACCCCTCCAGTATTCCTGCCTGGAGAATCCCACGGACAGAGCCATAGGATCACAAAGAGTCAGACACAACTGAAGCAACTTAGCATGCATACATAGTTGCTTTACAATGTTTGAGTCTGCTATACAGCAAAGTAAATCGGCTGTAAGTCTTCATACATCCCCTCCCTCCTGCACCTCCTTCCCAACCCCCATCCCACCCGTCTAGATCATCACAGAGCCCCGAGCTGAGCTCCCTGTATTATACAGCATCTTCCCACTAGCTATCTATTTTACATACATGCAGTGCACACAGTTGGACCATAAAGAAGGCTGAGTGCCAAAGAATTGATGCTTTCAAACTGTGGTGCTGGAGAAGACTCTTGAGAGTCGCTTGGACAGCACGGAGATCAAACCATTCAATCTTAAAGGAAATCGACCTGAATATTCATTGGAAGGACTGGTCTTGAACTTGAAGCTCCAATACTTTGGCCATCTGATGCAAAGATCCAACTTACTGGAAAAGACCCTGATGCAGGGAAAGATTGAGGGCAGGAGGAGAAGGGGGCAACAGAGGATGAGATGATTGGATGGCATCACTGACTCACTGGACATGAGTTTGAGCAAACTCCGGGAGATAGTGAAGGACAGGAAAGCCTGGCGTGCTGCAGTCCATGGGGTTGCAAAAAGTCATACACGACTTAGCCATTGGACAACAAGTGCACGTAGATCACTTGACTTTTTAACAGAGCATATGAGAAAGACGGAATTTCACAATCCCTGCTTATATACAAATGTATTACTTGCAATTGTATTTGAAAAATAAAACACATTTAGGGGGAAGTAGGGCTCCGAGAAGATTTTATATTGAATTCAGAGATAAAGAAAGAAAGCTTAGTGACCCAAGAAAGTAACCCTGAGAAGAGTGTCACTGAAATAAGGCAGAGCATCCACCTCTGTTTTCCTTCATCCCTTTGGGATGACCTCATGACCTCTGACCTGTGGACTTGGGGCACATCTCAGACTGTCTCCAGCAGGCCCGTGATTGAGAATCACATTCATCCTTTTGCAGAAAGCCTTCCCTGTGAAGACTTCAGGGAGAAATAGCTCTTCCCTCAGTGTCAGGAGAGCAGATACTTTCCTGATCAGTCTATGCCTTTTTGAAATTCAGCTCTGAGTCTGATTTCATTTGTGTCTTCTTTTTAGCCCCATTGGGCCCAGAACTAAACCTGAAGCTCACCCCCTACTATGGCTAAGGCTGTCTGACCTGCTAGGAGATCCTCCCTCTGGCTCTGTTGTAGCTTCAGAACCTTCTCCTTTATTTAGCTTTTGAAAAATTCTTCTCTTAGATATTTCTAAATTTTTTATTATGTTGAAATATTGTATCTTCTTAAGCCATTTTCTATCTTCCTTGGCAAAAAGATAGAATATAAATAAATTATATGCAAAAAGAAATTTTTTCCCAATTTTATTTCTAAAGAAAAAAAAAACTATTTAAATTCTGCCACTCCATGGATGGACTATAAATGTAGTCTTTGTGTTGTTCTTAAACAGCTCTCTGGACAAGACTCAGCAAGTTCTGGTGAACCATAGATACAAATTATATCTTTGTGTAGAACACAAGTAGAACCTGGCAAGTTCCTGATACCATGAAGTCAGGCGGAGTACGAGAATGACCATATTTCTCCAACACTTCCTTGAGGGAGTTTTATAAGCACGTGTTCTCTGATGGCTTTGGGCCCACCATATCCTCAGTGCATACCATGTGCAGCCACCTGGCTAGTCACTGGGCAAAGAATTGTATATGGTTTAGAGAAACTTCTCTCAAGATTTAACAATTTAGGGAGAAAATTACTGTCTGCAATGTAATTCTTCCAGAGCAGTGATAAGATCAATAAATTCAGACTTACAGAATCTCCAGAAGATATGCTTTAAGCCCTGGATTCAGGGAAGCATTTTATAGGGGTGATCCATTTTGGATATGCTGGTGTGATTTAGTATTGATAAGATTTAGGACTGTATTTCTGTGAAAAGTGCCACTGGAATTTTGATAGGAATTGCATTGAATCTGTTGATGACATTGGGTAGCACAAACATCTTAACAGTATTAATTTTACCCCATCCAGGAGCCACACGGGCTCCTGGGTCACCGAGTCACCTAATCAGATGGTGGTCATAGGGATGGGGGGGAATCTTGAGAGAATGGGGTCAACCTGTTAAAGGAATCCTAGAGCCCACTGTGTAAGACCTCTGTTGTAGATTTTCCAAATCTAAAAATGGAACTTCTAAACAGAGGGGCTAAGCAGTAAGGCATCTTACTTGATTGGTCAGCAAAAAATTCAGCAATTTTTCTTTTGATAAGAGAGTGCTCATCAGTGTGATGCATTCCCCATAGAAGACCTGTCTCCACACTCGTGTACCAACTACAGATGAAGATTTTCTTGTCAACGGTGAGCAGCTGAGGGACACATTTCAATGTTTAAAATAGGATCTACAAATCGTCTTGCTCCATCATTTCGGAAAAGATGACCCAATTGCTTCACATCAGTGGTGAAGCAGTCATTTCACATTCTGGACACAGCGATTCCTGAGCTCCAAATGGTACCCGAGAAACAACGCAGGTGTTCCAGTAGCCTCTGGTGACCTCACCAGTGCTATCAAAGTGCTTTATCTACACCCTATTATCAAGCTTTTCACCCTGAGGCATCTCATTTTTTTTCATCACCTTCCTGAATCATTAGACCTTAAAGAGATAGGTACTGTGTTATATTCCCTTATGCCTTCTAAGACCTAAGTACATTTCTATCAGAAAGCAGACATTCAATAAATGGTCATTCAATAAATAGAGCTGATGAAAAAGAGAAAGTCTTGGTCTCAGATAAAACATTTCAGTATTAACTGACATGACTCTACTGTATTTGCTTGGACTCTTTACCCTTTCACTCTCTTAGGAAAACCAAAATGAGCAGAATTCAGAAGCTCAGGGAAGTAAGGTCATAGCAGAAATCCTGTAAAGGCTTTGGGATTTACAAACCTAGGTTCCAAGTAAAAAAGCTTGTCCACCCTTGCTGCCTGGGAACGATGAACATCCCCAGTCTGGAGCGAGAACAATCATCATAAAAGCAACGAGAGCAAAGATACTGGGAAGGCTCTGAGCAAAGCAGGGCATCTCTTCTTCCCCTGGTCCAAGCCTCAGGCATGAGGACAAGGATTCCAGAGTGGCTGAGGGTTTGCGTCTGGCTCCACGTAGAGGATAAGCAAGCAGCCCAGTGGTTCAATGGTAAAGACTCTGCCTGCCAATGCAGGAGACCCAGGTTCAATTCAGGTTCGCTCCCTGGGTCAGGAAGATCCCCTGGAGGAGGAAATGGCAACCCACTCCAGCATTCTTGCCTGGGAAACCCCATGGACAGAGGAGCCTGGCAGGCCACAGTCTATGGGGTGGCAAAGAGTCGGACAAGACTGAGTGACTAAATAGCAACAATGACAAGGACCCAAAGTAGAAGTCCCCGTACAGGGTGCCTTCCTGGAAGACCCCAGTGAGATGCAGGACAGAAGATACTGGAAGTCACCCACTCAGCCTCACGAGGTTGCTCTGGTCTAGGGTGCATGGAAGAGACAGAACGAATCCTGGGTGCAGATGTAACATGGTCACCAGATGTACAGAGATGGGGGATGATGCAGAGGTATTAGAGGACATGCTGAGGACTCTAGACGTTCAAGTGCTGGGTGTCGTAAGCTCTCTCTTATCTCCTCTTACAATCCTCCTAGAATTTAAATACAACCCCAGACATGTTGAGAGAAGCCAAGCTGGCAAACATTTCCACTACCCCAATGCAATGGAGTCACAAATGTTAAATTACAGAAAAACAAAAAATATCATCTTTGCACACCAGGACAGTGCAGATTGGAATCTACCCCCATGCTATGAACAGCTGTGTCACCTGAAATATACAAATGGAGGTACATCAAATCTGATTTTGGCACAGCTCTCCTTGATATCATAAATGAAACATCTAAAAAATAAGGAAGATTCCCTCTATGCCCACTTTTTGGAAAATTTTTAACCATAAATGGATGTTGAATTTTGTCAAAAGCTTTTTATGCATCTATTGAGATGATCATATGGTTTTTATTCTTCAATTTATTAAAATGGTGTATCACATTGATTGATTTGCATAGAACAAACATATTGGATACCAAGGGGGAAAGGGAGGGGGAAAGGAAGAACTGGGATACTGGAATTGACATATACACACTGTTATATATAAACAGATAACTAATGAGAACCTACTGTATAGCACAGGGAATTCTGCTCAATGCCCTGTGTGACCTAAATGGGATGGAAATCCAAGGAAGAGGGGGTATATGTGTATGTATGGCTGATTCAATTTACTGCATAGCAGAAACTAACAACATTGTAAAGAAACTATCAGTTCAGCTCAGTTCAGTCGCTCAGTCATGTCTGACTCTTTGCGACCCCATGAATCACAGCATGCCAGGCCTCTCTGTCCATCACCAACTCCCACAGTTCACTCAAACTCATGTCCATAGAGTTGGTGATGCCATCCAGCCATCTCATCCTCTGTTGTCCCCATCTCTTCTGGCACCCAATCGCTCCCAGCATCAGAGTCTTTTCCAATGAATCACCTCTTCGCATGAGGTGGCCAAAGTATTGGAGTTTCAGCTTCAGCATCAGTCCTTCCAATGAACATCCAGGACTGATCTCCTTTAGGATGGACTGGTTAGACCTCCTTGCAGTCCAAGGGACCCTCAAGAGTCTTCTCTAACACCACAGTTCAAAAGCATCAATTCTTCGGCGCTCAGCTTTCTTCACAGTTCAACTTTCACAGCCATACATGACCCTGAAAAAAACATAACCTTAACTAGATGGACCTTTGTTGGCAAAGTAATATCTCTGCTTTTGAATATACTATCTAGGTTGGTCATAACTTTCCTTCCAAGGAGTAAGAGTCTTTTAATTTCATGGCTGCAATCACCATCTCCAGTGATTTTGGAGTCCAAAAAAATAAAGTCTGACGCTGCTTCCACTGTTTCCCCATCTATTTCCCATGAAGTGATGGGACCAGATGCCATGATCTTCACTTTCTGAATGTTGAGCTTTAAGCCAACCTTTTCACTCTCCTCTTTCTCTTTCATCAAGAGGCTCTTCAGTTCCTCTTCACTTTCAGCCATAAGGGTGGTTTCATCTGCATATCTGAAGTTATTGATATTTCTCCCGGCAATCCTGATTCCACCTTGTGCTTCATCCAGCCCAGAGTTTCTCATGATGTACTCTGCATAGAAGTTAAATGAGCAGGGTGATAATATACAGCCTTGATGTACTCCTTTTCCTATTTGGAACCAGTCTGTTTTTCCATGTCCATTTCTAACTGTTGCATCCTGACCTGCATATGGGTTTCTCAAGAGGCAGGTCAGGTGGTCTGGTATTCCCATCTCTCTCAGAATTTTCCACAGTTTATTGTAATCCACACAGTCAAAGGCTTTGGCATAGTCAATAAAGCAGAAATAGATGTTTCTCTGGAACTCTCTTGCTTTTTCCATGATCCAACAGATGTTGGCAATTTGATCTCTGGTTCCTCTGCCTTTTCTAAAACCAGCTTGAACATCTGGAAGTTCATGGTTCACATATTGCTGAAACCTGGCTTGGAGAATTTTCAGCATTACTTTACTAGCGTGTGAGACGAGTACAATTGTGCTGTAGTTTGAGCATTATTTGGCATTGCCTTTTTTGGGGATTGGAATGAAAACTAACCTCCAGTCCTGTGGCCATTGCTGAGCTTTCCAAATTTGCTGGCATATTGAGTACAGCACTTTCACAGCATCATCTTTCAGGATTTGAAATAGCTCAACTGGAATTCCATCACCTCCACTAGCTTTGTTCGTAGTGATGCTTTCTAAGGCCCACTTGACTTCACATTCCAGGATGTCTGGCTCTAGCTGAGTGATCACACCATCATGATTATCTGGGTCATGAAGATCTTTTCTGTACAGTTCTTCTGTGTATTCTTGCCACCTCTTCTTAATATCTTCTGTTTCTGTTAGGTCCACACCATTTCTGTCCTTTATTGAGCCCATCTTTGCATGAAATATTCCCTTGGTATCTCTAATTTTCTTGAAGAGATCTCTAGTCTTTCCCATTCTGTTGTTTTCCTCTATTTCTTTGCATTGATCACTGAAGAGGCTTTCTTATTTCTTTTTGCCATTCTTTGGAACTCTGCATTCAGATGCTTATATCTTTACGTTTCTCCTTTGCTTTTCACTTCTTTTCTTTTCACAGCTGTTTGTAAGGCCTCCCCAGACAGCCATTTTGCTTTTTTACATTTCTTTTCCACGGGGATGGTCTTTTTTTTTTTTTTTTTCTTACTTTACAATACTGTATTGGTTTTGCCATACATCAACATGAATCCATCACAGGTGTACATGTGTTCCCAATCCTGAATCCCCCTCCCACCTCCCTCCCCATACCATCTCTCTGGGTCATCCCAGTGCACCAGCCCCAAGCATCCTGTATCCTGCATTGAAACTAGACTGGCGATTTGTTTCTTACATGATATTATACATGTTTCAATGTCATTCTCCCAAATCATCCCACCCTCTCCCTCTCCCACAGAGTCCAAAAGACTGTTCTGTACATCTGTTTCTCTTTTGCTGTCTTGCATACAAGGTTATCGTTACCATCTTTCTAAATTCCATATATATGTGTTAGTATACTGTGTTAGTATACTGTATTAGTGGAGAAGGCAATGGCACCCCACTCAAGCACTCTTGCCTGGAAAATCCCATGGATGGAGGAGCCTGGTAGGCTGCAGTCCATGGGGTCGCGAAGAGTCAGACACGACTGAGTGACTTCTCTTTCACTTTTCACTTTCATGCATTGGAGAAGGAAATGGCAACCCACTCCAGTGTTCTTTCCTGGAGAATCCCAGGGATGGGGGAGCCTGGTGGGCTGCCGTCTATGGGGTCGCACAGAGTCGGACACGACTGAAGTGACTTAGCAGCAGCAGCAGCATACTGTATTGGTGTTTTTCTTTCTGGCTTACTTCACTCTGTATAATTGGCTCCAGTTTCATCCACCTCATTAGAACTGATTCAAATGTATTCTTTTTAATGGCTGAGTAATACTCCATTGTGTACATGTACCACAGCTTTCTTATCCATTCATCTGCTGATGGACATCTAGGTTGCTTCCATGTCCTGGCTGTTATAAACAGTGCTGCGATGGCCACTGGGGTACACGTGTCTCTTTCAATTCTGGTTTCCAGTCTTGATCCCTGTCTCCTGTACAATGTCACGAACCTCCGTCCATAGTTCATCAGGCACCCTATCTATCAGATCTAGGCCCTTAAATCTATTTCTCACTTCCACTGTATGATCATAAGAGATTTGATATAGGTCATACCTGAATGGTATAGTGGTTTTCCCTACTTTCTTCAATTTAAGTCCGAATTTGGCCATAAGGAGTTCATGATCTGAGCCACAGTCAGCTCCCGGTTTTGTTTTTGCTGACTGTATAGGGTTTCTCCATGTTTGGCTGCAAAGAATATGAAGAAACTATACTCTAATAAAAATTCAATTTTTTTTAAAGTAGGAAATGAACAAAATTTCAATACAACATTGTGTTTACATGGGATTTTCACTACCTGAAATTCAAGTTCTCGTAGACAAAATATGCCATCTTTCCTGACACTGTTGCTGCTGAAAAATGCCAGAGTGCTGTGTTTCCAAATATTCAAGGGAGAAAGTAGAGCAGGACTCTAAGGAGTCCTGTGAAGAAAAGACCCTGATGCTGGGAAAGATTGAAGGCAGGAGGAGAAGAGGGTGACAGAGGATGGGATGGTTGGATGGCATCACCAACTCAATGGACATGAATTTGAGGAAACTTGGGGAGATACTGAAAGACAGCGAAAGCTGGTGTGCTGCTGTCCATGGGGTCGCAAAGAGGTGGACACAGCTTAGCAACGGAACAACAGCAACTAAGGAGTCTGGTTTGTGCAAAACCGATTTACTCCAAATTTTGGTGGCTTGCCCTACTAGCACAGCCCTTTCTGTGTGGAGGTAAGTAGTGAACACAAACTGGGAGCTGCCAGGACCCAGGAGCCTAAGGAACAGAGAAGGCCATTTCCAGGTGAGCCCCAGCCAGAAGAGTGGAAGCAGAGGGCAGCTGGCGCATCTGAAGGTAGAGCTTAGGCCACCTTCCATCCTCTCCCAGGCCTGAGTGGCAAGATCTGGGGGCTGGGAGTTTGAAAGACTCAACACGCTTGCTTCTTGAAGGAAACCAGAAGCTTTCTGAGACAATGAGAAGGAAGGTTCTTGAAGAGAAACTGAGGCCCAGTAGAAGGTTGTAAGCTGTTCTCTTGTTAAGGACAAGGACCCTTCACCCAGGCAGGAGGCAAGGCACAGACCAGGCCAGGCTCCCCTTGGTTCAGGGACAAGGATAGCTGAGCATCATTGTGCCACACAGGCACTGCCACCTCCCTTATCTCCCAGGCCTGGCCTTCACACCCTGTCTTATATGGCTAAGTTGTGTCCTTTGTGACCCCATGGACTAGCCTGCCAGGCTCCTCTGTTCATTGGGATTTCCCAGGCAAGAATACTGGAGCGGGTTGTCATTTCCCTCTCCAGGGGAACTTCCAGGGATTGAACCCAGGTCTCCTGCTTGGGAGTCAGTTTCTCTACCCACTAAGCCACCAAGGAATCCCTTAACCCACACTCTGGGGTAAAGCTGGGGGGCGGAGGGCAGGTCTGAGGGACCCACAGGCCTGACTTGCCAGGGGTGTGTGAGTGTGTTTGGTGGGTGGCTGTCAGACTGCAGGAAAGGAGGTATAATAAAGAAGGACTCACCCCTCTGAACAAGGGCAAGAGCTCTCAGGAAGAGGTCCCCATCTCTGACATCACAGGGTGATGGTTGAAGACTAAGGGTCTGTCCCAGTGGCCTGGCCTCCTGGTCCTGCTGCAGCCTGGAGAAGGTGATGCTCCAGCGGTCTTGATTTTCACCTTCTTGACCAGCTATGATGCCCCTTTGCTCCTAACTAGGGCATCTCTTTACTCTCAGGCACTTTCTCTACTGATGCACCATCACCTTTCTCTCCCTGTCGAGAATGTCTGGGAAGTTATGAAGAAGCTTCCAGAAACCAAAAGCCCATGAAAGGCCCTTTTTGAACCAGATTGGTGACAACTAGAGTCGACTGAGTGAGTTTAACCAGAGTACTGAGTGAGTAGGTACACATATTTCTTGGAATGTTGTTTTTGTTGTTGTTGTTGTTTTTACTTTATTTTGCTTAACAATACTGTATTGGTTTTGCCATACATCAACATGAATCCACCACGGGCGTACATGAGTTCCCAATCCTGAACCCCTCTCCCACCTCCCTCCCCATACCATCTCTCTGGGTCATCCCGGTGCATCAGCCCCAAGCATCTTGTATTCTGCATCGAACCTAGACTGGCAATTCATTTCTTACATGATATTATACATGTTTCAATGCCATTCTCCCAAATCATCCCACCCTCTCCCTCTCCCACACAGTCCAAAAGACTGTTCTATACATCTGTGTCTCTTTTGCTGTCTCGCATACAGGGTTATCATTACCATCTTTCTAAATTCCTTATATATGTGTTAATATGCTGTATTGGTGTTTTTCTTTCTGGCTTACTTCACTCTGTATAATTGGCTTCAGTTTCATCCACCTCATTAGAACTGATTCAAATGTTTTCTTTTTAATGGCTGAGTAATGTGTATATGTACCACAGCTTTCTTATCCATTCATCTGCTGATGGACATCTAGGTTGCTTCCATGTCCTGGCTGTTATAAACAGTGCTGCGATGGCCATTGGGGTACACGTGTCTTTTTCATTTCTGGTTTCCTCGGTGTGTATGCCCAGCAGTGGGAATGCTGGGTCATAAGGCAGTTCTACCTCCAGTTTTTTAAGGAATCTCCACACTGTTCTCCATAGTGGCTGTACTAGTTTTCATTCCCACCAACAGTGTAAGAGTGTTCCCTTTTCTCCACACCCTCTCCAGCATTTATTGCTTGTAGACTTTTGGATCGCAGCCATTTTGACTGGTGTGAAATTGTACCTCATTGTGGTCTTGATTTGCATTTCTTTGACAATGAGTGATATTGAGCATCTTTTCATGTGTTTGTTAGCCATCTATATGTCTTCTTTGGAGAAAAGTCTATTTAGTTCTTTGGCCCATTTTTTGATTGGGTCATTTATTCTTCTGGAATTCAGCTGCATGTGTTGCTTGTATATTTTTGAGATTAGTTGTTTGTCAGTTGCTTAATTTGCTATTATTTTCTCCCATTCCGAAAGCTGTCTTTTCACCTTAGTTTCCTTTAAAGAAATTATTTTAAAAGGTTAGTGATTAATGATCAGTTCCTTATTATCCTGAGGAACAACAACACTACCATCCTACACCAGTCACTTGAACGAACAAGATTATCTGCCAATATGTGAGCTGATCTGTGACCCCTCTGCTGAAAGAGGAGGGGGATAATTTTTTTTTTCCTTTTTCTCACTTTTCGTGGTGATACCCATGGACATTTTCCTTCAATTTTGTGCAGTGAAACCGTGTTGAATATATATCAATGGTGGACATGTAGATAAAGGAGGCAAGAATTCAGAAGAGGATATTCTAGGAGCGGAAATTTAGAGTTCATAAACATAAATGGGCTTCCCTGATGGATCAGTGAGTAAAGAATCCATCTGCCAATGCAGGAGATGCAGGTTCGATCCTTGGGTCAGGAAGACCCCCTGGAAAAGGAAATGGCAACCTGATCCAGTATTTTTCCCTGGAGAATCCCATGAACAGAAGAGCTGGTGATCTACAGTCCAAAGGGTTGCAAAGAGTCAGACATGACCGAGCAACTAAGCACACACGCACACACACACACACAAACATATAAATACCAACTCATTGTTATTTTTTAAAGGCCTTCTGTATAATATATGAATACAAAAATCATAGAGTATAGTGGTAGTGATTGCTATTCTTCTTTATCTTTAGATATGAACTTTTCCAAAAGACAAAAATATGATTCTGGTTCACATGGATTCCAAATCTCACTGTGACATGAAAAGCAGGTTCAGACAGAACCAAGAGAAAAATTATACTTTGGGCTCTTTCGTACAAGGTTGGGTTCTCCACCACTGCTTTGTCTTTGAGTCTCACAGTGAGTTTGGCAGGGAGGCTGAGGGAAGAAATGTGTATCTTGGCTGTGTATAAGAGGAAATTGAGGCAATGTCTCATCTTCACGAGATTATCTTTTGGAACTAATGTAAACAAAGTAAATAAGGTGCTGAACAGCAGAGATTGGCACAACACTGTAAATCAACTGTAGTTCAATTTTAAAAAGTAAATAAGGTGCATAAAATCAATAAAGGCTTGCTAGCTAATGTGCTTCATGCACAGGTGTGCTGCACCTGTGCAGGTAAACTGATGAGGTGCAGACCACAGAGGGGCTCGGAGTAGGATGGAGCCTGGAAATAAGGTGAATGGTGGGAAGGAAACACGTTTCAGAGGCAAAAACAGGAGGCTGGCCTGCCTTCAAGGATTCGGGTTTTAATAACCGTGGACTGGCTTGCTGAGATGGATGAGATTGTTGGAAGAATGGATAGACAAAATGGCTAGATGAATAGATAGGTGGATGGATGGGTAGATAGTTGAGTAAACCAATAAATATGTAAAGAACAACACAGTAAAGGAGATCAAATCTTCAGGGTGGGGAAAAAAAAAAACAAACCCACTTAGAAATTTAGGCAGAGATTGGTATCACATTGTTGAGGCAAAATTTTTCTTCCGAGAGGAACCCTCAGGGTTATAATTTGTTTTGTTTTTCCTTTTAAAGCTTTCAACGGATGGAATGAAGCCCACCCACATTACTGAGATAATCTCCTTTCCTTACAGTCAGCGGACTATAGATGCCATGTCATATCAAACATACCAAATACCTTTCACAGCAGCACTTAGATTAATGTGTGATTAAATAACTGGGAGCTCTAGCCCAGCCAGGTTGATAGAAATAACCATCACAGATCCAAATAATGCCTCGATAGAAGCATCTAGAATTCACGAATGGTATAATTCAAAGGTCAGCACACTACAGTCAGGAGACCAAATCCTGCCCATCGCCACTGTGGTTGAGTAACGCTTTTCGGAACTCGATCACACGCATTCATTCGGGCTTTGTCTTCGGCTGCTTTTGTGTGACAACTGCAGAGTTGTCTATTTGTCACAGAGCCCAGATAACCCAGAGAACGAAAACGTTTACTATCCGGTCCTTCAGAGCAAACACTTGTGAAGTTACTCAAGCAAGGCAATGGTTCTGCTCAATGGAAAAGATTCAGGATTCAGTTAAGTCGTCAGATCTGAACCCTCAGAAGGGCTGGGGAAGTCTTTACAAAGAATTGTCAAAAATGACTTTGGAGAAAGAAACCCATAGTATTTTCCTTTAATTTCACCGCAGCTTGTAATCTGGCAGAGGGCGGCTCTTACCTCACTACTCAAAAATGGAGACTTAGCTTGTGGATGGAAGGCTGACCCGGAAGGAATTACACACAGTAAATAGCGCCTGCAGGGCGATCCCAGGCCAACTTGCTTGATTTTGCAAGTAGCAATTAGCTCAGGTTTTCATCTAAAGTTTAAGCAGCTTATCATCACCTTGCAAAGGGGGGAAAATAAACTTCAAAAACTTGTAATGCTTTTTTTTTTCCCTGTTAAAAGCATATTATGACATTTTAAATTTTAATGAAATCGTTTTCTCACAAAATTATTCCAAAGTTTCGTCTACCACTTGATATCTTACCATATTTTATCGTAGCAGTGGACGCTCCCCCCTCCCGCCACCCTTCATTGCTTTTCTTGGAATAAATTTTGCTGAAAAAAAAACTGATTCTATTATCTCGAATCATTACCCTGTGTCTGAACCAAAATAATGGTTGCTGAGATTATTAACTGAACAGAAAATTTTTAGATTTTTTTATTGTCAAGGTGTGAGAAAAATACATAGCAATATAGACACGATACAATGAAATTAATTTTTACAAAAGACAAAAAAACCCATGATGCTTGAACAAATAAAATAAATGATTATCTATCATTAATCATAATCATTAATAAAATTAATGATTACCTATCATTTACTCTAGGGACAACACATGGTACTCTTTACCTAGTCCCATACTATGTATTTTGCATATAAAATCCCCTGTAATTCCTATAGCAATACTAGGAGATGTACATTTTTTTATCTTGTGTTTATAGATGAGACACTAACCTGAGCTGAAAGCCTGACCCTCCTCTTCCACAACCTACACCCCAACCACTGAGGAAGTGTTTCCCTAACTTAACTCCTTATTGATCAGGGGATTTTTGCAGAAACTAAGTCCTTTGGCAATTTTTATTTTGGCTAGCCAGAAATTAATTCTGTTATTTCGCTAACACTTTGCAGGTTATTACATTCAGTGGTTACACCTGGCACTCATGTAAAGTCTTCTGATTTTCATGAAATGTTGCCTGGAATCCACTCTTCTCTAGAAGCAAAGGAGATTTTTCCAGTACCATGAGTTTCATTTTCACTTTCACTTTCCATATCAGAGTCAATCATTAAGGATTTTTCCTTTGTCTTTTTCTTGGCCTAATATTCACATCATCTGAATCAGAACTATACCCTGAAGAGCTATCATCCTCTGAGACACGAGCAGAAAATCAGAGAAAGCATCTGCATGAAAATCACCAAAAATTCCTCATTCAAAATTTTGCAATTCTTTATTTTTAAAAACTTTACTCTTATAGTATATACAAAGTTGGAAGAAAAATCTAACAGAGCAAAATGTGAATGATAACAATCAGAAGTTGCATAATGAAACTTTGATCAATTTTAAGCTCTACCAACTTGGCTCGGTGAGGTTAATTGTATCCCTCTCTAAAAACGTATTGATACATCTTTGGTCAATAACATTCAGGTAACAAAAGACTTATTAATATGTCTCTGGTCAATAATGTGTTAACAGAAATAGCTAATTCCAAAATAATCGATTATATAATTGTATTCCTCTTGACTGACCTGAATAGTATTTATTTAGAAACGTAACTGTCTAAGGGACTTGCCATGCGGCTCAGTGGTAAAGAATCCGCCTGCCAATGCAGGAGCCTCAGGTTCAGTCCCTGGGTTGGGAAGATCCCCTGGAGAAGGAAACGGCAACCCATTCCAGTATTTTTGCCTGGGAAACCCCAGGGACAGGGGAGCCTGGCAGGCTACAGTCCATGGGTTGCAAAAGTGTCAGACACAACATACCGACTAAACAACAAACTTTCTAAAGAGTATGTGATTTCATTTAAAAATCAGCAGTTATCACATAATCAAAAATATGCCTGCCTTTACCTTCCAGATGGAGATCCCTGATACAGTCAACTTTCCCTCCAATATTTGTTCCAAGTTCTCCAGTGGGTGACAGAGAGGACATAAGGACTTAGCATCTGAGCACTGGGTTATTTGTCACCTCTGTTAAGGCCCCATTCATTCAATTTGCAGACCTTAGACCTGTTCCCTTATACTGGGAATGCCTCATAAACCCTCTGGTGTTGTTTGCATCTTAACTAGCTTCACCTTGTTCTCAATACACAGTTCCATATTAAAACATCCCCGAATGGTCCACCCCTTGTCCCAAGGAGTCATAAGGATGCTGTTGATGCCTTGTCTATCACCCCTTTTTCTCTTCCTCACCTCACAGCAAAGTCAGAACTCATCCTTGAGAGACCCAATCTTCTTTTTAAACTTACTTTATTTTATTAATTTCTAATGTTTTCTAATGTCTTATTGTGGTAAAGGTCACATAATATAAAAACATCCTATTTTCACCATATTTAACTGTTCAGTCCAGAGGCACTAAGTACATTCACATTGTCATGCAGCTCTAGCCATCATCCACCTCCCAAACTTTTCACCTACTTAAGCTGAAACTCTGTCCCCATTGAGTGCTAACTCTCTATACCCCATCTCCACTCCCCACTCCCCAACCCCTGGCAACTCCAGCCTACCTTCTGACTGTATGAATTTAACTATTGGTACCTCGTATAATTGGAACCAAATCTTGGAAAGACTTGCCTGTAGCGTCCCTGGCTGAACCCACAGAAAGACACAATTGCACATGTGTCAATACCATGTCAATACCCCCCTGTGCTCACACCTTGGTCCAGGGTCAACCGAAAGCCCCATCTTCTCTCTTGTGGGGCAGACCCAGAGTGTCCAGGATTTGTGTCGCTTGGGTTGAGAATGGTGGGTAAACACCCCAGCACCCTCGGTCCTCTTGTGGGAAACTTTAAGGTGCACCCTATAAACCATCCCCATATGGGCTTGTCTCCACGTGGCCACAGAGGGAACTTGCTTGGAGATGCACCTTTTCTCCCGTGTGTGCCTAGAAAAATCCACTTCATACTGTTACTTGGAGTAGCTGTCAAAGTGCATGTGTGGAAACCCTTGTCTCAGGATCTCCTGGGAATCTAAACCACGTCAGCCTGATCCGTAATTAAACCCACAAGCACACTTCTCTTGAACAGTCTCTTATTTCAGCCTTGAGTTCTTTCCTGTCAAGTCTTGTGGGTCCCCAAGAGGGCCTGGTTGGAAGGGGAACTCTCTCTGCATTATATGTTTTCAGACCTTGGTTGATTTCAGCAACTCTACCCTTTTTCTTTGACCTAAAGTTTTGATTGGGTTGTACAAATGGTTGACAAATGGACAAATGGTTGAACCAGAGATGCCACTATCCTGTAATTTTGAGAGCAAGCAGAGGCCCTGGTCCTACCCCAGGCAACCCAGCCTCTGGAGGTGATGGTGAGGGTCAGGGAGAGAGCTGGTCATCAGCCCAAGATGATAGGCACAAGGAAGTTGAGGTGCTGCCATCCCCTTTCCTGGTTCCATCCAGATGGCAGTGTGGACAAACCGAACAGGCAGGACACTGTGGACATGCAGCTGAATGATTAGTTATCCATGTTGGCATAGCCGGGATAAGTTAGCAAGAAGTCAGACACAGCTGAGCATAGCACAGCAACACCAAACTCTGAAGGACAGAGGCTCAATTGACCTTTCTCTACTTGAGTCCAATTGCTTCCCTTCCTGACTTCATTCTTTATGAGCCAAAATCTCCCAGTCCCCTCTCAGACCATCTCCAAGGTGGAGAAGACCCTCCGCAGTGGGGCTGCCTCCTCATGACTGATTCCTTTGCTGTTTTGTCCTGATGTTTGCATGCCTGGGACAACCCACACAAGAACATGCACATGGCCATCTACCTCATTCAGATCTCACCTGGTGGGAGACCCACAACCCTCTAGCTGTGCTCATGCTTATTAAAAGAATATATGTCATTTCAATATTCTCTCTCTCTCTCCCCCCCCCCCCGCCCCCCGCCTCCTGGGCAACATTGGATTTTTTTCCCTCTTTAGAGTCTGACTTGCTGCTGCTAAGTCGCTTCAGTTGTGTCCGACTCTGTGTGACCCCATAGACAGCAGCCCATCAGGCTCCCCGGTCCCTGGGATTCTCCAGGCAAGAACACTGGAGTGGATTGCCATTTCCTTCTCCAATGCATGAAAGTGACTTAGTAGTACATTATTTTACTTTTTAGAAACTTATTGTTTTGGAGTTATTACCATTCCATTTTCAGAGTTGCTAAGCCCATGGCTGAGACACAATCCAACCAGAACTGGAGCTCCTGTTGGAAATGAGAAGCCAGTCTCTGGGAACCGTGGGCTGGGGGAGGCGACACCCGGGTAGTGATCCTGTTTTCTAATAAATGAACCAGGGAAGTGGGGGAAGCAGACAGGGAGAGAGGAGACCAGAGAAGAGGGTATCTCCTAGGGTTCAAGTTCCTGACTCTAAATTTTTTTGAGGCCCAAGCTCATTCCTTACTTTGGGTCCTCAAATGCCACCCAATGTTATTCTAACAGCATCACTTTCATTTAGTCTAAGTCATAGATGGTTTCTATCACTAGCCAGTCCTGCTATGATTGTTATGTTATTTAACCTGACTCCATTTCTGTTTCTGCAGGGCGCTAATGGATGACCAGGGCTTCCCAGGTTCAATCCCTGGATCGGGAAGATCCCCCAGAGGAGGGCATGGCAACCCACACCAGTATTCTTGCCTGGAGAATCCCATGGACAGAGGAGCCTGGTGGGCTACAATCTGTTGGGGTCATAAAGAGTAAGGCATGACTGAAGCAACTTAGCAGGTATGTACCCAAGGGATGACCAACCCCTTGGTTGATGAGCCAATTTATGCTAAGGGGGTGACAGGGATTAACAGTCATACCTTTTCTGATACTTTGCCTTGAAATCTGTTTACTGTCTTATGTCTTGTGTCAAAGTGCATGTGTGCTCATACCCAGCTGTGTCCAATTCTTTGTGACCCTATAGACCTCAGTCTGCTGGGCTCTTCTGTCCATGGGATTCTCCAGGCAAAAATACTGGAGTGGGTTGCCATGCCCTCTTCCAGACTCAAGGTAATGACTAATAAACCAAATGTCAGCTGCAAGAGACCCTCAGAGGATGAGCTTCAGTACAGATGGGCCTTCAGACAGCCCTCAAATATTCCAGTGGGTGTCTCTCTCCCTGGGTGCACATATGCTAAGGTTTGAGTTTAATTTTTTTCTTTTTACACTAGAGAGATAAGCCCTGCCAGTAATTCCCATGACAAGCTGCTGGAAAAGCCAATCTCACATCATCATATTTTTCTGCTTTAACTCAGCTTTGAAAAAACCCACAAATTTTCTTCAGTGCCTGCCCAGTTCCAGAAAAAGTTCACTGGAAATGAGAAACACAGAAGACCGCCTTGACCTTTCTCAGTAATGGAACCTGGTCCCTTTGCTTCCATGCACTTCCTCTTCCAAGACACTAGTCAGTGTTTGCTTATTTAGTGAGCAGGTGGCTCAAGTGGTGAAGAATCCACATGCCAATGCAGGAGACACAGGCAGGAGCTGTGGGTTCAGTCCCTGGGTCAGGAAGATCCCCTGGAGGAGGAAACAGCAACCCAGTCCAGTGTTCTCGCCTGGAAAATTCCATGTGCAGAGGAGCCTGGTGGGCTACAGTCCATGAGGTCGCAAAGAGTTGGACATGACTGAGCACACACACACTCATGCAGACAGACACACACACGCTCACACGAACACACACACACAGACACACACACACACTCACACAGACAGACACACACACAATACAAGCCCCTCACTCCCATGCATTCAAATCCAGTTGTCCTTCCCCTCTGTCCCTTTGTCTGCTGAAGTGGATGCTCCCACAGTGAACAGAGATCAGACCTATCCCCTGGTCCAGTCCACTCCTCCTCTCCTCAGCCCCCTGCAGGTTGGGTGTGTCCACAGTCCTCAGAAGGGGAGAGGCTTTGCCTCACCAACCCCAGTAGGGTCTGTTTATTGGGCAGGGGAAACCCGAACTAGATTCCAGATTCACTCACTTGTAAATGGAATTAGTAAAACTAAGGATTAATAAATAATGATATTCTTGAAGTAGTCACAATAAAAAGGTGAGTCTTGTAAACCCATGCTATTAATAGCATCCAGAAAAAGGTGCTGGGATCCACACTCTCATCCTTGGTGACATCCAGTCCTGTTACATCTTAGCTGTTATAAGTCCGTAAAAGGCAAGTATGCTTCCCAACAATTCCTTAGAGTTATGGTAAAAGTAATTCATGCAAAAATTATATTTGAGAGATTCAAGCATAAAGATCTTTTAATGCTTAAAATCTCTTTCTAATGCCCTTCTCATTCTCCTCCTTTCAAGGCCTAGTAGCCAAAGCATTCCTAATTCTAAATACACGAGTACTACTTGAATTTAGGGAATTTAAGATATCTCTAAATCAGGATGAGTCTTATAACGGAAGCCATGTCATAGTTTAACTAGCAGCATTTTTTTCCTTAGAAGTACATAAAATAATGGTGCATTTTATAACCAGTGGCATTTTAGATTCTATGAAATACAGCAACTAAATGAGTCCTTCTAGAATTCAAGGTCTTTTTTAAAGCAGGTTAACTTTGTTATTGGATTTAATTCATATCTCAGTAACTTTTCTCAAATTTGCAGAAATTGCAACTTACATACCTCCCCGTGGAGTGGGGAAGGATTATAAAGGTCATCTGGTCCCATGTTCCTCAGGGACATTAGTTAGTGATAGACTTTAACCCAAAAATGTTTCATTGTTTAGTAAGTTCAGGAAATGTTGTGTCAAATTTACTCAGGTTCTTTGGTACACTAATATAAATTATGAGTGTTCTAGTATGCAAGATTTTCCTCACTTATCTGACGGTGTGAAAGTCCCTTTACAGCAAGGAGATCAAGCCAGTCAATCATAAAGGAAATCAACCCTGAATACTCATTGGAAGCACTGATGCTGAAGCTGAAGCTCCAATCCTTTTACCACCTGATGTGAAGAGCTAACTCATTGGAAAAGACCCTGATGCTGGGAAAGTTTGAAGGCAGGAGGAGAAGGGGACAACAGAGGATGAGATGGTTGGATGGCATCACCGACTCAATGGGACATGAGTTTGAGCCAGCTGTGGGAGACAGTGAAGGACAGGGCAGCCTGGCGTGCTGCAGTCCATGAGTCACAAAGGGTCGGACACAACTTAGCAACTGAACAACAACTAACTTTTTTCTTAGAACTGATTTGTAGGTGAATAGAAATGCTGGGAAAATGAAGCCCCAAGAGATTATACAGTTTGTGCTAAGGACCCAGTCAATAAGTAATAAGGGCAGGAATAGCCTAGAGCTTCCAATTCTAGTTTCAGGGCTTTACTACACAGCAATATTTCATGCATCATTTTTCAGTGAATCTAGTGAGGCACCATGGTACAGTTGTTATTTAGTTGCGAAGTTGTGTCCAAGTCTTTGCAACCCCATGGACTGTAGCCCACCAGACGCCTCTGTCCATGGGATTCTCCAGGCAAGAATACTGGAGTGAGTTGCCATTTCCTTCTCCAGGGGGTCTTCCTGACCCAGGGATTGAACCCAGGTCTCCTGCCTTGGCAGGTGGATTCTTTACCATTGAGCCACCAGGGAAGCCCTATGGTAAAATTATCTCTTGCCTAAAGTACTACCCTAAGAATTTCAAAGCTATTAAGTTAATGGGATATAGTTAAAGACAAATTTACACTGGAGAACCACAGCCACCTCAGTTGTGGGATTTCTTAGCACACTGTGATGTCCATTGGAATTTGTCCCACAGTTGCCTTCCAAGACCCAAGAGCAGCTTTTGGAGTATTATTTCAGAGCAGGTACAGGTTAAAAGCCATGGGCTTCTCAGGTGGCTCAGTGGTAAAGAATCCACCTGCCAATGCAGGAGACACAGGTCTGATTCCTGAGTCAGGGAGATCCCCTGGAGAAGAAAATGGCAACCCACTCCAGTATTCTTGCCTGGAAAATTCTGTGGACAGAGGAGCCTGGAGGGCTGTAGTTCATGGGGTCACAAAGAGTTGGACACAACTTGGAGACTGAGCGCCCCCCACACACACACACAGATTAAGAGATGGAAGCTAAGAAACAAGCAAAGATACCTCCATTACTGCAGGTCCCCAAGCCTTGAATCTGACAGAACTCTTGAGCAGGTAACCTTACTAGCGGGTCCATGCTCTTGGCTTTGTGACTCCTTCATTTCTGATTATGAAAATATCTTTATTATGCTACACTGCACCATAATGATTTGCATTTTTATTGTTTTCACTCAAAAGCTCCTAAGTTATTTAGATAAGCACCATTGAACAAGTATCTGAGTAATTAGTTCTTTTGATGCTTCCTGGTGGCAGCCGAGAAACTCAAAGACGTTTATTAACAATACGATCTGTCTCAGGTGGGCCTTATTATAAACAGAGCTTAGCCCCAGAGCAACCTCTCATTAAATTCTGAACGGAAATTAGGTATTTTTCCTCTTCCATGCCATTCTTCATCAACCAGCCTCTGCCACTTGAGTAGGATCATTATATCTTTCCCTCCACTAAAATTCTACAAACCACTGCTAACATGGTGTCCCAGAGGACGCGGAGAATACAACCACCCTATCCCTCAGCATCCACAGATGCAGGCAACTTCGCCATCAGAAGGGAATTACAGAGATCGTGTACCTTACACAGAGCGTCCCCGGTGGCTTAGATGGTAGACTCTGCCTGCAATGCAGGAGACCCAGGTTTGATCCCTGGGTCGGGAAGGTCCCTTGAAGAAGGGAATGGCAACCCACTCCAGTATTCTTGCCTGGAGAATCCCATGGACAGAGGAGCCTGGCAGGCTGCAGTCCATAAGGTCACAAAGAGTCGGATACGACTGAGTGACTCAATGCTTTCACTTTCACTGTACCTTACACCCCTCATTTGACCCATCAGAGATAGATATCCAGGTAAAGTGAGGTTCCCCAAAGGCCCAGGGGAAGCAGGCAATGCGACCCATCCCCTATCTCCTGTCCCAGTGAATTTCCAGCCCACAACACTCCAAAGCATCCCATGGAGGCCAGTGCCTGAAAGTCACCAGCAGATTCCTACTGTTCTAAGTTCCTATCTGTGGCAAAACACCACATTCTCCCCAGAATGACGGGTGTTATTCATGTTAGACGTTGACATGAAAAGCGTTAAAAATTACCAAAGGAAAGATTTACATAAAGAAAAGAGGGACTTTATTTTGTGTACATTGGGAAGCAGAACTGTGAGTCGATTGGCAGGTGTAGCAGACGGGGGACCTGCTGTGTCTCATCTGTTCTTAACCAGCTCAGAGATAGCCAGGAAACGCTGGATCTGGCGGGTCTCCGCCCCACATCCGGGCAACAGGCTGGCCCGAACTGGACTTGAACGCACTGCGGGAGGGAGGGAAACGAGCCAGCTGACCCTTGAAGGCAATTTCTGGCTCCAGGAGCTTCTCTTCTTTTCAGATGTCTTCCCTCCTGTGGGTGAGGCTGCTCTACACTAGAAATGTCACTGTTAATGAAGCTTTCATTCTACTGTCGTGTAACAGACAATACCACAAACAAGATTTCAAATTAGAGAGCTGTTAATCTCTCAGTGTTTGTTAACACATGAGCTCCAAAGAATAGGCATAGAAACAGAGCATCCACGTCTCCCTCATTTTCCGGTGTCACCCTCCTGAAAACATTAGCTGACTGCCATAGAGGTAAACTTCGCTCTGCATCCCTGCTCCAGAAGCATCATGCAAAACCCATACTGCGTTTTTAGCAAAACAACTGGACTCCGCACAAAGTGTTCAGACATTTTATCTCTCTAACATAATATTTTCTACATGCAAATACAGGAAAATCCAAGTTTAGCGGGGCAAATATTTCAGGTGGGAAAAAATATATCTTTGAATTTGTCCCTAACTTCTTAGTTCTCCTCACTTCTACAGCTAAGATATGTGAAAAACAATGCAAGGTTTACTACTGGTTTTCTTAACAAAATAAAATTCTTGGTTCTTCTTTCCCTTTTGTTTCTCAGCTGCTCAGTCATGTCTGACTCTTTGCAACCCCATGGACTGCAGCACGCCAGGCTTCCCTGTCTTTCGCTATCTCCCAGGGTTTGCTCAAACTCATGACCATTGATTCAGTGATGCCATCCAACCATCTTCACCTCTGGTGCCCTCTTCTCCTCCTGCCCTCGATCTTTCCTGGCATCAGGGGCTTTTCCAATGAGTTGGCTCTTTGTATCAGGTGGCCAAAGTATTGGGGCTTCAGCTTCAGCATCAGTCCTTCCAATGTATATTCAGGGTTGATTTCCTTTAGGATTGACTGGTTTGATCTCCTTGCAGTCCAAGGGACTCTCAAGAGTCTTCTCCAGCACCACAGTTTGAAAGCATCAATTCTTAGGCACTCAGACGTCTTTATGGTCCAACTCTTACATCCATACATGACTACTGGAAAACCATAGCTTTGACTACCCTTTTTTTCCATACCTGAAACTTACTTTAACTCCATTTCCTGCTGTCACCATGTGCCACTTTAGCAACCTCACGTGCTTAGAAGATTTGAGTTGGGAAGTGTTATCAGTTTGGTGAGGCTCAGCTGAACCTAATTTAGTGTCATTCACAAGAGAGACTGAAAATCTTTACCAGCCTGAAGCCCTAGATGGCAAGGGAGAAAACCCAAAAGATAATATAAAATGCATGTCTAGATTAGAATTGAAAAGGGGAAGTTGGTGACATAAAGGGGCAGAGCAGAGAGTGGTAAATTCAAATGTGAGGAGTGACTAGGCAACATTATGAGCATAAACAAGAATTGATGCTTACAAATTGTGGTGCTGGAGAAGACTCTTGAGAGTCCCTTGGACAGCAAGGAGATTAAACCAGCCATTCTTAAAGGAAGTCAACCCAAAACATTCATTGGAAGGACTCATACTGAAGCTCCAATACTTTGGCCACCTGATGCGAAGAGCTGACTCATTTGAAAAAGACCCTGCTGCTGGGAAAGACTGAGGGCAGGAGAAGAAGGGGATGACAGAGGATGAGATGGGTAGACAGCATCACCAACTCAATGGACATGAACCTGAACAAACTCTGGGTGATGGGGAAGGACAGGGAAGCCTGTTATGTGTCAGTCCATGGGGTCAGCAAGAGACATATATGACTTAGTGACTAAACAACAACAAAAATGATTCAGTCTGGAACAAATCAGAAGGGCAAACTCGAATTTGCTGACATGTGGAAAGCAATAAGTGATGCAGAGAAATGCCAGTGCTCATTTCTTTTCCATTTGCTCCAACAAGACAGCTCATAAAAGAGACTGTACTTGCAAAAAGTTCCAGATTATCTTTACTAACTATGATGTTTGTCTTTACTGTTAAGTAGTGCCAGAAGCAACTCCCTTTGGCTCTTCTCTCTCCCAGGACTCCCTTCTGGATGCTAATAAAGTCGGGAGAGTTCTAAGTTTCACAGTCTGAGTCAAGCAGTGCTATTCTTTTCTGCCGGCAATATGGAAAAAATAAATTAACTTGGAGGATTTCTCGATGGAAACAGTTTACAATCAAACACCCTACTGTTGACAAAATTGTCATAACTGTCACTTCACTCCTGTCTGCCAACTGCATAATTAGTGCCATTACCAGTAAGTCGTGGAAATATAAATGAATGTGGGTTATACAACACAAAATTGCATAAATATGAATCTCTTATGGAACCTAGGCAGAGTCACAAATTGTACGCAACATGCAATTGGCATTGCTTCCAGAGGATCTTAAGTTCTCTCCCCTAGACCAAGTAAACCCTCTCATGACAGAACTTTAGAAAGATGTTTCCGGGTGAATTACTCCTAAGGGCAAGAGATGAGGAGAGGAGGGGAAAATATTCTGTTTGGAACTGATCTAAAAATACATAAACTTGTTAGCACATTTTTATGTTTAGGATATGTGCTTTTATTTTTATATTTTTCTAAATGGAATATAATTTCCCCAAACAATTGTTAAATAACAGAGTTTAAAGCCAAATGCATCTAATTTGATATCACCTACTATTCTGGATCATTCTTCTTTGGATATTTTGGCAAAAATACTAGACCAGACCATTCTTTACCCAAATTGCCTGTAAATTCCTACACCTGGGATGCCTTCTTCCCATCCCATCTGCTCAATACCATCTCATGACATGCTTTCTTTTTCCCATCTTTGACCTTATTAAGCCTGGATCCTTGAAAGTATATCCTTTGACTTTTCTTAGATTCTGTAAGATACGACTGTCAAACTGTTTTAGTTTGTGTTAATTACATCTTTGGAATTTCCATACTTTTGCAGAGTCCTCCCTCCTCAGTGTCCAATACTGGGCTCAGAAGTCATCAATTTAATTCAATTCAATTCAGTCACTCAGTCGTGTCCGACTCTTTGTGACCCCATGAATTGCAGCACGCCAGGCCTCCCTGTCCATCACCAACTCCCGGAGTTCTCTCAGACTCACATCCATCGAGTCAGTGATGCCATCCAGCCATCTCATCCTCTGTCGCCCCCTTCTCCTCCTGCACCCAATCCCTCCCAGCATCAGAGTCTTTTCCAATGAGTCAACTCTTCACATGAGGTGGCCAAAGTACTGGAGTTTCAGCTTTAGCATCATTCCTTCCAAAGAAATCCCAGGGCTGATCTCCTTCAGAATGGACTGGTTGGATCTCCTTGCAGTCCAAGGGACTCTCAAGAGTCTTCTCCAACACCACAGTTCAAAAGCATCAATTCTTCGGCGCTCAGCTTTCTTCACAGTCCGACTCTCATATCCATACAGAAGCCATCAACATTCCCTAAATATGTAGAAGTTATGAAATTAAAAGGTATATTCTTTAGTTTCTATACAAAATGAGATGGGAATGGGAAACAAGAGAGGAAGCCTGACTACTCTTTTTAGTTGAATGAGAGCACAACTCTGGGAAATGTAAATTCATAAACAAAATGTAGTGTGTTCATTAAACCTTGCTAATGAACCTTCTTAATCAGGATTACTTATTACAAGCATGAATGTATATGAAGAAATTGCTGAGTCTCTTATGGTGTCACTGGGTTATGAGCTCCATGAGGAAAGAAAGTTTTGTCTATAGGAAGCAGAATAATGTGCTTTCCTGGTGGCTCAGATGGTAAATAGCCTGTCTACGATGCAGGAGACCCAGGTTGGATCCCTTGGTCCAGAAGATCTCCTAGAGAGGGGAATGGCAACCCACTCCAGAATTCTTGCCTGGAAAACCCCGTGGACAGAGAAGCCTGGTGGGCCCAGTTCATGGAATAGCAAAGAGCTGGGCATGACTGAAATACTAACACTTTGATACTTTCAGGCAGAATAATGGCCCTTGCAGAGTATATTATGCAAAATGCCAGGCTGGATGAAGCACAAGCTGGAATCAAGATTGCTGGGAGAAATATCAATAACCTCAGGTATTCAGATGACCACCCTTATGGCAGAAAGCAAAGAGGAACTGAATAGCCTCTTGATGGAAGTGAAAGAGGGGAGTGAAAAAGCTGGCTTAAAACTCAACATTCAAAAAACTAAGATCATGGCTTCTGGTTCCATCACTTCAAGGCAAATAGATGGGGAAACAATGGAAACGATGGCAAACGTTATTTTCTTGGGCTCCAAAATCACTGCAGGTGGTGACTGCAGACATAAAATTAAAAGATGCTTGCTCCTTGGAAGAAAAGCTATGACAAACCCAGACAGCATATTCAAAAGCAGAGATATTACTTTATTGACAAAGGTCCTCTAGCCAAAGCTATGGTTTTTCCAGTAACCATGTATGAATGTGAGAGTTAGACCATAGAGAAGGCTGAGCACTGAAGAACTGATGCTTTTGAACTGTGGTGTTGGAGAAGACTCTTGAGAGTCCCTTGGATTGCAAGATCCAATCAGTCTATCCTAAAGCAAATCAACCCTGAACATTCATTGGAAAGACTGATGCTGAAACTGAAGCTCCAATACTTTGGCCATCTGATGTGAAGAGCCAATTCGTTATAATAGACCCTGATGCTGGGAAAGATAGAAGGCAGGAGAAGTGGACGACAGAGGATGACAGAGAATGAGATGGTTGGATGTCATCACCAGCTCAATGGACATGAGTTTAAGCAAACTCCAGGAGGTAGTGAAGGACAGGAAAGCCTCACGTGCTGCAGTCCATGGGATTGCAAAGAGTCAGACAGGACTGAGCAACTGAGCAGCAATAAATGGCCCTTAAAGATTTCCACAATCTAATCTCTGGCATTTTTCTTGGAAGACTGGGATGCAATATTTTTTTTAAAGTAACAGGAGAATGAGTTTACACGTTATTAAGTAGAGAGAGCCATCTCAATACAAGAGAGGCTTTTGTAGAATGCAGTGTAAACATTGAGGAATGATTCTGCATGACCGTCACCTTGGAGTATAGACCTAAGCACTGAAGTCTGCTTTCAAAAAAATGACAAGGGTTAAGTGGATAAAAGGGTGACTGATAACTCTGAAAAACTAACCCTGGCACAGTGCTGTGGCTGACCCTGAAAAAATTTGATTTACTGATCATGTATGACATGTACATATTTTAAGCATAATATTCCAGATACTGAAATGACCAAAAGTAATGACCAGGAATGTTCAACCACATGACTCATGGGAGACTTGAGGTTAGGTTGAGCCAGTAACAAAATCCCCTTCTGGGATCTTGAATAGGATAAGGAAGCTTAGTGAGTCCACAAGGAAACAAGGAGATGCATTTCACTCCTCCATCCAGGCTTTGAAGGTATTATTATCTTTGCACATGAACAAGAAGAAAATCCAATCTCCTCCCCTGCAAAGGGCCTATTCAGAGCAATTGTCTTCATCAAGTACAGCAAAGAAATCTCAGTGGATTAACACAAGATCATTTCTTGCTCATGCAAAGCTACTGATGGAGCCAGCAACCCTCCAGGACTGCTGTCCTCCACGTACAGGGCTTAGCCTTTCAGGCTGCTCTGAAACTGTGTCTCCTCCATTGTGCCACTGCAGTGATGGGAGTGAATGAGTGGTTCTGTGCTGGACAGCTCCCTTTGCCCATCCAGAACCCCTCGCCAGCATTCTCCAGCTATTCAGTCACAAGAGTCTGATCTGTGTGATCTTGCCCTCTGGTTCTCATTGCATTTGAACAATGGGGTGGACCACAGAAGCAGAAGCTAAGTGAGTTCCGGGTGTTATTCCTCCACTCACACTCTGTGGGATCATGCTAGCCTGGCTGCATCTCTCTACTGAGGACCAGAACTTTTCCACCTGTTTCTGTCTCTATGCATTATGATAGCTGCCCTCTATTCTTTCCAAACCCGGGTAATGCCACCTTACTGTTAATAGACCAGACTGTACCACCATTCCTTGCTGTTTTCTTAAAACCTAGCCCACCCCCTTTGAAAACACTTATGTAAACATGAGTACTCCAACTCACTCCTTTAGTAAACTTTCCTCAATTACTCAGATTTTGCATGGTTTGGTCTGAAAATGGCCCACATCACATCCACTTGAAATCATTGACCAGAATTTGTTATATACTTGCTTAACTATAAGTCTAACTCCTCAATTACTACAGAGAAAGGAAAACCCAATTTTGTTAAAGACCAGAAGTCTCTATCACAGAGGCCCAGCAATCGATACAATGTGATTTATCTGGTAATTAGAGAAAAATTGTCATTTTGCCACTTTCATCATTAGAAACAGCACATATGTCATCATAATTCCTTTTGGGTGTGATTGCAGACAGTTGGAGCACTTTCAAAAGCAGTGATCAAATACAAAATCACCAAATTAACCCCCAGTTGGCAATCAAATGGAGACAGCTGTGTCCTCCCAGGTTAGAGACGATTAGCCATTAGCTCTTTAGAACAAGCAAGGCAAATCACAGGACTTTGCAGGATCAGCTGGATGTGCCCTCAGATACGAAATGTTGTGGAGAGCTTTCAAAGACCTATTATACAGCTGTCACAGAAGGTGCAGAAATACAACGCTATATTTGAAATCCTTTGCCTGCTGATTGATTAAACTATTAGACAGAAGAAAGCATAGTACCCAATCCTGAACAGATGTGCCCACGGCACACAGGATGACAAGAGAAGTGTAAGAGTAAGGGGCCCCCAGACCCTGCTCTCCTAGTAACCGGTTGGATGTCCTTAAGCACTTCTAGTCTGGTTTCTTATATGTACATGGAGACAACTGCATTAAGAGCCTTTTAACCTGGGGTAGATGGATATATTGGGCTTCCCAGATGGCACTAGTCATAAAGAACCCACCTGCCAATGTAAGAGGCATAAAAGACTCGGATTTGATCCCTGGGTCGGGAAGGTCCCCTGGAGAAGGACATGGCAACCCACAGCAGTATTCTTGCCTGGAGAATCCCATGGACAGAGGAGCCTGGTGGGCTACAGTCCATAGGATTACAAAGAGTTGGACACAACTGAAGCAACTTAATATGCACGCATGCAGATGGATATATCACGAGAGCTCCTAAATCTGTGCAGATTTTGGAATATATTTGAGGTGTGATTTTACTTTTATAGAATGGATTCACAAGTTCCATAAGACAACAAAACGTCCCTTACCCTCCCCCCTCTAGAAAAAGTTTAGGACCAGTTCCAAACAATAGCAAGGAGAGATAAGAAAGCCTTCCTAAGTGATCAATGCAAAGAAAGAGAGGAAAACGATAGAATGGAAAAGAGTAGAGATCTCCTCAAGAAAATTAGAGACACCAAGGGAACATTTCATGTAAGTCAGTTCAGTCAGTTTAGTCACTCAGTCATGTCCAACTATTTGCAACCCCATGGACTGCAGCACACCAGGCTTCCCTGTCCAACATCAACTCCTGGAGCTTGCTCAAACTCATGTGCATTGAGTCGGTGATGCCTTCCAACCATCTCATCTTCTGTCGTCCCCTTCTCCTCCTGCCTTCAATCTTTCCCAGCATCAGGCTCTTTTCCAAGGAATCAGTTCTTTGCATTAGGTGGCCAAAGTATTGGAGTTTCAGCTTCAGCACCAGTCCTTCCAATGAATATTCAGGGCTGATTTCCTTTAGGGTTGACTGGTTTGATCTCCTTGCAGTCCAAGAGATTCTCAAGACTTTTCTCCAACACCACAGTTCATGCAAAAATGGGCACAATAAAGGACAGAAACAGTATGGACCTAACAGAAGCAGAAGGAATTAAGAAAAGGTGGCAACAACACAAAGAACTATACAAAAAAGATCTTAATGACCCAGACAACCACAGTGGTGTGATCACTCACCTAGAGCCAGACATCCTGGAATGTGAAGTCAAGTGGGCCTTAGGAAGCATCGCTACTAACAAAGCTAGTGGAGGTGATGGAATTTCAGTTGACCTATTTCAGATCCTAAAAGATGATGCTGTGAAACTGCTGCACTCAATATGCCAGCAAAGTTGGAAAACTCAGCAGTGGCCTTAGGACTGGAAAAGGTTAACTTTTGTTCCAATCCCAAAGAAGGGCAATACCAAAGAATGTTTATACTGCTGCACAATTGCACTCATCTCACATACTAGCAAAGTAATGCTCAAAATTCTCCAAGCCAGGTTTCAATAGTGCATGAACAAAGACCTTCCAGATGTTCAAGTTGAATTAAAAAAAGGCAGAGGAACTAGAGATCAAATTGCCAACGTCTGTTGGAGCATAGAAAAAGTAAAAGAATTTCAGAAAAACATCTACTTCTGCTTCACTGACTACACTAAAGCCCTTGACTGTGGATCACAACAAACTGTGGAAAATTCTGAAAGAGATGTGAATACCAGTCCACCTTACCTGCCTCCTGAGAAATCTGTATGCAGGTCAGGAAGCAACACTTGGAATTGGACATGGAACAGTGGACTGGTTACAAATTGGGGATCAAGACTACATTGTAACCCTGCTTATTTAACTAATATGCAGAGATCAGTTCAGTTCAGTTCAGCCGCTCAGTCGTGTCCGACTCTTTGTGATCCCATGAATTGCAGCACGCAGGCCTCCCTGTCCATCACCATCTCCCGGGGTTCACTCAGACTCACATCCATCGAGTCCGTGATGTCATCCAGCCATCTAATCCTCGGTCATCCTCTTCTCCTCCTGCCCTCAATCCCTCCCAGCATCAGAGTCTTTTCCAATGAGTCAACTCTTCGCATGAGGTGGCCAAAGTACTGGAACTTCAGCTTTAGCATCATTCCTTCCAAAGAAATCCCAGGATTGATCTCCTTCAGAATGGACTGGTTGGATCTCCTTGCAGTCCAAGGGACTTTCAAGAGTCTTCTCCAACACCACAGTTCAAAAGCATCAATTCTTCGGCTCTCAGGCTTCTTCACAGCCCAACTCTCACATCCATACATGACCACAGGAAAAACCATAGCCTTCTCTAGGCGGACCTTAGTCGGCAAACTAATGTCTCTGCTTTTGAATATACTATCTAGGTTGGTCATAACTTTCCTTCCAAGGAGTAAGCGTCTTTTAATTTCATGGCTGCAGTCACCATCTGCAGTGATTTTGGAGCCCAAAACAGTAAAGTCTGACACTGTTTCTCCATCTATTTCCCATGAAGTGAGGGGACCAGATGACATGATCTTCGTTTTCTGAATGTTGAGCTTTAAGCCAACTTTTTCACTCTCCACTTTCACTTTCATCAAGAGGCTTTTTAGTTCCTCTTCACTTTCTGCCATAGGGGTGGTGTCATCTGCATATGTGAGGTTATTGATATTTCTCCTGGCAATCTTGATTCCAGCTTGTGTTTCTTCCAGTCCAGCGTTTCTCATGATGTACTCTGCATATAAGTTAAATAAGCAGGGTGACAATATACAGCCTTGACATATTCGCTTTCCTATTTGGAACCAGTCTGTTGTTCCATGTCCATTTCTAACTGTTGCTTCCTGACCTGCATACAGATTTCTCAAGAGGCAGGTCAGGTGGTCTGGTATTCCCATCTCTTTCAGAATTTTCCACAGTTTATTGTGATCCACACAGTCAAGGCTATGGTATAGTCAATAAAGCAGAAATAGATGTTTTTCTGGAACTCTCTTGCTTTTTTGATGATCCAGCGGATGTTGGCAATTTGATCTCTGGTTCCTCTGCCTTTTCTAAAACCAGCTTGAAGATCAGGGAGTTCATGGTTCACGTATTGCTGAAGCCTGGCTTGGAGAATCTTGAGCATTACTTTACTAGCGTGTGAGATGAGTACAATTGTGTGGTAGTCTGAGCATTCTTTGGCATTTCCTTTCTTTGAGATTGGAATGAAAACTGACCTTTTCCAGTCCTGTGGCCACTGCTGGGTTTTCCAAATTTGCTGGCATATTGAGTGTAGCACTTTCACACCATCATCTTTCAGGATTTGAAACAGCTCAACTGGAATTCCATCACCTCCACTGGCTTTATTCATAGTGATGCTTTCTGAGGCCCACTTGACTTCAGTTTCCAACATGTCTGGCTCTAGATTAGTGATCACATCATCATGATTATCTGGGTCGTGAAGGTCTTTTTTGTACAGTTTTCCATGTATTCTTGCCACCTTTTCTTAATATCTTCTGCTTCTGTTAGGTCCATACCATTTCTGTCCTTTATCGAGCCCATCTTTGCATGAAATGTTGCCTTGCTATCTCTAATTTTCTTGAAGAGATCTCTAGTCTTTCCCATTCTGTTGTTTTCCTCTATTTCTTTGTGTTGATCACTGAAGAAGGCTTTCTTATCTCTTCTTGCTATTCTCTGGAACTCTGCATTCAGATGCTTATATCTTTCCTTTTCTCCTTTGCTTTTCGCCTCTCTTCTTTTCACAGCTATTTGTAAGGCTTCCCCAGACAGCCATTTTGCTTTTTTGCATTTCTTTTCCATGGGGATGGTCTTGATCCCTGTCTCCTGTACAATGTCACGAACCTCATTCCATAGTTCATCAGGCACTCTATCTATCAGATCTAGGCCCTTAAATCTATTTTTCACTTCCACTGTATAATCATAAAGGATTTGATTTAGGTCATACCTGAATGGTCTAGTGGTTTTCCGTACTTTCTTCAATTTGAGTCTGAATTTGGTAATAAGGAGTTCATGATCTGAGCCACAGTCAGCTCCCGGTCTTGTTTTTGTTGACTGTATAGAGCTTCTCCATCTTTGGCTGCAAAGAATATAATCCATCTGATTTCTGTGTTGACCATCTGGTGATGTCCACGTGTAGAGTCTTCTCTTGTGTTGTTGGAAGAGGGTGTTTGCTATGACTAGTGCATTTTCTTGGCAAATCTCTGTTAGTCTTTGCCCTGCTTCATTCCGCATTCCAAGGCCAAGTTTGCCTGTTACTCCAGGTGTTTCTTGACTTCCTACTTTTGCATTCCAGTCCCCTATAATGAAAAGGACATCTTTTTTGGGTGTTAGTTCTAAAAGGTCTTGTAGGTCTTCATAAAACCATTCAACTTCAGCTTCTTCAACGTTATTGGTTGGGGCATAGACTTGGATAACTGTGATATTGAATGGTTTGCCTTGGAGACGAACAGAGATCATTCTGTCATTTTTGAGATTGCATTCAAGTACTGCATTTCAGACTCTTTTGTTGACCATGATGGCTACTCCATTTCTTCTGAGGGATTCCTGCCCGCAGTAGTAGATATAATGGTCATCTGAGTTAAATTCACCCATTCCAGTCCACTTTAGTTCGCTGATTCCTAGAATGTCGACGTTTTCACCCTTGCCATCTCCTGTTTGACTGCTTCCAATTTGCCTTGATTCATGGACCTGATAGTCCAGGTTCCTATGCAATATTGCTCCTTACAGCATCGGATCTTGCTTCTATCACCAGTCACATCCACAGCTGGGTATTGTTTTTGCTTTGGCTCCATCCCTTCATTCTTTCTGGAGTTATTTCTCCACTGATCTCCAGTGGCACACTGGGCACCTAATGACCTGGGGAGTTCTTCTTTTGGTATCCTATCATACCTCTTGCAACACCTACCATCTTACTTGTGTTTCTCTTACCTTGGGCGTGGGGTATCTCTTTACTGCTGCTCCAGCAAAGCGCAGCCGCTGCTCCTTACCTTGGATGAGGGGTATCTCCTTACTGTCGCCGGTCCTGACCTTCAACGTGGGATAGCTCCTCTAGGCCCTCCTGCGCCTTCACAGCCACCACTCCTCAGGATGCTCCTCCCGGCCACCAGCCCTGGCCTCGGGCTCAGGGTGGCTCCTCAGGGTCACTGCCCCAGGCCTCAGGTGGGAGGTGTCTCCTCCCAACTGCCACCCTTGGCCTCGGGCTTGGGGTGGCTCCTCAGGGTCACTGCCCCTGGCCTCGGGCGCGAGGTGTCTCCTCCCACCTGCCACCCTTGGCTTCGGGCTCAGGGTGGCTCCTCAGGGTCACCACCCCTGGCCTCGGGTGCGAGGTGGCTTCTCCCGGCCGCCCCTGACCTCGGACACAGGGTGGCTCCTCTCGGCTGCTGCCCTGACCTCGGCCGCGGGGTAGCTCCTCTCGGCCGTTCCTGCACTGTCGCAGCCTGGCACTCTAGGCATCTGCCCCTGACCTTGGACGTGTGGTAGCTCCCCTAGGCCGTGCTTGTGCGCCGGCTCTCGCAGCCGCCTGCGCTTAGTATCATGTGAAATGCCAGGCTGGATCAAGCACAAGCTGAAATCAAGACTGCCAGGAGAAATATCAGTAACCTCAGATATGCAGATTACACCACCCTCATGGCAAAAAGTGAAGAGTAACTTAAGAGCTTCTTGATGAAGGTGAAAGAGCAGAGTGAAAAAGCTGACTTAAAACTCAACATTCAAAAAACAAAGATCATGGCATCCAGTCCCATCACTTCATGACAAATAGGTGGGGAAACAATGAAAACAGTGACAGATTTTATTTGGGGGGGCTCCAAAATCACTGCAGACGGTGACTGAAGCCATGAAATTAAAAGATGCTTGCTCCTTGGAAGAAAAGCTATGACCAATCTATACAGCATATTAAAAAGCAGAGACACTACTTTGCCAACAAAGGTCCACCCAGTCAAGGCTACAGTTTTTCCAGTGGTCATGTATGGATGTGAGAGTTGGACTATAAAGAAAACTGAGCACCAAAGAATTGATGCTTTTGAACTGTGGATTTGGAGAAGGCTCCGAGAGTCCCTTGGACTGCAAGGTGATCAAACCAGTCCCTTCTAAAGGAGATCCCTGAATATTCATTGGAAGGACTGATGCTGAAGCTGAAACTCCAATACTTTGGCCACCTGATTCTAAGAACTGACTCACTGGAAAAGACCCTGATACTGGTAAAGATTGAGTGTAGGAGGAGAAGGGGATAGCAGAGGAAGAGAAGGTTGGATGGCATTACCAACTCGATGGATATGAGTCTGAGTAAACTCTGGGAGTTTGTTGATGGACAGGGAGGCCTGGAGTGCTGCAGTCCATGGGGTCGTAAAGAGTCAGACATGACTGAGAGACTGAACTGAAGTGTTCTGCACAAACTCTTATCCAAAGAATAAACTTTAAAATGATTATGAGCCATTCTTAATGGACCAAGTTTTCTAACTTAATGTCCTAAGATACCTAAACCACCAGCTCTCAACTTCACTGTTCAGTTGCTTTAATTAACCATAGGTTCAGTTTTACTTGCATTCTAATTGGGTCCTTGACTAATTGTGCATTAAACACTTGGAAGTACATTACAGGTAATCTTACAAAGTCTTCATTTCTCCGAACTTTAATTTGCACATAGAAACCAATCTGGGAAATTCTAGGATATCAGAGTATTATGGTTGGTAGTTTCCCAAGGAAATGAATGAAACCAGAAAAGATTTAATATGACTCAAAAGCATGATCAGTACCCACAGGCATACAGCAAAGACTGGCAGTCTTTTGAAAAAAAAAAACAACAATGCTTTGCATTCAGTTAGGAACACTTTCCATCCTGGCATTTTCAGAGTGTGTTTAGGGTGAGGCTGAATCCATCTTCAGTCATGAGAGAGGGGTCATGTCTCACTAGGACAGGTGCGCTTGTGTCCTGATAGTCAGTGTCCTGACTGCCACGGTTAACTTCTGGCAATGGCAAGAAAAGTCTCAGGGCCTCTGTCCTCAGTATTACAACCTCTGTGAAGGGAAAGGCGCTCAGTCGTGTCCAACTCTTTGTGACCTCATGGACTGACCATAGGATTCTCCAGTCCAGAATACTGGAGTGGGGAGTCTTTCCCTTCTCCAGGGGATCTTCCCAACCCAGGGATTGAACCCAGGTCTCCCACATTGCAGGCGGATTCTTTACCAGCTGAGCCACAAGGGAAGCTCTCTAGCCTCCCAATTAACACACACCGTTTTAGTGCTTGAAGACACAACTTTCATTTAGAGATTCTTAGCTAAGATGTCCGGAGAAGGCAATGGCACCCCACTCTAGTACTCTTGCATGGAAAATCCCATGGACGGAGGAGCCTGGTAAGCTGCAGTCCATGGGATCCCAAAGAGTTGGACACGACTGAGTGACTTCACTTTCACTTTTCACTTTCATGCATTGGAGAAAGAAATGGCAACCCACTCCAGTGTTCTTGCCTGGAGAATGCCAGGGATGGGGGAGCCTGGTGGGCTGCCGTCTATGGGGTCGCACAGAGGCGGACATGACTGAAGTGACTTAGCAGGAGCAGCAGCAGCTAAGATGTCAGTGTTAAATTCTTGTTCAGTGTTGTCTTCCTATAATTTCCACTTTAGGTTTTGAATTTTTGTTGTTGAAACACAGGATTGGTCAGGTGGGTTAATTCCAAAGCCTATGGTACAGTGCTTAGTTACTTAGGCATGTCCATCTTTTTGCGATCCTGTAGACTGTGGCCCACCAGGCTCCTCTGTCCATTGGATTTTCCAGGCAAGAATACTGGAGTGGGTTGCCATTCCCTTCTCCAGGAGATCTTCCTGACCCAGGGATCGAACCCTGGTCTCCAGCGTTGCAGGCAGATTCTTTACCACCTGAGCTACCAGGGAAGACCCAGGTTTGCATAAAATCTACATAAATAACTATAATGCCATGAAAAAATTCATGAAGAATTGGGGACTTCTGAGGGATGAGTGAGAATCAGATATCATTTCAAAATATTTTATTTCACTTTACAAAAGCAGACTTTACTGAACAGCTAGTGATGACTCAGAAAGAAAAAGGACTTCTAAATATAAACATGAAAAAATAGAACATGAACAATGTATTTTAAAAATTCTAAGGAACTAATCACAACAAAATCTCTGTCTTCTGTTTATTTGGTCTCTTCTGCCGAATCATGGGTTGTCAACCTGTTTTGTGAAGCCATCTGCTTCCAGACTAAGAGTCCTGGGCTCCTACCTCAAGCCAGTGGTAAAATTTGACAGACTTTAAGTGATGTCAGTTCAGAAACCTGTACCCAGGAGCCTTGACTTGGAAGAGTCAATAGACCAAAGTAGCTGCTATCATTCTTTCCATCAGGACTTAAGTCTAATGGCAAAAATGACTACTTGTACCTTATAGCAGAGCCTTCAGCCTCAGAATAAGATAATGATTACCTGTAGAAGACAAACACTTAGTGATTACTATCATCGTGCTCAGTCATTCATTCATGTCTGACTCTCTGTGACCCCATAGACTGTCCATGGGATTCTCCAGGCAAGAATACTGGAGTGCATTGCCATTTCCTCCTCCAGGGGATCTTCCTGATCCAGGGATCAAACTCAGGTCTCGTGTCTCCTGCGTTGGCAGGTGGATTCTTTGCCAGGGCACCACCTGGGAAGCCCCAATTACCATCATTGATAAAATCGTTATGCAAGAGGATAAACTCCCTACAGGAGGACAGGACCTAATTGTTTCATAAGGATTGTATCAACGTGTCCCTGAGAGTAAGACAAACCTCTCCAGAGTCTTCTCAGAAGGTGCATACTGTCTGGAATATTTATACTAATAGAATTGTCCTCAACAAACTCAAGAGAAGGCTAAATGTCTCATCTAATTTGATGACTTTTCTCATGTAGCTCTTGCGATGGCACTGAGCTAATTCAAGAGATATATAGCACATTAAACTAACTTAATTATTTCTAGTGTTTCTCATTTTACAAGGTAAAAAATAAATCTTGGAGTTTGCTCTGGGGCCTTTGTGAAATCTCAAACATCATTTTAGGTATTAAAGATACACTAAAGTTTTTATTTTGTTTTTTTCTAAATAGAGGATCCGATCTTGGTAAGGTAAAAATCAAACCAGCTGTCAGAGCAGATTTTGGGCACTTGATCTTGACTAGATATTAGGTGCCTGAGAACCAACTGCATAGTGACCTATTTAATTAAATTGACAACAAAGTGTTTTGAATTACACATAAAGGGTAATAAACTTGTAAAGAACCTGAACTCTTGCACAAGTGAGAAAACGTTGTTCTTTGGGTTTTTTTCTTTTTAACAATCAAGGACATAGTAAAGTCAACATGGAGCACACACACACACACAAATTGTTCTGGCAGACACAGGTTCTCTGCTATGTAGACAGATTTTGCAAAAGGTAAAAAAATATTCTTTCATCTTGTAAACCAAGGCATTAGTCAGTGAATGAATGAAACCAACCAACCTGTCAAAAATGAGCAAGCTTAGCTAAAATTTTAACTTATGCCTTCTTTTCAGATTCAGTTATGATAAGGCAAATCTAATAAAATTTATTTTTCAGGTATTGTCTTTTTCAAGCTCTTTCATATTCTGGAAGGAGCTTACTCATATGAGAACAAAACTACCTTTTTCCTCAGAAAATAAAGGCACACACCCACTTGCATTTCTCCATTCTCATTGTTTGTAGCATAGTCTCAACCACGAATGTTAATTATAAATTCTCACCAAGGTGAAAGTTTTCTATTTCACAAAGAAAACTAGAGAATATACTATTGAGAACAGTCTGTCTTTCTGCAGCCTTTTAGCAGAATGACATAGCTTGTGAATATACTTAAGACAGCTTTCTACAGCCATACTCATTGCTTTTGTACCTTAAGTGGCAAAAACAAACACATTCAGTAACACGATCCAAAGATATAGACCTTAGCGGCATAGGGAATATGAAGCCTCAAATTATACTTGGACATTAGTATCTCAGTATTCCATATCACTTAGAAAATATCATCCAAGAATTATACATTAATTAGCTCAATTGAATATTAGTTTAAGGTTTCAAATCACCTAAAGAGTTTAGAAGTTATGTTTAAGCTGACACACTACAAAACATAATTACTACTGATATAAAAAGTTTGCTGGAGTAATGATTCAATTTAGTTGAGCGCAAATTACTTTTCATAATTTTTAACTCTGTGTGGGAATATTATTAGCTTACTTGATCACGAGACTGGAATAATTTTAGGAAATTCAGTCTATTCTCTTCATGAATCAATCAACTAAAAAATAACATGCATGCTTATATATAGTTAATACTGATAAATCAAAGACATAGATTTCTTTTGAAAACTGTAATAATTACTCCAGTCCAATTTGCCAAAACTCTCATAATTATGCAATCTTGAATCTTTAAAATGTTTCTGATCTAGCAACATATTTTTAAGGGCAACTCTGTTAAATTATTAGAAATACAATTTCATTACTCTAGGGAAACATTAGGAATATTCCATTTATATCAGTTCAGTTGGGTCCAACTCTTTGTGACCCCATGAACTGCAGCATGCCAGGCCTCCCTGTCCATCACCAACTCCCAGAGTTCACTCAAACTCATGTCCATCGAGTTGATGATGCCATCCACCCATCTCATTCTCTGTTGTCCCCTTCTCCTCCTCCCTTCAATCTTTCTGAGCTTCAGGGTCTTTTCCAATGAGTCAGTTCTTGGCATCAGGTGGCCAGAATATTGGAGTTTCACCTTCAGCATCAGTCCTTCCAACTTGATTTCTTTTAGAATGGACTGGTTTGATCTCCTTGCAGTCCAAGGGACTCTCAAGAGTCCAACACCACAGTTCAAAAGCATCAATTCTTCAGCGCTCAGCTTTCTTCACAGCCCAACTCTCACATTCATACATGACCACAGGAAAAACCATAGCCTTGACTAGATAGGCTTTTGTTGGCAGAGTAATGTCTCTGCTTTTGAATATGCTGTCTAGGTTGGTCATAACTTACAAGTGTATATTTACCTCTATGAACAATCAAAAGAGAGCTTCTCTAAGTGACATAACAACTTAATCCATTAATATCCTCTGGTGATAGGGGAAATTCCTGAGAAATGCCTTTCTCAATTACACACACAGACACATGCTCATGAAGACATGTAGAGAACCTACAGCTTCAGTTCTACAATATCAGCCTCAGGTCAAAAGTAAACACAGACACACAAAAACTCTGTGGCCTACATCTCAAAGAGCTTTTGCCTGTCCCAGAAATTCTTAATTGATTAAAGTACAAAATACACAAACAGAAAGGACTGATAATAGGAATTCTCCATTGTCTGTCACCCAAGAGAGAGCAGATCACTGTCTTCCATCTATAGGAATCAATAAGCCATTGGGGATAGAATCAAGTTTTCAATCATTGCTGACCCCAGGGAGAAGTAAATTGTGTTCTATGTGAACCAACTGTGTGAAACAGAAACAAAGACAAAACACAAAATCAGGGGGAAAGAAGAAAACAAAATAGAGCATCAGCAATATTAAAGTTCTACAGTCATTTGGAACTCAGACTGGAAACCAAGAGAAACCAAAAGCACACAGGCTGAGCCCAAGAGGTAAGCTGCTCCAGCAAGACAAGCTGTCAGATAAGTCCTAACATCTTAGTGGGACTTCCAAGTCAGTAAAGAATAGTTTTCAAATATAAAACCACAACTCTCCTAAAAACATAAACACATGTGAAAGAGTGTATTTTCCTCTATTGATTATGCCAAAGTCTTTGACCATGTGGATCACAACGAACTGTAGAAAATTCTTAAAGAGATGGGAATACCAGACCACCTTAACTGCCTCATGAGAAATCTGTATGTAGGTCAAGAAGCAACAGTTAGAATCAGACATGAAACAAGGAACTGTTTCCAAATTGGAAACAGTTGCATGTTGTCACCCTGCTTATTTAATTCCTATGCAGAGTACATCATGTGAAATGTCAGGTTGGATGAAGCACAAGCTGGAATCAAGATTGCCAGAGAAGTATCAATAATCTCAGGTATGAAGATGACACCACCGTTATGGCAGAAAGTGAAGAGGAACTGAAGAGCCTCTTGATGAAAGTAAAAGAAGAGAGTGGAAAAGTTGGCTTAAAACTCAGTATTCAAAAAACGAAGATCATGGCATCCAGTCCCATTACTTCAAGGCAAATAGATGGGGAAACAATGGAAACGGTGAGAGATTTTATTTTCTTGGGCTCTAAAATCACTGTAGATGGTGACTGCAGCCATGAAATTAAAAGACGCTTACTCCTTGGAAGAAAAGTGATGACCAACCTAGACAGCATATTACAAAGCAGAGACAGTACTTTGCCAACAAAGATCCGTCTAGTCAAAGCTACAGTTTTCCCAGTACTCATGTATGGATGTGAGAGTTGGATGTGAGAGTTGGACCATAAAGAAAGCTGAGTGCCAAAGAACTGATGCTTTTGAACTATGGTGTTGGAGAAGACCCTTGAGAGTCCCTTGGACTGCAAGGAGATTCAACCAGTCAATCCTAAAGGAAATCAACCCTGAATATTCATTGGAAGGACTGATGCTGAAGCTGAAGCTCCAATACTTTGGCCACCTGATGCCAAGAACTCATTGGAAAAGACCCTGAAGCTTGGAAAGATTGAAGGCAGGAGGAGAAGGGGACGACAGAGGATGAGATGGTTGGATGGCATCACTGCCTGGATGAACACGAATTTGAGCAAACTCCAGGAGCTGGTGATGCACAGGGAAGCCTGGCATGCTGCAATCCATGGGGTCGCAAAGAGTCAGACATGACTGAGCAACTGCTCTCAATTTCAGTTAATGAGTGGAGTCTGATATGTAAGCATCTGTGTCTAGAATATTCAGCTAGCTTGGTGGACCACTTCATTTTGCACTGCTTTCCCAAGTAGGTACTGACCTTGTTGACATCAAAGCAGACAGTGGTAACACATTTATAATCTTGTGAATGAAACATATCTGTCTCATGCTCTCTGTAATTTCTTAAGTAAGTATATTTCTATTCATTACTTATGATTGTTAAAATACTCTCAAAGTTTAGTTGGATAATCAAGCTGGACATTCATCACCAGTGTCCTGAGTAGCACATCATTATATAACACAAGGAAGGTGACATCATGGACCATTTCTAGCACAGACCCTGACTAACTGCACTGCCCCCTCTAGAGGTCCAGGATCTCATTCATTAAATGAAAGGTCAAAATGAAAGGCCTTTCCAGGACAAGGTCAATGGTAGTGTTCTCAGTGCAAGGTCATCAGGGTACAGCATTGTACTCACCTGGGGTGTTGCACAACTAATAACTTTCTGATGTGTTATTTTTACTAATAAGTAACTTGGTCTAAGGAGAAGGCAGTGGCACCCCACTCCAGTACTCTTGCCTGGACAATCCCATGGACAGAGGAGCCTGGTAGGCTGTGGTCCATGGGGTGACTAAGAGTCAGACACAATTGAGCGACTTCAATTTAACTTCTCACTTTCATGCATTGGAGAAGGAAACGGCAACCTAGATCTTCCCAGCCCAAGGATCAAACTCTCACCTCCTGCATTGGCAGGTGGATTCTTTACCACTAAGCCAACAGGGAAGCACTCATTTATTTATTTCTGTTTTTATTTTCATTACTCTGGGATGTGGGTCAAAAAGAATCTTGCTACAGTTTATATCTAAGAGTGTCCTGCCTCTGTTGACCTTGAAGGGTTTTAGTTAGATGCTTTCCTCATAAGCTGGGGAAAGATATCTTCTTTCACCACTCCTGTTAGACACCATACTAGAAATTCTAACTAGTGCAATAAGAAAAATAAATAAACGTTATACAGGTTGGAAAAGAAGAAAAAGAAAACCTTTATTTGTAGATAACAAGATTGTCTATGCAAAAGATTCCATAGAATTTACAGAATAATTTCTGGAGCTAATATAAGAGTATAGCAAACTCAAAGGGTAGAAGCTTAACATACAAAAGGCAGTTGCTTCCTTATAGATGTTTTACGTTTCATCATGGAAAAGTGTTAGTCCAAATAAATTAACTTTGCCACTCTGAGAAGGTTGTGGCCAAATTAAGGAGAAAATACACCTTCACCTGAGGAATTAATTATCTTCTGGTTGAGTAGGACAACATATTCTTTTTTAAAACTACTTTATATTCATTTCAAATTTTCCTTGGACTTTGATGAGAGTAAGGATTTTAGTTAAGAGTCAGGTATTAACTAGAAAGTGACCTAAATCAAGAAGATGGCCTTGATGGCTATAATTTAGTAACAGAAAGAAAAAAAACTTTATGGCTTAATGAAGGAAAATGGGGATTTCTCCTTCCTTTATACAAATGATAAAATGGAAGATTTAATCTTCATGCTACTTCAAAGGTTCAGAAGGATAGAGGCAATTGTGCTAATACCTTCACAAAATAATTTTGATAGTTTTCTTCTTTCTTATGCATTCAGTTTAAACAAGAGCTATTTATCATTTTCTCTAAATTCCATCTGCCTTTTGAAATATTTTTGTATAGATGTTTAGTGCCTTGGCTCAGTTATTCAGTGAGTTATGAGTCTCTGTGCCTGCTCTCTGATGGTGCATGCGTGTCATCAAACACAAGAATTGTAATAGTAATTATTACCCTGTTACTAAACAGTTCAGTAATCACTGCAATAAAATGAGGCATAAATGTTCAGATCACATCTGGACATTTAGTTTGGCTCCAGATAGTTTTTGTTCATGAAGCCTACTTTACCCAGCTTTTTATGGAGCTCCACTGAACGGTTTTCCAGAATCCTGAAATCTAACAAAATTTCCAAATCCTGAAGCTACCTGCCCTGGAGAGGAGGAGCTAGAAGGAGCAGTAGGAGCCTGGAGGACTTTAAGGAGCACTGTCTTTAGACTGGTGCATATAGGTCCTCATGAGCCTTGCACAATCCACCATCATTTTCCTGAATGCTCGGAGCTCTCGAAGAGCCAGAGGACTTCTCCAAAGCACCACACCCTCCTCTTCCATGATGAAAATGTGGGTACCCTTTTTTAAGCCTCATCTAGCTAATTGTAGAATAGCCTGTCTAAATTCCTGCCACCTGAGAAATGGAATATTTCCCACCACATCAGTAAACAAGGATGTCACGCTCATCAATGATTACAGCTCTCCAGCATAAGCCAGTGAGCCCTAAGGAAGCTCAGGAAAGGAGAGAATACCTACCACCTAGCAGCCATCGACTGCAACCAGCTGCCCTGAGGAAACTTGGGAGGAGAAAACAGGATACTGGTCCAGGACCACTGAGATGCATGTCAAAAGAATGATTTCAGCGAGTCCAGACCCATGCATCTTTCCATACGCAGAAAAGCGCTAAACTCCTTCCTTCACTTGAAATATCAAGTTTTCTTTAATTAACAATGATCTTTTGATGTTTGGACTACCTGCCCTTTGTTGCAAATCTTTTTGTTTAACTTGTCTCCTCCCTCTCATCTCCTCAGTCTGAAGGAGACTATTTTATGTATGAGAGAAAACAGTTCTCTTAGGATTACTTGAGATGCTGCCTGCCTAGCTTGAAGTCCTAAAAATTTCTGCCAAATAAAGCATAACTCTCAATTTTTAGGTTGTGTGTACTTTTTTCAGTCAACACATCGTTACTGAGCAAGCTGAAGCTGCCAAGTTGGGGTCTCTAGCCTATACAGCACCCTTTCACTGTTCCCACACCCACCTACATAGCCCACAAAATAAAGGAACCCTAAGAAGGAAAATATCTATTCAAAGGAATTTCTACACATAAAGGCGCAAGACGAGATATCTTTTATATCTTTCAGGAAGGCCAAAGGACCCCAATCTTGGATTATCATGGTAGCTAAAACCTAGTTTGTATCATCAGCTTCACAGAGGATTAAAAAAATACATTAGGTTTCACGGCATTTCCAACTAAATTATTTAATTAGGAATGCATCTTTTCCCACCCAGACCAAAGCCTATTTGTGTCACTACACACATAAGTGTGTAAGTCTGTCACCACAAAGAGCTGGTACATTGTCCAGAGAACGTTCCCTTTTCCAAATCAGGTTTCTATATGAAAGTTTGCAATGATCTGAATCTTTCCCTTTCATTTCCCATTCTTAACAGACAGCACAAAAGCTGCTAGCAAATTTAGACTTGACACCTACTTGCTAGAGTTCAGAAAGGAAAGGGTGAGAAGCTTTGCACCACTTGGGGAGAGTATTTCTTCCAAAAACACCCTTCTGGCAATGGGGAATGATTTGCAATTTGTACGTGCTCCTTGTCTCTAACCTTATGCCGGAAATATTTCCTCTGGGATGAGACGCTTCGCCTAAATTGGAAACAGAAAGAATTCTCTTTGGGGAATTCCTATCAAAAAGAAAGAAAAAACATGTCCATTGCCATTACTCAGTGGAATTCTTTTCTACAAACACACGCCAAGATAACAAAAGATGATATTCCAGAAAGCCTCTTTATACATGGCCACTCCAGAGAAAAATATATGTGCATTTGTGATAATAGAAGGTAGCTGCTGAAGCACAAGTATAAATTCACTTTTGCTTGTCTTCAAAAAGGCCCATATCAACACCTTGTTTAAGCTGAACCTTTTGGAGAATTAGTTTTGCAGGATTTGAAATAAACTGAAGAAGCAGAATTGAGAAAGTCACAAAAAAGGAGGTGTTAAATATTATGTATGAGAGAAAACAGCAATGCCAGCATTCATTCTGTGACTCCATGAATCCCAGTGAAAAGCTAGAAAAGGAAACAATCAGAAGGGATCGTCTATAAACGCACCAGCTGTGCAACAACATCTGAAACCCTGCTCTGCCACGGGGCAGAGCGGGGAGGAAAGTGAATCAGGAGAACAAAGGGAATCACAGGAAGAGCGATAGTACCAGGAGCCCCGGGTATAACAAAGAATTGGAGCCATCAAAACCGCAGTGATGGTCACTGGACTCCACCAGCAACAAAGCAGTAGGAAATAAACATGAAACAGATGATTTTCAAATGAATTGTCCTGCGCTGCTCACCGATCTAGAGGCGCATTGTTTAGCTAGTGAAACAACATGGAAAATAAAAGTGAATGTTCATAGAAGGTTCAAAAAGGAAAATAATCCAAGAATCTAATTACTTGACAGTTTAGGGAGGATAAAAGAGAAGATACAAAAGATGGGAAGGAAAATCGAAATGACCTCCTAGCCTTTATCCTCCCTAGATTTCCACAGGGATGCTACTCGAAAATAAATTAAAAGGTCATGTCTTTAACAGTCAGACTGCAGAAGGATAAGGGGCCTTGGGAGCGGAGGAGTGATGGACAGACTGTGGGAGACAAGGCTAGGCCTTGAAAAATTAAGTGCAAAATTCATCATTATTTTTTACTTTAATTCTGGAAAGGCTTATAAATCATTTATGCATCTGAAATCTTCCTAAAAGTATGGCAATTACTTTTCCTCCCCTGGTAGGACTTCTCATATTTGTCCCACATTTTTTGTTGCCTTTTTAGGAAAACATTTAGTTCTATAGAAATACCAAAACTCGCTTTTCCGCCCGCTCCCCCCTCCCCACGAGCGCTGCTCTGGCCGCACTGCGCTCGCTCTGAGCTCCGGGCTCCTGCTAAGCCAACGCCGCTGTCGCCTCCCTCCAGTCGCCATCATGATCATCTACCAGGACCTCATTAGCCATGACGAGATGTTCTCCGACATCTAGAAGATCCGGGAGGTCGCGGACGGGCTGTGTCTGGACGTGGAGGGGAAGATGGTCAGTAGGACAGAGGGTAACATCGATGACTCGCTCATTGGTGGAAATGCCTCCGCTGAAGGCCCCGAGGGCGAAGGTGTCGATATTGTCATGAACCATAACTTGCAGGAAACCAGCTTCACAAAAGAAGCCTACAAGAAGTACATCAAAGATTACATGAAGTCAGTCAAAGGGAAACTTGAAGAACAGAGACCAGAAAGAGTGAAACCTTTTATGACAGGGGCTGCAGAACAAGTCAAGCACATCCTTGCTAATTCAAAAACTATCAGTTCTTTATTGGTGAAAACATGAATCCAGATGGCACGGTTGCTCTGCTAGACTACCGTGAGGATGGTGTAACCCCATATATGATTTTCTTTAAGGATGGTTTAGAGATGGAAAAATGTTAACAAAGTTGGCAGTTACTTTGGATCAATCACCTGCCGTCATAACTGGCTGGCCAAGGCTTTTCATCCACACAACACCAGGACTTAGACAGATGGGACTGATGTCATCTCCAGCTCTTCATTTGTTTTGAACGTTGATTTATTTGGAGTGGAGGCATTGTTTTTGAGAAAACGTGTCATGTATGTTGTCTAAAAATAAAACACATTTAAACTCATTGAAAAAAAAAAAGAAAGAAATATCAAAATTCAGTTCGGAAAGTATCCTTCAGATTAAAGGGTCCTAGTAGGATTGGGGTTTTTAAGATTAAAATAATTTCTGACTAGGCTTTTTGAGCTCCTCCCAGCATCCTATTTATATATGGGTATTAGATACAGATATATTAATAAAATATGTATTACCTATAGAGACAAAATTCACACCTTCAACAAAACTAAGACTCAGACTCACTTAGCTTATCACTTGGGACCAGGAAGAATTTTTTTAATAGGGAAAAGGCAAATTTAAGAAGAATTAGACTTCTTGGTGGCTCAGTCAGTAAAGAATCCACCTGCAATGCAGGAGACCCCAGTTCAATTCCTGGGTCTGGAAGATCCACTGGAGAAGGAATGTGCAACCCACTCCAGTATTCTTGGGCTTCCCTTGTGGCTCAGTTGGTAAAGAATCTGCCTGCAGTGCGAGAAACCTGGGTTTGATCCCTAGGTTGGGAAGATCCTCTAAAGAAGCAAAACGCTACTCACTCCAGTATTCTGGCCTGGAGAATTCCATGGACTGTCCATGGGGTCACAAAGAGTTGGACACAACTGGGAGCGACTTTCACTTTCACTTTTTTCCTCCAGGTCATTCACACCCTCTCCATCCTAACTCAGAGAAGGTTCTGTTGGGAAACAGTTTCTCCCAATGTATCAAACAAGAGCAGATGGCACAGGACCCAGTGATCTCAGTTTTAGGAGCCAGTCTTTAAAAAAAGAGAGCCAGAGATTCCAACCAAGATTTATGCATAAAATTGTTTATAGCACCTTTTAAAAATCCAGTTAAGAAATGGGCAAACCCCTGAACAGCCACTAGCAAGGGAAAGAATAAACAAATCATGATATAGCCATGAGATTACTTATAAAAAACCATGTCTGGGAGAAAATTAATAATAGGGAACATGCTCACAATATAAGATCAAGTGATGAAAAGTAGAATATAAACTTTATTTATAGTATGAAGACATATATGTTAAAATAACACACATACACAAATATACATCTAGAAATAAACATGAAAGTTAACATTTAAATGGAATTGTTGTTTCTGGATGAGAGAAAATTGTATTAATTTTGTCATTCATACCACTAAATTTTCTCTATAATGAGCATGAGCTCAGCTGTGTCTGACTCTTTGTGGCCCCATGGACTGTAGCCCACCAGGCTCCTCTGCCCATGGAATTTTCCAGGCAAGAATACTGGACTGGGTTGCCACTTCCTACTCCTGGGCATCTTCCTGATCCAGGGATTGAACCCACATTCTTGTGTCTCCTTCATCAACAGGCAGATTCTTTACCACTAGCACTAATTGGGAATAGGAAGCATATGTAGATTTATACTAATAAAAAGTTATTAGTTATTAATTGAAATAAAAATAAATGAAATACTGATTGCGAGGTTTTAAACAGCATTGAACTTTGACTATCTCTAATTCTTATATTAACACAGACAAATTTATTGTTTTTTATGAATCTCAAATAATAAATATATGTCCCCAGGTTGAGATGGAGTTAACTGGAATAATTTAACTAAAATAATATATGTTAAGAGCCAGATACAACTCTAGTACCAAGTAAGTATGAATAAATGCCAGTCAAACCTTCACACATACAATACAGATAGTCAGTGAAATTAAAAAAAAAAAAAAAGGCCATTCCAGATCAGTATTTCAATTGCTACTTCTCTACAAGCATGGGAATATCACACCCACATTGTTGATTTTTAGGGCCCATGGCATCACTGACTAAATGGACATGAATTTGAGCAAACTCCGGGAGATAGTTAAGGACAGGGAAGCCTGGCATGCTGCAGTCCATGGAGTTGCAAAGAGTCAGACACGACTTAGCCACTGAACAACAGCCCTTTGGGAGGTGCTTCCAAATGTAGAGGGCTTCCCTGGGGGGCTTAGTAGTAAAGAATCCACCTGCAGTGCAGGAGATACAGGGTACTTGGGTTCGATTCCTGGGCCAGGAAGATCCTCTGGAGAAGGAAATCGTGACCCAGTCCAGTATTCTTCCCTGGAGAATCCCATGGACAGCGAGCCTGGTAGGGAACAACCCTTCCTTCACTGGATGCCAGATGGTCTGGAAAGCTTTGAAGAGCCCCTTCATGATGACGGCAGGGAACCCGACAGCCAGACATACGGAGATGAAAATAATGGAACACCTCATACAAGAGTAAACGGGCCAGGACCTCATTCCACAGCAAGTTCTCACAGAGTGCCCCTGGAATAAATTGAGAGCGCATCATTAAAACTGTGTTTCCATGTCCCAGAAGGACAGAGACTAGATTACGCTAAGACAAAAGTATCAGTGTGTCACATGCACCAGAAAGGTGGCCTAAGACAATGAGAAACACCTTTCCATTTCATTCTATAAATATTTTATCTGAGCTGCATTTCTTGTTGTCTGGTGCTCTGTGATCACACATGGCTGAGTTATTCATAGCCGGAGTGCTACTTGGCCTTTCAGATTTATTCTTCATCATCTCCAAATAACATAGTCAAGCTTTATAAAGGAACAGAGCAAAAGCCACAGACCTTATAATGCATTTTGTAGAGCAAATCATTTCGTCCATCTAGAAAAGCAACCTAATGGAATATTTCTATTTTGCCGGTGGAAAACCTTCAACAAATGTACATAATCCTGACTATGTAGGCGCTTGATATTTTTAATCAAAGTGTTAGTTGCTCAGCTGTGTCTGACTCTTCGTGACCCCATGGACTATACCCCACCAGGCTCCTCTGTCCATGGAATTCTTCAGGCAAGAATACTGAAGTGAGTTGCTGTTCCCTTCTCCAGGGGATCCTCCCAACCCAGGACTGAACTGGGGTTTCCTGCGTTGCAGGCAGATTCTTTACCATTTGATCCACCAGGCAATGTTAAATAAATGTTTATACATCCTTACTTTAGATTTAAAATCAGTTTCTGTGTAAACAGTAGAAGAGTCATCAAAAATGTTCTACTCTTTAATTTTACCTTTTTCATTTTACATTTGAAGCTGGCTGATGATCACGACTCAGACAGACTTCAGGCCTCCTTCTTGGGGATTCCCTTAGGAAACAAAGCAGAGATGTTGGAAGAACATCTTTGACTTCTTTCATCAGCATCTTATAGTTTTCAGAGTACCAGTCTTTTGTTTCCTTAGGTAGGTTTATTCCTAAGATATCTTATTCTTTTTGATGCAGTGGCAAGTGGAATTGTTTCTTGAATCTCTTGCTAATATTTTGGTGTTAATGTATAGAAATGCAAAAGATTTCTGCGTATTAATTTTGAAACCTGCGACTTTACCAGATTCATTGATGAGCTCTAGTAGTTTTCTGGTAGTGTCTTTAGGATTTTCTATATATGGGATCATGTCATCTGCAAGCAGTGACAGTTTAACTTCTTTTCCAATTTGGATTCCTTTTATTTCTTTTTCTTCTCTGATTTTCGTAGCCAAGACTTTCAAAACTATGTTGAATAAAAGTGGCGAGAGTGGACACCCTTGTCTCATTCTGGCCTTAGAGAAAATGCTTTCAGAATTTCACCACTGAGTATAATGTTAGCTAAAGGTTTGTTGAATATGGCCTTTATTATGTTGAGGTATGTTCCTTCTATATCCACTTTCTGGAGAGTTTTTTTTTTTTATCATAAGTGGGTACTAAATTTTGTCAGAACATTTTTCTGCATCTATTGATCATTGGGCTTCCCTGGTGGCTCAGATGGTAAAGAATCTGCCTGCAATGCAGGAGACACAGATTTGATCCCTGGGTTGGGAAGATTCCCTGGAGAAGGGAATGACAACCCACTCCAGTATTCTTGCCTGGAAAATCCCATGGACAGAGGAGCCAAGTGGGCTACAGTCCATGAGGTCTCAAAGAGTCAGACACAACTGAGCAACTTCCATCAGGGGGTAAAACAATTAATGGGAAACAGTCCATGATATAGGATTTCCCACACTGCAGATCTACCCGGGCTGGTTCTGAATCCCCTAAAGGATCCTGGGAACCACCTTGGTTGGATGGGTCTCATAAGCCCTGCTAAGACTGTGATCACAGATCCAAATCCATCCTTCAGCCTGTCATGTCCCCCTACATGACTGTCAATCCAACACAAAATTAGACTGGTGTTCCCAAGGTAGGGCAAGCCTGGGTTTCTCTTCTGTTCCAGAAAATCCTGTCCTGGAGGGTTGACTCAGATCAAGAGTCTCTCCTTGTCTGTTCCCAAATTCAGGCAATAGCCGGAGAGCCAGTTGAGCTGAGCTGAACAAGCATCCAATACCAGTAGAGGTTAAAGTGCATGGGGGTGGGGGATAGGGGGAAGGTTAACAAGTCCCTGGGATGGGGTGTACTCACCATGTGGTCAGAGCCAGGAGCTCATAAAATCCTCACTTGGCTTCCTCCCACCTCCCTGACTGCTGATCCCTAGTCTCTTACTAAAATCTCCTCCATTGACACTAAGGTTCAGTTCAGTTTAGTCACTCAGTTGTGTCTGACTCTTTCCAACCCCATGGACTACAGCATGTCAGGCTTCCCTGTCCATCATCAGCTCCCGGAGTTTGCTCAAATTCATGTCCATCCAGGCAGTGATGCCATCCAACCATCTCATCCTCTGCCGTCCCCTTCTCCTCTTCCCTTCAATCTTTCCAAGCTTCAGGGTCTTTTCCAATGAGTCAGTTCTTGGCATCATGTGGCCAAAGCATTGGAGTTTCAGCTTCAGCATCAGTCCTTCCAATGAATATTCAGGGTCGATTTCCTTTAGGATTGATTGGTTTGATCTCCTTGCAGTCCAAGGGACTCTTAAGAGTCTTCTCCAACACCAGATTTCAAAAGCATCAAGTCTTCAGCACTCAGCTTTCTTTATAGTCCAGCTCTCACATTCATACACGACTACTAGAAAAACCATAGCTTTTGACTAGATGGACCTTTGTTGGCAAAGTAACATCTCTACTTTTTAATATTTTGTCTAAGTTGATCATAGCTTTTCTTCCAGGCAGCAAGCTCCTTTTAATTTCATGACTGCAGTCACCATTTGTAGTGATTTTCGAGCTCAAAAAATAAAGTCTCACTGTTTTCATTGTTTCCCCATCTATTTGCTATGAAGTGATGGGACCAGATGCCTTGATCTTAGTTTTCTGAATGTTTTAAGCCAACTTTTTCACTCTCCTCTTTCACTTTCGTTAGGAGGCCCTTTAGTTCTTTGCTTTCTGCCATAAGGGTGGTGTCATCTGCATATATGAGATTATTGATATTTCTCCTGCGATCTTGATTCCAGCTTGTGCTTCATCCAGCCTAGCATTTTGCATGATGTACTCTGCATAGGAATTAAATAGGCAGGGTGACAATATACAACCTTAATGTACTCTTTTACCAATTTGGAACCAGTCTGTTGTTCCATGTCCTATTCTAACTGTTGCTTCTTGACCTGTGTACAGATTTCTCAGGAGTCAGGTACGGTGGTCTGGTATTCCCATCTCTTGAAGAATTTTCTACAGTTTGTGGTGATCCACACACAGTTTGTTGTGATCCTCCATTGACACTAAGGTTGGTGAGCCTCAAACTCAATCCTCACCTTCCTTCTCTTCTACCTGCAGTCTCTTCCTTTCCGTGGATCTCAATACCACCCACACATGGATGGCACCCAAACCCATCTCTCTAGCCCCAACCTCTCCACAGTTTCAGTGAGTGTATCCACCTCCCTACTCCACAGATCCATAGAAGTTTCTATAAGGCAAGCATCCCTTATCATATTCAAAACTTGTTATTTGATCCAAACTTGCTCCATTCATATGTCTTCCCATCTTGGCCAGTGGAAGCCCTTACCTACAGTCGCCTGGACCTCAAATCCAGAGCCATTCTGCATTTCTCTCTTTACCCTGAAGTTCAAGTATAATCCATACCTGCCTGTTCCATCTCAAAAATATATCCTGACCTTGTCTATTCTCACCAACTCTCCTACTTCATCTTACATCTGAGCCATAAATCTCTTGCTCAAGAGATGTAGCATTGCACCTGCCTCTGAGTCTATAGATAGATAGAGGTATAGACCCATACTACCATGGCTGGAATCTGTCCTCTGCCCCTCTTTAGCTGGGTTAAGTCTGTACCTCCGATTCCACAGTTGTAAAATGGGAGAAGTGATATTTCCCACCTCCTGGGGTTATTGAGGGGCACATAGAAGCACCATCTTCCAGAGTCCTGGTCTTCACCAAGCCTTCTGACTGGTCTCTCTCCTTCCATTCTCATCCCCTCACAGTCCATCTCCTTGGCAGCAGCTAGCAAAACCACAGAAACAGATTGTAACCCTCCTCTTCTCCCACATCACCCTGCACTGGTTTCCACGTTTTATTAGAACCAAGTCCACATTCCTTCCTGGGGCCCACAAGCATGGTCTCGCCTGCATCATCTCTGACTGCATCTGCTGCCAGACCAGGACCCTCCTGGCTCAGTCCCATCTAAGATGCTATCTATTCATCCTTGTGTTTCCTGCACACTCTGATTACATTCTTCCTAGGAGCCTGTGCACTCTCTCTGTCTGGACTGGTCTACCTGTAGCCCATAGGGCTGGTTTCTACAAGACCCAGCCCAGATGTCCCCTGCTCAGAGCGACCTGCCTTGACTGTCCTCTTCAGCCCTTGTCCTGGCCCCTCCCCACCATGCCATTGCTGTGCTGTGTTCTATTCACGGCACTCACCATCCTTCTCTCTCCTCCCTGAAGCTCCCGGCTTTGAATCTCATGTCCCCAGATTATATGACCTCCTGATGAGGCTACCAACTCTGCCTCTCATTTTTAGCAGATATGATTTCCTAAGTCAATGTCACTCTCCCAACACCACTAATATTTTATTCTTGGAAATTTCAATAGAGGGTGAGATGGTTGGATGGCATCATTGGCTCATTAGACATGAATCTGAGCAAACTCTGGGAGATAGTGAAGGACAGGGAAGCCTGGTGTGCTCCAGTCCATGGCGTCACAAAGAGTCAGATACAACTGAGCGACTGAACAACATAGATAACACTTCCAGTGTTTGAACTCTTGCTTGCTGCTGCTGCTAAGTCACTTCAGTCGTGTCCGACTCTGTGCGACTCCATAGGTGGCAGCCTATCAGGCTCCTCTGTCCCTGGGATTCTCCAGGCAAGAACACTGGGGTGGGTTGCCGTTTCCTTTTCCAGTGAATGAAAGTGAAAAGGGAAAGTGAAGTTGCTCAGTCGTGCCCGACTCTCAGCGTCCCCATGGACTGCAGCCCGCCAGGCTCCTCTGTCCACGGGATTCTCCAGGCAAGAGCACTGGAGTGGGCGCCATTGGACTCTTGCTTAGTTCCTTGACTTCTTCTCCATGTGGCCTCAGCCCCTCCACTTTCCCTCCTTCCCTCCTCTCCTGTCTTGGCTCCCATTCCTTGGATCATTACAGTTTTTCTTTGCCCACATCTTTGACTCTCTCGCTCTCATGCATTTTCATTATTGCTTGGCAAAACCACTACCTTGAAACCCATTTCTATCAATTGGATGTAGCTGGAAAAAAGCACATGCTGACTGATCTCACTTGAAATTCATGATGAAGTAACTAAGGTGGACCCTTAGTGATGTCAAGTATACGATCTATCAACCCTGCCTTACCCACTTTCCCTTTTCTCCTGAATGACCATTTCACCAGTTTTTCTGCAAACCTTCTCTCCACCCTTCACTTTCAGCTAGTATCTTGGCCTTCTACTTCACTAGGAAATTGAAAGAAATCCTAGGTTGATGTTCAGATCCTCTCCACCAGTCTCTCTTCTTCTAAGCATCTGTGTTCACATATTCTGCCTGCGTCTGCTCACTGAAGTCTGTGATTCTCAGAGCATGGTCCTGGACCAGCAGCATCGGGGGCTCTGGGAACTTGTGAGAAATGCAGATTCACAGGCCACGTCACAGAACTCTGTGTTTGAACCAGCCCTCAAGGAATTCCACTGCAGGTGCAAGTTTGACAAACACTGCTCAAGAGAAGCCCATGATTCCAACCAGGGAAAACCCCTTGTGTATCCCTTTCCCTCTGTCCTACATAAAGGCATTCCTCTAGCAATACTCTCCTGTATTATCAATCTCCCCTTCTTTCTATGAGGTCATCCCCATCACCATAGAAACCTGCTATCAATCATCTCATCTTACCACAAAACCTAAATAAATAAATTACTTGACCCTCATGCAGAAGCTGATGCTGCAGTTTTGAGGCAGAATATCTTTTGCTGTAGCAAACTTCAGTTTTTGCTCTTAAGTCCTTCAGCACTGTTGAGCATAATCTCCATAAAGTTAATAGATTTGACTAAATCTACATCTAACCTCGTCTATAAAATACCTCCATAGTTATACCTACATTAGTGTTTGATTGAAAAACAGGGTACTATAGCTTAACCAAGTAAATACATAAAACTAACCATCCATGTGCCATGATACCACAAATCCATATTTTTAGGCCAGGCCATCTTTCTGAACCCCAGACTTGTATATCTGTTTGCTAGCTCAATACCTCCAATTGGAGACCCAACACAGTCTTCAAAGTTGAGCATTAATGCCAAATTCTCCATCTCAGTTGGCTGTAACTTCATCCTACCAGCCCACCATTCTTAAACCGCTGAGTCATCCTCCCTTTCACACCCCTCAAGCCAAGCGAATCTTGTTGGCTCTCCCTTTCGTACAGCCTCCTCTGTCACCACTGTGGCCCCCAGCGCTGTCACCTTTGATCTGGATGCTGTTGTCACCTCTGAAATGCTTCTGCCCTTGTTCCCTAATCTCAACAGCAACCCCAGTGAGCCTCTTCCCGTGTAACCTGGAACACTGCCTTTCTTTGCTCTAGACCACGCTGCACCTCCACCTTGCTCTCAGAATAAAAGCCAAGTTCTCACCATGGTCCACAAGCCCTACAGGATCTACCCCTTTCACTCACTGACCAGACCCTTTGATCTGCCCTGTGTGAGGGCCACTCTGACCACACAGCCCCTGAAAGTGAAAGTCATTCAGTTGTGCCTGACTCTTTGCTACCCCATGGACTATAAAGCCCATGGAATTCTCCAGAATAGTCCATGGAATTCTCCAGACCAGGATACTGGTGTGGGTAACTTTTCCCTTCTCCAGGGGATCTTTCCAACCCAAGGATCAAACCCAGGCCTCCAGCATTATGGATTGATTCTTTACCAGCTGAGCCACAAGGGAAGCCCAAGAATACTGGAGTGGGTAGCCTATCCCTTCTCCAGCAGATCTTCCCAACCCAGGAATCAAACTGGGGCCTCCTGCATTGCAGGCGGATTCTTTACCAACTGAGCTATAAGGGAAGCCTTTAAATATAGCAGGTGCATGCCAGGGCCTGAACTCCAGAACATTCTCTCTGCTTGGGATTCTCTTCCTCGGATACCCACATGCTCACTCTCACCTCCTTCAAGTCTTTACTTGCACCTCACTTCTCATCAAGGCCTCCTGAGCCCATTGTTCCCACCTGCACACCTGTGCACCCCAGGGCTCCGATTGTCCTCATTCTGCTCTGACGCTGCCTTGGGTTCACAGCCTCCTCACTATGTTTGACTTACTCTTCACCTGTCTGGTCTAGCTTTCCCCCTAGAATGTAGCCTTTCTATTCCTTGCACAAAGCCTCCCACATGCACACAGGAAGCCTGGCATGTGCAGAAGGAACGAGCCGTTTTGTGACTGTATCTTAGTGTGATCAGGCCTCATCTCTCTCCTGCATTAGAGTAAAAGCTCTGTGAGGACCAGGACTTGCCTCTCATTCAAGCACCTTGAACAGTCCCCAGGACAGGGTAGACATGGGTTTTTAGGAGGGTGCTGGGAGCTTGTCTTAGTCCTTGAGGCTGGTAAAGCAAAATAAACTACCAACCATACTATAAACAGGAGGAGAAGGGGGTGACAGAGGATGAGATGGTTGGATAGCATCACTGACTCAGTGGACATGAATTTGAGCAAACTCTGGAAGATAGTGAAGGATAGAGAAGACTGATGCTCAGCAGCCCATGGAGTTGCAAAGAGTTGTACACGATTGAGAGTCTGAACAAACAAAAAATACTGTAAGTCACAAAATCTACTTCTCACAGTTTTGGAGGTTGGATGACTGACATGAGGGCACCAGCGTGGTTGACTGGGGGGCGGTCTTCTTTCATGTTGAAGACTTTTCCTTGTGTCTTTATGTGGCAAAAAGGGCACCCCAATTTTCAGTTCAGTTCAGTTGCTCAGTCGTGTCCAACTCTTTGCCACCCCATGAATTGCAGCACGCCAGGCCTCCCTGTCCATCACCAACTCCTGCAGTTCACTCAGACTCACATCCATCAAGTCAGTGATGCCATCCAGCCATCTCATCCTCTGTCGTCCCCTTCTCCTCCTGCCCCTAATCCCTCCCAGCATCAGAGTCTTTTCCAATGAGTCAACTCTTCGCATGAGGTGGCCAAAGTACTGGAGCTCCAGCTTTAGCATCATTCCTTCCAAAGAAATCCCAGGGCTGATCTCCTTCAGAATGGACTGGTTGGATCTCCTTGCAGTCCAAGGGACTCTCAAGAGTCTTCTCTAACACCACAGTTCAAAAGCATCAGTTCTTCGGTGCTCAGCCTTCTTCACAGTCCAACTCTCACATCCATACATGACCACAGGGAAAACTATAGCCTTGACTAGATGGACCCTAGTCGGCAAAGTAATGTCTCTGCTTTTGAATATACTATCTAGGTTGGTCATAACTTTTCTTCCAAGGAGTAAGCATCTTTTAATTTCATGGCCACAGTCACCATCTGCAGCAATTTTGGAGCCCCCCAAAATAAAGTCTGACACTGTTTCCACTGTTTCCCCATCTATTTCCCATGAAGTGATGGGACCAGATGCCATGATCTTCGTTTTCTGAATGTTGAGCTTTAAGCCAACTTTTCCACTCTCCACTTTCACTTTCATCAAGAGGCTTTTTAGCTCCTCTTCACTTTCTGCCATAAGGGTTGTGTCATCTGCATATCTGAGGTTATTGACATTTCTCCCAACAATCTTGATTCCAGCTTGTGTTTCTTCCAGTCCAGCGTTTCTCATGATGTATTCTGCATATAAGTTAAATAAGCAGGGTGAAAATATACAGCCTTGATGTACTCCTTTTCCTATTTGAAACCAGTCTTTTGTTCCATGTCCAGTTCTAACTGCTTAATTCCATCCATGTAGGCTCCAGCCTCATGACTTGAGCACCTCCCAAAGTGCCCACCTCCTAATAGCATCACTCGAGGGGTAGGATTTCAACGTATGAATTTGAGGGGGAGACAATCAGACCACAGCAGAGCTCCTTCATCTAATGAGTGCCTTCAGAGATGAAAGGGAGGCCAGTTCCTGTGAGGTGCATGAACTCATTATCTTCTTGCCCAGGTGCAGCAGGCCTGGCTTTGCTTGTTTCTGGAAGATCTGGAAATGAGCACTGCCCTTACAACACAGTACCATTTCCAGGTGCCCCCACTCTGCTCTTTCCCCTTCAGAACCAGATGTTCAACATTGTATATTGCACACTGCATGTGTGCTCAGCCATGTCCAACTCTTTGCAACCCAATGGACTGTAGCCCACCAGGCTCCTCTGTCCATGGCAAGAATACTGGAGTGGGTTGCTATGCCCTCCTCCAGGGGATCTTCCCAACCCAGGGATCAAACCTGTGTGTCCTCTGGCTCCTTCATTGGCAGGCAGGTTCTTTACCTGCTGACCCATCTGTGCAGAGGAACTTATTTGCAAAGCAGAAATAGAATCACAGACATGAAAGAGCAAACTTTATGGTTACCAAGTGAGCAAGGAGGGTGGGATGAATCGGGAGATTGGGATTGACATGTGTACACCACTATGTATAACATAGATAACTAGTGATATAGATAACTAGACATAGATAACTACTGTACAGCCCAGGGAAGTCTGCTCAGCACTCTGTGGGGACCTAAATGGGAAGGAAATCCAGAAAAGAGGGGATATATGTACACGTACAACTGATTCACTCCATTGTACAGCAGAAACTAATACAACATTGTAAAGCAACTATACTCCAATTTAAAAAAAAAATGAACATAATAAGCTGACTTCTCCCAGGTTGGCATCTTGAGCGGGAGGTCTCACCTGCACAGTAAGTCCTGATCTTGCTGAAACTAATCTGAAAATTTCAGACTCAGAGCAGGTCAAACAGAGGCTTCCCAAGCCCAGCCAGACATCCCTTTAGAGTCCCGAGTCTACCAGCTGCTCCCCCTCCAGCCATCGGGGACCTATCTTCCATCACTCATGAGCATGTTAAACAGGGACTAAAAGGTGTGCATGGTAGAATTCGCATCTGCCTCACCAGTGACTCTAAAACACTTTTAAAGGCAATAGCATTTCCTTTGCTTTCTAATGCTGGCACTAAATGTTGCATTGTCAAGGAAAAGGATTCCTACTTATAAAAAACATCTTTTGGGGAAAGGGGGGTGGTTCTTCTCTGGAAACAGATGGGGCAAAAAGGCTAACATTTGACGGTGTGCTATTTCACTTCCAGTCATGTCCGACTCTTTGAGACCCTATGGACTGTAGCCCACCACGCTTCTCTGTCCATGGGATTCTCTAGGCAAGAATATTGGAGTGGGTTGCCATTTTCTTCTCCGGGGGATTTTCCCAACCCAGGGATGGAATCCGTGTCTCTTCTGTCTCCTGAATTGGCAGGCAGGTTCTTTACCACTAGTGCCACCTCGGTAACATTTGACAGACTGTGATCAGAACCAGGAAAACTCCTCTGAGTGAGGACACCTGGGAAAGGAGAGACACTCCCGAACAAGAGGAGAGAATCATGGCTCTTGGGCGGGTGTGGCTGGAGCAGACAAACAGCCGGTGCTCAAAAGGTTTGCAGACGTCCCTCTGCTCCTGATGACTGTGTAAGGAGGCTTGCTTCCCGCCTCCATCAGATCACTGCAGCCCCACTGCCTTCCCCTTTCTTCCCTCGACTGGCTTCTGAGAACTCCATTAACTTTCAAATCCGGCCTGTAAATGCCTGCCTAGCCTGGCTCCGCTTCACCTAAAAGAATCTCATGATTACAACCTGTGTCTCTTCTCTTACACTTGAATCGTCTCACGCAGGCATCTGGAAAGATAATCTCAACGATTCTGCTTTAGCCCCTTGTGTGTGTTAGTCCCTCAGTCATGTTCAACTCTTTGCAACCCTGTGCCAGGCTGTAGCCCACGAGGCTCCTCTGTCCAAGGAACTCTCCAGGCAAGAATACTGTAATATTCTTCTCCACAGAACCTGGGTCCCTTCTCCACGGAACCTGGGTCTCCTGCATTGCAGGCAGATTCTTTACCATTAAGCCACCAGGGAAGCCTGTAACTCCTTAGCTGTTAAGAAAGGAATTTCAACATCAGCAGGCTCCACTGACCCTGGATACAGGAGCTACTCCTAGAGCATTTGGTCAGCTTATCTGATGCCAAGGCCTGCCTGTCCTGGGGAATGCCCCAGCCAGAGCCATCCTTGGGGAACCAGATGATGTGAGACTGTGTCCATCTGAACCCCACAGGGGCTGGGGCTCGGGTGCTACTTAATCACCTTTGGGCTCGCCCTGCCACACAGGAAAGCCTTCCTCGTGTCTGACCTGAACCCCTCAATCCTCCTCTTTGAGTGACCACACTTCAAACTCCTGAATAATTTTCTGGGTCTGATTTCCTCCAGAATAAAAGCCTTTTATACCTTTTTAGAGAAATAAGACTATTCTATTTGTTTTTCCCCCCTCTTGGCTATTTCTAGAGCTTTAAAATATGGACACCAAAACAACATATTATCTTCTGAGAAAAACCAGAATGTTTTAAAATATACAGTAGCCAAGATGTGTCTCAGTTCGCAAGCTCATATGTCAGAAGCAACCATAGGCATTTAAGGAGTTGATGAACATGACACATTTAGAAAGGGCACCCGCTGAGTGCTGGAGGTTCCGGGGGTCTCCGGGTGTATCATCTCATGGTCACAATCCAGTCTCTGGGAGCCAAGCCATCTGCCTTCAAATCCCAGCTTCTCCTCTTGTTAGCTCTGTGACCTCAACCTGGTGACCTTACCTCTCTGTGCTTCAGTTTTATATCAGTAAAACGAGAATGACAACAGTATTGAGGGCATTAGGAGGTGGTGAGCTTTAAATAAGTTAATGAACATAAACGATGATACCGAACATTCTGCAGTCAAAGCGAAGTGAAGTGGTAGTTGCTCAGTTGTGTCCAACTCTTTGCAATGCCATGGACTGGAGCCCACCAGGCTCCTCTGTCCATGGAATTCTCCAGGCAAGGATACTGGAGTGGGTTGCCATTTCCCCCTCCAGGGGATCTTCCCAACTCAGGGATCGACCCCAGGTCTCCTGCACTGCAGGCAGACTCTTTACTGTTTGAGCCACCAGGGAAGCTTTGTAGTCAAAGCTTCGGTTTTTCTAGTAGTCATGCACAGATGTGAGAGTTGGACCATAAAAAAGGCTGGGTGCCCAAGAACAGATGCTTTCAAACTGTGGTGCTGGAGAAGACTCGTGAGAGTCCCTCGGGCAGCAAGGAGACCAAACGAGTTGATCCTAAAGGAAATCAACCCTGAATATTCATTGGAAGGACTGATGCTGAAGCTGAAGCTCCAATCCTTTGGCCACCTGATACAAAGAGCCAACTCATTGGAAAAGACCTTGATGCTGGGAAAGATTGAGGGCAAAAGGAGAAGAGGGCAACTGAAGATGAGATGGTGGAATGGCAACTCAATGGACATGAGTCTGAGCAAATTCCACGGGATAGTGAAGGACAGGGAAGCCTGGCTGCAGCCCTGCAGTGCTGCAGCCCATGGGGTTGTGAAGAATAGGACACAACTGAGCAACTGAACAATAACACTCAACATTTTGTGCCATAGAAAAGCCTACTATGATCATTCACTCTTAATTTTCTATGTCTGAATGTGTGCTTAGTCATGTCCGACTCTTTGCGACCCCATGGACTGTAACCTCCCAGGCTCTTCCGTCCATGGGATTCTCAGGCAAGAATACGACAGTGGTTTGCCATTTCCTCCTCCAGGGGATCTTCCCGACCCAGAGATCAGACCATTTCCTGCATCTCCTGCATTGGCAAGGCAGATTCTTTACCACCAAGCCACCTGGGAAGCCCTTATTTTCTATAAATAAATATAATTTTGACTCTGAACATCTATAACCAGACCAGCAGGAAGCTTACTTCTGGTGTTCAGGGGTTCCTCTGGGAAAGGGAGAGACCCCGAGCCGGGGGATATGAGTAGTCCCAGGTCTGTCCACACAGACCCCTGCCAGGCCCTGAGATCTCCAGCAGGTCTGGCATTCCTGAGCCAGGCCTGGACCGTGGCACTCTGCCCAGGTCTCCCAGGAGTCCACAAGTCAGGACACATATACAGGTATTCCCAGAACCTGGTACAAGGCCTAGAGTGTGCCCTGCACACAGCACAGGCAAAGAAGAAATGAAAACAGTCAGGCAGTAGGAACAGGGCAGGGTGCCCGGCTGCTATGTGAGCATCGGTGAAAAGGCCCCCTCCCCCAACCCCAACCTGCCCTTGAGAGTCCAACTGGAGTAGAAAGGCCCACAGTTCACTTTATGAGGTCAATTCACAGGACACAAGATGCAGCCATACCTCCAGACTAGAAATAAAATTTCATCTTGGACATTGTAGCAGAAACTTTAATGACACGGAAAGATGTTCACTGTATTTTGTTAAATGAAAAAGGTCAGGTTATAAAACAGAATCAAGAATGGTGTCTCTATGAATTTTCCAGGGCTGCTCTAAAAAAGTGCCACAAACTCTGTGACTATAAACAAGAGAAATCTATTCTCTCACAGTTCTGGAGGGCAGAAGTCCAAAATCAAGGTGTGGGCAGAGCTGTTCACCCTCTGAAGTCTCTAACAAGATGCGGGGGATCCCTTCCTCACCTCCTCCAGCTTCTGATGGCTGCTGGCCCTCGGTGTTCTTTTGTCCCACCAGCATCATTCATGTGGTACTCCCCTTGTGGGTCTGCCTTCACATGGCCATCTTCAGATAAGCACAAAGGTCGCACTGGATTAGGGACCCACTCTACACCAGACTTCCCTGGTGGCTCAGACGGTAAAGTGTCTGCCTGCAATGAGGGAGACCCAGGTTTGATCCCTGGGTTGGCAAGATATCCTGGAGAAGGCAATGGCACCCCACTCCAGTACTCTTGCCTGGAGAATCCCATGGATGGAGGAGCCTAGTGGGATACAGTCCATGGGGTCACAAAGAGTCGGACACGACTGAGCGACATCACTTTCACTTTCTACACCAGATGCATGCGTGCGGGTGTGCATACGTAGTCGTTTCAGTCATGTCCAACTCTTTGTAACCCCGTGGACTATAGCCCACCAAGCTCCTCCATCCATGGGATTCTCCAGGCAAGAATCCTGGAGTCAGTTGCCATGCCCTGCACCAGGAGATCTTTCCGACCCAGGGATCAAGCCCATGTCTCTTAACATCTCCTCCATTGACAAGTGGGCTCTTTGCCACCAACACCACCTGGGAAGCTCTCTACTCCAGATAACATCATCTCAATTTAATCAATTATATCTGCAATGACCCTGTTTCCAAATAAGGTCATAATCGGATGCATATCTTTTTTCTCTGGGAGACACAGTTCAGCCCATAACAGTCTCCCATATTAAAGAAACTATGTCTTTTTCAACAAAAACAAAAATGGATGCATCCCATTTTGAAGCCATACTCACGTATCAATACCTGAATGAGATCTTACCACTGCCACCCTCTCCTCCCAGCTCCCCCCGATCACCCCACTCCCCTCCCAGGAGAGCTGTGTTGACACCTGGATCTTTCCATATGCCTCTATTTACCCCTAGGTTTCTGCTCATACCTTTAAAGACAGGCACTCATGATTTAAATTTGCATCTTCAGGGAAGGGAATACCTGTGGCAGATTCTTGTTGATGTATGGCAAAACCAATATAATGTTGTAAAATAATTAACCTCCAATTAAAATAAATAAATTTATATTAAAAAATAAAAGATAAAATGAATTTGCTTTCTAAACAAGAAAATTTGATGTACCTTCTCTGATTCTTGGGCTTCCCTGGTGGCTCAGATATCGGGTTCGATCTCTGAGTCAGGAATATCTCATTTGCTCAGAAAAATCTAGATTTGGTTGTTCCCACACCCACCCTGCAAAGTTTTGTGACCATTGAAAGTATACAAAGAAACAAAGCAGGCCAAAATGTTTTGAAATTCTGGAGAATCTGAGACACAGCTGCTCTGCAGAGAACCGTTTCACTCCTCCTTTGCTTATTTAAAATCAATGACTTGACTTTGGAGCCAGATGTGTTTATACTTCAAGGATCTAGTTTCAAAGGCAGAACAGAAACATTAGCTCATGCACCATGGGCCAGTAGGTCATTAGAAAGTGGTACAAGAGGCAGAAACCTGGGATTTCAGGCACCGAATTGAGGGAGCAGAGTGGTGACCTATGAAACTTTACCAGACCTAAAGTTGCTGTGTATGTCTGCCATTTCTGGGAGTATATTTCCCAAAAAGACATTTGAGAGCTTTTGATGAAGATGCTATTGAAATTTCCATTCCTTTAATTACCTGTAAGATTATCTGTGATTTTGACAGATGCACAAAATGATGAAATACCATTGCCATTAGGAAGGGATGTGAATTTCAAAGGTGAGTAAGTGTTGCTTAGAATTTGCTTTTCTGACCTTCCTTGAATAGACTATAGTAATGTGGTTCTCAACTCAGGCTGAACGCTGTAACCAACTAGAAGGCTTTTAAAGTACCGATGCCTGCATCCCACTTATTTGTTATTGGAAGCAGCTAAGCACTGAGTTTGTAGAAAGCTCTTCATGTGACTCTAATGTGGGGCAGAAGTTGACACTAGCCTTCCTAGAAGATTAAGGGATTAAATCTTTGGTTTACAAAATGGAAAGGATTAAAATTGCTGAAAACTAGAAGGGCTGTTTGTGAGATAACAGAACATGAAGAGTGAGAAATAACCTCCTTCATGCGGCAATGCAGTCTGCTATGATTTGACCCACACTTTGCTCTTTAGCCTCACCAATTACTTCCTGCACTTTCTTGCTGCAGCTGAACTTTCTCCACACAAACCACGTCATTTCTCTCTTCTGTGCTTCACAAGTGCTCACAGTCTTCCAGGAACCTTTCCTTAAACAACTTACAATCAGTGCTGGCAGTTCAACCCCTGGTCTATCTCAGGGTAACCTCCCTATGGTTCCCTAAGGTACTGGAACACACTGGGTTGCATTTAATGATCTGTTTTGGTGCAGGTGACTTTCCTAGTGGCTCAGACGGTAAAGCATCTGTCTACAATGTGGGAGACCTGGGTTTGATCCCTGGGTCGGGAAGTTCCCTGGAGAAGGAAATGGCAACCCACTCCAGTACTCTTCCCTAGAAAATCCCATGGACGGAGGAGCCTGGTGTCCATGGGGTCGCAAAGAGTTGGACACAACTAAGCGACTTCACTTTGGTGCAGGTACTGACACCCATGAACATCTTAAAAGCAGAGATTCTCCCCTAGGTTCCCAACACCTTGGCCAGTAAATGGCCCAACAAGGAATGATTGTGAGATTGAGTCAGGAAATAGGAGGGCATTAGGAAGCATGTATCAGGTACTTATCAAGTATAATACTGGGAAATGTATAGTCCTGACAGGTATACACGTTTAAGAGAAAATTTGCTTTGTAGATGTTCACACCCAAAAACTTAAAAGAGAACATTATGCAAAAGGAGGCTAGTAGAGAGGAATTAGTTGTGTTTTATATTTTATATGGTGTTGATAAATGAGCCTTCATTTCCCCCTTTGTTGTTATTATAAAAAGCCAAGTAACATTATAGGGCAGAATCTTTTCACAATATATATACATATATATATATGTGTGTGTGTGTGTGTGTGTATCAAATCATGATGTACACATTAAATACATAGATACAATTTTATATGTCAATTATACCTCAATAAAACTGAAATTTTAAAAAGCCAAGAAACATAAAAGCAGCCTAGTAGCCAGGATATTTTTTCCAGCCTGATGGAAATATAAGATACTCAATTTCTACAAGTGGTTCTGCAGATGAAAGGCCTTCCCTTGGGAAGACTGCAATGCCCTGAAACACGGCTGCAAACATTTGCTGACCTGCCAATCATTTGTCCCAAGCGAAGTAGCCCAATGGCAGTGACACTTCAGAAGTATCAGAACTAGGTAATTTATTCCTTGACTGTCTTCCCAGACAATTAAGAACCGAACATCTCCTGTGTGCTAAGCAACCCCAGGGCTATTCCTTTCCAGCAACTTCACAAGAGACACTGTCAGAAATCCTTACCAGCCATCAAGTCTGAAAGAGAGGTCCCTGGAGATTGTGTGCACTTGAGCAAAGGCTGCTGGAGCAGAAGCAAGGGCAAACATCTCCTGCCAAGCGCAGTGTGTGCTGTTAAAATGAAGTTCTTGCCCAGGGTTTCTCGCAGTCGTGATGCACTCTGGATTAGACTTTGCAGAATCACAGCAACTGGACCAGCAGCACTTGGCTAGTGGATGCTTTAGGCATATCAAGCTTAACATGGCAGGCTCCAGGCCATTCTGCAGAGCTGGGCACAAGGCGAGCTTGCTAAAAGCTGTCAACAGCCTCTCAGGATGAGGATGGAGCAGAACCATGGGGTGGTCAGCATTCACTGGGGGTCAAGAGATCATCTCTATCAGCCCCTTCATATTGCTGATGAACTGGCAGAGACTAGAGACTTTCTGGTCTCTTGCTGGAGGATCACACAGATAAGTAGGTAGACGTGTGCCCGATCCAAATTTGCAGGCTTAAGCCAGAGTTCTCTGCCTGAATGCCCTAAATTGTCTCTTTGCAATGTCCAAATGCCGCAGTGGGTTTTCAGAACTTCAACTGACTCCTCACCCTGTAGGCAGCTTAAGGATGACAGACTGTATCACCTTGGGCAAGTCAAGTTGGGGCTGTACAAATGGACTATATCCCATCTCTTCCGCTGTGCATTCCTAATACGGCTCAACTAATCCCCACCAGCATCCAGTTATTTTGCCCAGTCAGCAAGCATGGCTGACCCTTATCTCTGACCTGAAAATCCTCAAAAGTTATTTCTTGGAATTTAAAGAGTTTCCAACAGGTAGATGAGAGTAGAAGTACTTCTATTAAGATGTTTGTCTCTTTAAAAATAAAAAGGAATAAAGGAAGAGATAGGAAGCCAAAAGGAAATATAATTATAGTTCCTCTCACTTTTTGTTTATCTCCAAGAGAAATGTGGTCTTATGTAGCCTGTGGGTTGATTTCAGCTGAACCACGATTTAACTCATTAGAAGCTATTAGGGTATTTTGGAAAAGAATGCAGACTGGAGATTGGGAGTGAAAAGTAAACATGTTTTGTGCTCTAAAACAAGAAATAGATTTTCTTCAAAATATAGAGACAGAATTAAGAGAAAAAAATAGAAGTGTGCTCTCAGATTAATTATTTCCCCCCAACTCATAAGTAAGGGCTATACACGAACAACTCATGAGCTTATACTGATGCAGCTGCCTGTGTACCCTGAGTATGTTTTATTATGTGTATCATGATTGCATAATGATAAATGTCCCTTCCTGTTCAGAAGCAAATGCAACAAAAATGAGCTGGTAGGCACTACCCTCTTGTCAGAGTCCTCCCTTACCCTCAGACAACTTATCCATTGTTTTAGAAGAACTTTCATCTAAATAAGAAAAAGGAGTATCAACCACGTGGTGAGTGGGGAGGGCTTCCTCTAGGGCATTGGATACAAAGTATTGACTTCAAAAGCAAGACAACCAGGAGAAGCCTTAGATCTTCCCTCTAGGAACAGTTTGACATTTGCTATTTAAAAAATGACACCAGGTATTCCTTATTCGAGGGATATATGTACACATAGTCCTTTTCTTCTTTAAACTTCCTTGATATGAACAAATCCTTTCACAGATTTTCAATTCAAAATACTTGAGAAATGGGCACAAGTGATTCAGCATGCGAATGGAATGAGATTTCCATACAAAACATGACACCTCAGCACGATTGTAAGACACACTTTTAATTGTGAAATGATTGAGAAAAGTAAATTGTACATTAAGCCACAGAAGGATGCCTAAGTGACAGTCTGTGAATGGGATGTGTGAATTGATCACACCACTCTCTCCTTACCTGCCTTTGTTCCATTCTTAGGGATCTGGTGATTTCTCCTGCATTCAGTTGCTTTGGTTGCCCTGCATGACGTAATCTTTCCACATAGATGTAGTAATAATTGATTTTCACCTACTTCTAGAATTGATGCTTTCAAATTGTGGTGCTGGAAAAGACTCTTGAGAGTCCCTTGGACAGCAAGGAGATCAAATCAATCAAGTCTAAATAAAATCAACCCTGAATATTCTTTGGAAGGACTGATGCTGAAGATGAAGCTCCAATACTTTGGCAATCTAAAGTGAAGACCCAACTCACTGGAAAAGACCCTGATGCTGGGAAAGATGGAAAGCAAAAGGGGAAGCGGGCAGCAGAGGATGAGATGGTTAGATAGCATCCCCAACTCAATGGACATGAATAACAAAGTCCAGGAGATAGTGGAGGACAGGTGAGCCTGATGTGTTGCAGTCCATGGGGTCACAAAGAGCTGGACATGACTTAGCAACTGAATAACAATTTCTTTTCTTAACTCTGTTTATTATTCAGCTTTGGATAAGTAACGTTGTGGTAACAACCACCATCAAAATCCCAGAGGCTTACAACAACAAAAGTTCAGTTCTCGCTAGGTTCAGTATGCTTTCAGGTTGGTTATGGCTCACCTCCACAGGTCCGACATGCCATTCTCACGCCAGAGCAAAAGAGGAGCAGAAGACTGGTGTTATGGCTCCTGAGTCTTCTGTTCCGAAATACACCCATGAGCCTGCTGACCGAAAGTAGTCACATGATCAAGTGTGACATGACTGGGAATGAAGTCAGCTCCTCCCACCAGTAGATGCAGGAAGGAGGGACGGATCTAGTAGAGAGGGGCAGTGAATATCTTGACCCAATATTATAATCTGCCATTAGGCTTTTGGCAGGCACTTTGCAAGAGATAAGAGACTGGCCATTCTACTATAATGCCATATTTGCTCTGCTAACATATTTATACTCTGCTCCTCTGTTTTCATGCCTTTTTATGTCTTTGATACATTTTCCTTTGAACATCAAGTAATAGGTAATTTTCAGAGATATTTTAATCATAAGGTAAACGCAACTCTGTAGTTATTATCCACACTCTTGACTCCCTGAAGTGCCATCAGCATGACAACCAGAACCAAGCCAGGACACACAGGGCAATGTCAGCTGTGGTTTCCTGGTCCACAGCAAGCACAAGACATTATCGTTTGGAAGATACACTTCTGTCGCACCTTTATTGAACTGTGGGAAAAATTGAAATCTCATGATCAGTGAAATATAGTATTTGTGTGTGTGTAAAATAAGATTTGCTGATCAGTCTTTAAATACTCTGCAGCCTTGCTCCTCAAAGTACAGCTGTGGGGCAGAGCAATGGATGTCCCCTGGGAGCTGGTTGTTAATAGAAATGCAAAACTGCTGGATCCCAACCTAGACCCACTGCCTCAGAACATTAACAGGATCTGCAGTTGATCCCGTGCTCAACAAAGTGTGACAAGTAGCATTATAAGTGGCAGTGGCCTCATAGCTGTGAAGTGTATTATGCTAGAGTGAACACACACACACACACACACACACACAAGTGCATGGATCATGGGGTCAATAGGACTGCCCTCCCCATTCCTCTCTGCATCCTGGGGCCCCAACACATGGGATAAGAGGAAGAAACACCCCAGGGTTATTCCATTCATCAGAGGAAGTGTGATAACAAAGGCAGATTGGGTATCTCAACCCCATCTCAACCCCAGCTGCACATTAAGATCACCTAGAGATGTTTTTTAAAACAATATTAATGCCTAGCCTCCACCATCAGAGGTTCACTTGGTTTGGGGCATCCAAGTTCTTAAACACCTCCTAGGTGACTATGGGTGGGGGTTTCTGATGCAGTGGAGAATGGAAGGTCTACTTGTGTAGGGAGCTGTTTGTGAACTAGGAGCAGAGCCATCCAGCTCTCCTGTGAGCGCAGGAATCCTTACCATCACTCTCAGGACTGCTGCATAAATAAATATGTTCTAATTTATGGAGCAGGAAACAGAAAGATGTCGTATATTGCTGAGAGCCACCAGGAGTTAGGATCTGAGTAGCACACCCCAGAACCCCAGGTTTGATTTGCTGACTCCTGGAGCCTCAGTGTTCTGCTGTTAAATGGGCTTAAAAATGATAACTGCCACTTGCCATCCTCTGTCCACATTTCCTGGGGTTCGGAGTTTACAAAGATACTCTTTGTGGGATGAAACTTATTAAGGTGCTGCTTCCCTGGTGGCTCAGATGGTAAAGAATTTGCCTGCAATTCAAGAGACCAAGGTTTGATTCCTGGGTCGGGAAGATCTCCTGGAGAAGAGAATAGCAACCCACTCCAGTATTCTTGGCCAGAGAATCCTATGGACAGAGGAGGCTGATGGGCTACAGTCCATGGGGTCTCAAAGAGTCAGACATGACTGAGCAACTAACACTTTCACAGATACAAAAGTATGTTATGTTTGTATACATTTTAAGACTTATTCTTGGAATATTTTACCTCTCTAAAGAGTTACTGATTATTTATAGTTAAGAGAGATTGCCTCCTGCCTTGTATCATTTGAATCCGGGTGAAGTGAAGTGAAGTGAAGTCGCTCAGTCGTGTAAACAACCCAAAATCAAGAGTTTTCAAACCAACTTCCTTGAGGCACTGGGATTTGGTTTCAAGTACAACTAGGACTTTTTGGTGATTTTCATCTCCACACTTTACATTTGTGAGAGGACATTTTGTCTGAATTTAGTTTTTCTTCTTCTGCTCCCAAATTATGTTTCCATATTATGATGGCATCATTTGGTTCTGTGTAAAGGAAACCTAAAATTACATCAGAAAATAAACACTAATGGGAAGAATATTTGGAAAAGCATTTAACTATTTTGGTGTTATTATGATATTTTCTGAGTTAATCTATGTTTGTTTTTTACTATATGTGTGAGTGCATACATATTAAATTGATAGTATTTGCTTTTACAAGTGATTAAAGCAGTGTAATTCAAGAAAATTTCATACGTGTATATGTATGCACATATATATGTATATACCTGCATGGACATTTATATTACCATAATTTTGAAGAGATAGTGAACTTCCAATATTTTAAAATCTCTTAGGTTGTCAAGGTCATAGATACATAATGAACTCGTGTTCCAGCTGCTGCTGCTAAGTCACTTCAGTCGTGTCCAACTCTGTGTGACCCCATAGATGGCAGCTCTCTAGGCTCGCCCGTCCCTGGGGATTCTCCAGGCAAGAACACTGGAGTGGGTTGCCATTTCCTTCTCCAATGCATGAAAGTGAAAAGTGAAACTGAATTCTTCCATAAAGTGAAAGTGAAGTCACCCAGTCGTGTCTGACTCTTCACAACCCAATGGACTGCAGCCCACCAGGCTCCTCCATCCATGGGATTTTCCAGGCAAGAGTACTGGAGTGGGGTGCCACTGCCTTCTCTGCTGTTCCAGCTGGTAACCTCTAAATATAAAGACCTGGGGTGGATGACAGTATTACTGGAACAAGAAGACTTTCTTCATATATCCTAACTTTGAAATGCCTAACCATCTTGAGTTGGGTTACAAAAGTTGCCAATAACCAAGCAGACTTTTGAAGAGGAAAAATTATTTGCACCTAAGATTCTGACAACAGACTTTTTATTCCAAAAGGATAAAAAATTCAAAAGTAAGTATGAATGTTGGCAATCCCATAATTCTCTGCTCAAGTGTCAATACTACATCTTTGGAAAGCTCCCAAATGACTACTCCCGCTTGACAACTTAGGAGGAAATGTGGCAGTGATCATTAATCTCGTGGGGAAAGTGGTGTGTGTAACAAGAAAAAGATCTATATACACATCTTTACTTGGGAAGATAAAAATAGGTCTCATTGGGGGGAAGAAGATGAAGGCCTCTATGTAATCCTTTCCAATTTTCATCTTTAAATTGGTGAAATTCTGATCAAAATGTTCATTTTTACCTCAAATCCAAGTGCATGCTCTTGATGGTGAAGACAATATCATGGTTAAAAGCAAGAAGCCCAGGGAGTTTCATGGCTGTCCAGTAGTTAAGACACCATGCTTCCAGTGCACAGGGCAGAGGTTCCATGGATCCTCCGGTTCCTGGTCAGGAAATTAAGATCTTAGTTCCTGGTCAGGGAACTAAGATCTCAGATGCTGCACAGCACAGCCAAAAATAAATAAAATAAAATCCAAAGTCTAATTGCTAAGAAAAAAAAATATTTAAGAACAAGAAGCTCAGATCTCTTCCCTATGCTGGTAGGGATAACATAACATAAAAGAGAACACCTTCATGAAAGAGAACGTCCTTGGGCTCATCTATAAATTGAGCATGAAGGCAACTAAGAGGCTGCAAAGGACCACATTCAACCAACTGAAGTCCCAAAAAAGAAGCACTAATCAGAATAATGGAGGCACCTTTTTTTTTTTTCCTTTGTAGATTTTATGGCGGCATGGTAGGGGATCAAGGGAAATAGGGTATGTGTTGAGGTATATTCTAGAAATTAAGAGTTACATAAAGTAAGTGAAGATAAAAGGGGATAAAACACTCACGTTGGGAAATTTTTGTTTTCAAAACAACTCCGTGCTACCCATGGTGTTAAAGGATAATCAGTAAAGAGGTAGTTCTTTCAACTCAAGTAACAAAGAGAAAACTAAGCTTTGATCACTTCAAAGGAAACCAAATACCACAAATAGGGAAACCTTATGGACAGATGGAAAAGGGGAGGGTTAGCTTGAGAGGGCATAAGAAGAAAGCAGCCCTTGGGAGACACAATAAAATGAGCCCCAGTACCCTACCTGTTTCCATGGGGTAGGCATTAGCTGCGGTTCTTCATTAAGAACAGCACCAAGCCCTCAGTCTGGAGGTGATGAACCCTTTGGCTTTGGATGCAGAATGTGGTCCAAACAGAAGAGAAACCAGATGCAGGACTTCTCTGGTGGTTGGGAATCTGCCTATCAATGCAGGGGACACAGGTTCAACCCTTGATTGGGGAAGATTCCACATGCCAAGGGGAGGTGGAGGGGGGGGTGGTGTGCAGCTTACGGCTGTGTGCAACAACTGAAGATCACTCGCCCTAGTGTGCGTGCTCTGCAACAAGAGAAGCCACTGCAGTGAGCCCCTGAACACCACAGCTAGAGAGCAGTCCTGCTCACTGCAACTGAAGAAAGCCTGTGCAGCAACAAAGATCCAGTGCAGTCAAAAATGAATAAATGGGGAAAAAATTTAAGTATATTATTAAAAAAGAAAGAAAGAAAGAAACCAGATGCAACCCTTGAAGGGTGCAGAGTCTTATCCATTTAACTCAAGGCATTATGAGTTGTGAATTATTAGGTTACTAAGTTTTCAAAAGTAGGGGGAGAGACAGCATGAACCATCTCAGGAGGCAGGAAAAGTGATGCTCTGAGAATTCCTATCACCTATGAGTCCATAGTTCTGGACACAGTGGCTCCAGACTTCACAAACATAACCTGGATCCCAAACCACTTTCCAGAACTGAGCCTTAGTGATAAATAAGCTCCCTTGGGACAGTTAAGCAACTTTGTAAACAAAAAGTTGAAGAAAAAAAATTAAAAGATCATGAGGTTAATCTATCAATAATCTCAGATATGCAGATGACACCACCCTTATGGCAGAAAGTGAAGAAGAACTAAAAAGCCTCTTGATGAAAGTGAAAGTAGAGAGTGAAAAAGTTGGCTTAAAGCTCAACATTCAGAAAACGAAGATCATGGCATCCAGTCCCATCACTTCATGGGAAATAGATGGGGAAACAGTGGAAACAGTGTCAGATTTTATTTTAGGGGGCTCCAAAATCACTGCAGATGGTGACTGCAGCCATGAAATTAAAAGACGCTTACTCCTTGGAAGAAAAGTTATGACCAACCTAGATAGCATATTAAAAAGCAGAGACATTACTTTGCCAACAAAGGTCCATCTAGTCAAGGCTATGGTTTTTCCAGTGGTCACGTATGGATGTGAGAGTTGGACGATGAAGAAAGCTGAGTGCCGAAGAATTTGATGCTTTTGAACTGTGATGTTGGAGAAGACTCTTGAGAGTCCCTTGGACTGCAAGGAGATCCAACCAGTCCATCCTAAAGGAGATCAGCCCTGGGTATTCTTTGGAAGGAATGATGCTAAAGTTGAAACTCCAGTACTTTGGCCACCTCATGCGAAGAGTTGACTCTTTGGAAAAGACTCTGATTCTGGGAGGGATTGGGGGCAGAAGGAGAAGGGGACAACAGAGGATGAGATGGCTGGATGGCATCACTGACTCAATGGACATGAGTCTGAGTGAACTCCAGGAGTTGGTGATGGACAGGGAGGCCTGTCGTGCTGTGATTCATGGGGTTGCAAAGAGTTGGACATGACTGAGGGACTGAACTGAATTGAACTGAGGTTGATCTAACCCACAATATTAGTTCTTCTCTATGGTGAAGAACCCACCTGCTAATGCAGAAGACATAAGAGACGTGGATTCAGTCCTTGGGTTGGGAAGACCCGCTGGAGAAGGAAACAGCAACCGCTCAATTATTCTTGCCTGGAGAATCCCATGGACTGAGGAGCTTGGTGGGTTATAGTCCATAGGGTCACAAAGAGTTGGATACAACTGAAGTGACTTAGCATTCAAGCGTGCATGCATATTGAATTTAGGAATGAATTATGTTACCATCATTTTAGAAAAATCCATGTCATTTAAATCAGTTGAAAAAAATCTATGAGATTTCACCATATTACAGCATATGACATATTGGCCCAGAGGGTTGATTTTAAATTTTCAGTTGATTATAGAATTGTGGTTTTAGTGTGAAAGGAAGAGAATTTGATTATGTTTGTAGAGAGTGTTTGATAGTTTAATAGAACTTGATTTATTCACTTGTTATATTAACATGAGATAAGTGCGTAGAAGGAATTTACTTGTTGCATTGTAAGTCTGTCCTGTGGAATATATGAAATATTTCAGATATGTTAAATTTCAAGAGCAGAGTTTTAAAATGTTTAAGGAAATTTAATTAATTAAGTTTCTAGGTTTGATTGGTTGTTTAGGTGAATCTTATTTGTTTAATCCCATTTGTTTAAACAAATCTTCGTAAGCATAAGTAGTCATCTTTATTTTATACCAAAATTATTAAATTTACTATTTTTAAAAGTTGTCATTTTGACATAGGAGCTTGAGAAAAAAATTAATTTTCAACTTTAAAAAGTGAGTTATCCCTTACAGTGTTTCAGAAAGTGTCTCCAGGACTCAGCAGATATGGTGCTTCAGGCCTTCACACTTAACCAGTCACCCTCAGCCCCCAGAGGATGCACACAGGGCCGAGCAAGAGCACTTTCTTGCAGCACGGGACATCTCTTCAAGTTCCTCCCCCTCGGGTTTTCCCCATGCTCTTGGGGGTCCGCCACGTGAGGACACTTCCCAGCTCACAGAGAACCCAAGCTCTGGGTCAGGGTCTCCTTATCCTGACCCTTGAACCCAGGGGACTATGGCTGGGTGTCAGGGAGAGTCTTTGAACCTGCGGTGTGTGTCTGTGTGTGTTAGTCGCCCAGTCCTGTCTGACTCTTTGTGACCCTACAGTCCACAGCCCGCCAGTTCCTCCATCCATGGAATTCTCCAGGCAAGAATACTGAAGCGGGTTGCCATCCCCTTCTCCATGGTATGTATATGTGAATACTTACACGGAGAGGATCCATAGCCTCCATCCTGCTCTCTAAGGGCCCCCCAGTCAGAAAGGTGAAGGTCACCACTCCAGACACGTCCCAACTCCTCCCGCTGCCAGACACCTTGCCCTCCGTCCATCTCCTGGGACCCCAGTGAGCTGGCTCTGCAGGCAGGTGGATAAATCAGCCCCAACAGAGATGTCAGGGGCTTCCAAAGACCTCAAGATTGCTCTTCAAGACTCAGCATCAACTTGACAGCAAGAGAGTCAACCGAGGGGTATGTCGGATGGAGACATCGAAGATGGTTTAAGAGGATGGGTTAAGTATCCAAACAGTAGGATAATTTGTAAAGAATCTGCCTATCAATGCAGGAGATGCAAGAGGCACAGGTTAATCCCGGGATTGGGAAGATCCCCCTGGAGCAGGGCATGGCAACCCACTTCAGTATTCTTGCCTTAAGAATCACCTGGACAGAGGAGCCTGGCACGCAGAGTCACACACAACTAAGGGACTGAGCATACAAGATAATACTTTACTTGGACAAGACCACGCAGCAGGCGCCTGGATGCTAGCCGTCCATCACCCTCCACTCTAGATGAATTCCTTCACACCGACTCACTGCTTGGAGCCATTACCCATCTGCCTGGGGCTCCAGCAGGAACACAAGAATCAAACCCACACTCCATGAGAAGAATCTGCAGCTTCAGGGTGGGGAGGGCTCCTTAAGGTGACAGGGCCATCCAGGGTCTTCCGCCTCTTCCAAGCAAGGTGACCAGCTGTCCTGGCATCAACCCTGAAAGTCCTGTGTCCTGGGAAAACTCTCAGTCCCTGAAAATTGGGGTGATGGCTTGTCCTACAAATGAAAACCCTAAATCCACCTCTTTCTAAGGAAGTATTCACAGCTCCATTATAAGCCAAAACAAGGGAGTGGCCTCGAAGTCTCTTAAAAGTCTGTCATTTGAAAGTGAAAGTCACTCACTCGTATCCCACTCTTTGGGACCCCATGAACTATACAGTCCATGGAATTCTCCAGGCCAGAATACTGGAGTGGGTAACCTTTCCCTTCTCCAGGGGGTCTTCCTGACCCAGGGATCATACCCAGGTCTCCCGCATTGCAGGCAGATTCTTTACCAGCTGAGCCACAAGGGAAGCCCAAGAATATAGGAGTGGGTAGCCTATTCCTTCTCCAGCGAATCTTCCCGTCCCAGGAACTGAACCAGGGTCACCCCCATGGTGGGCAGATTCTTTACCAGCTGAGCTATCAGGGAAGCCCTAAAAGCTAACCTCGTAGTGGGCAGCATCATCTGAAGGTGCAAAGGCAAGGCTTTCATGTGGAAAACCGCTCTCTTTTTTTTTTTTTCCTGCAAAAGATCAAAGTGTCCCTCTGCCCTTTCTGCAGGGACACTTAGCATAAGTTCCTCGCTAAGTGACAGACGTGGCCATCTGGTGGGTGGCCGTTTTGACTCAAGCAGCACTCGACTTCACATCAGAGTCAAAGGAAATGCTGTTTCCCCTCCAGACTGTCATGCTGTCATCTACTTGCTTCCTGCAACATCCTCCTCCCAGCCCAAACCGCTTCCCTTCACAATGAAGCTAGTGTTGTTCCAAAAGTCCTGGAGTAACATGGATCCAGTTACAGACCACCTTGTCTTGGAGCCGTCAGCGCCCCCCTGGGGTCCTCCAGGGGCTGGGAGAGGCTTGGCTGGCTCACCCACCCTCAGCCCTTCCAGGGAAAGAGTAGGAGGTGGTCTCGAGCCCTCCCCTAACCTCTCCTTCCAGTGGAATCAATGTGCCCCACCCCGCTGGCAGATGTTGGAGTCTTTGCTGTCACCCCTGGGAGGTTCTGGCATGCAATGGGTCATGGGCTGCAATGCTGCTAACACACCCAACAAGACACAGGACACCCCCTGACCACAAAGAATTCAATGTCAGTAGTGCTGAGGGTAAAGGAAGGGTATGCGTCTCAGATGCTAGCCCTGTGACACTTAGGGGATTTTGAAGAGAACTCAGCCCAAAGCTTGCACACTGATCACTTCTCTGATGAAGATTCTCACTGTTTCTGAGAAGGAGGGAAACATTTTAGAGGAGGGGAAAAAAAACAAAGTATGAATTAATAGCAAAAAATTCTACTTTATAGAAAAAAAAATGTATCTCCTACCCATCCCAAGTATTAGGAAGAATTAGAGCCTATTAAAGGCTGTTGGCAATGATCTAATGATGTTGGTGATGTCGCAGATAGTTTTCTGGCTCTTCCCCGTGTTACAGTCATGTTAATACCCTGTGACTAGGAGCAGGAGTGGGAGGGGAGAGATGCTGTTAGGCTGCTGTTGTCAGCATTAATTAAAATGAACTCTTTTTGAAACACTGCAAATTCACTTTAAAAATGTATTGATACGTCCACACGAAGAGTTGTGTATGAATGTTCATAGCAGCAGCATTAATAGGCAAAACTGAAAACAATTCAAATGTCCGTCAACTGGCAAATGATGTGGGGACAGTTGTGCAAGTCTGTAAATTGACCAACAATCATTGAATTGCACACTTAAAGCAGGTGCATTTTATGGTGTATAAACGATACCTCAATAAAGTGAAAGTTCCTTAGTTGTGTCCAACTCTTTACAACCCCACAGACTGTAGCCTGTCAGCCTCCTCTGTCCATGGGATTCTCCAAGCAAGAATACTGGAGTGGGTTTCTATTCCCTTCTCCAGGGTATCTTCCTGACCCAGGGACTGAACCCAGGTCTCCTGCATTGCAGACAGATTCTTTACTGTCTGAGTCACCAGGGAAGAAGCTACCTCAATAAAGCTCTTACAAAAAATTCTATCAGACTTGGAAGGATTTTTTTTTTCTCTAATGTTTGTAAAGAAAGTTATAGAAAGAACACTTAATTGGGGGGTGGAGGTGGGGAAGACATCTATGTCCTAGTCTCAATTCTATCCACAATTAGCTGCATTACTGAAAGCCAGGCACTGATTTGCTCTGGGACTCAGGTTCCCAAACTGTAAAGTGGCCAGTAGCCCATGAGGTACTGACTGTCTCTCATGCTGTTAAGATCTGGTTAACCAATGACTTACATTTCAACAGGAAGAGCAGCTGCTACAGCTCATGAGCCTCAGTCCTTACTTCATAATAATCAGTTCACATTTGAAGCCCACTTCAGATTATAGAGTAGGGGGCTGTGCAGATATAAGTCAAGCCCAGGACCACATGAATGGCTGAGGGAACCTCTCCTCCAGTCTCACCCTGTTAGCAGTCAGGAGACACCCTCTTTCTCACCAGTGTCCCACAGACAAAGATGAAAAAGTGAGTGTCAGTCGCTCAGTCCTGTCCAACTCTTTGCAACCCCATGGACTGTAGCCCATCAGGCTCCTCTGGGATTTCTCAGGCAAGAACGCTGGAGTGGGTTGCAATTTCCTCCTCCAGGGGATCTTCCCAACGCAGGGATTGAACTCAAGTCTCCTGCATTTCAGGTAGATTCTTTACCATCTGAGCCACCAGGGAAGCTCACAGATGAGGATGTCTGCTGTCGAACCCAGTGGTCAGCGTGGGGTCTTCTTAGGCAGGTACAGTCATACCCAAGGGGGTTCCTCTTCCTCTCCCAAGGTGGGCCATGTTGCTATGTCACCTACTTTGGACAACAGCCTGGGGCACACAGGACCAACTCAGACCTCATTGCCTGAGACAAAACAGCTGCCTCACCTTCACCAGGTGCACTGCATGGGGGATAACGGATGAAGGTGCGCAAGCAGGATTACCTTTGGGGTAGCTCTCACCTCTTCAAAGGGTCAGGGACTGCAAGCCCCTCACCATTGTTCTGTGCCCATATACTCAATGAGGGACTAGGAAACTCCACCCCACCTACTGGGGAGAATCCTCAGGTAGAACTGTAGCCCCACCAAGTGGCCTAGGACATTAGAAACTCCATGTGCAGTTGCACAGGTTGTTGACTGCACAAGGACACCCAGTCAAGGGGTCAGGGATAATAAGAAGTAAAAACTGATTCCTTCTATGCATGCTAAGCTCAGTGCCCCATGTAGGATGATAGCTACTCAGGGGAGGAGCACCTTCTCCTAATCACAACCAAGCCACCTAAGTTGAACAAAAACACTGTATGGGTCAGAGGCAACCCTGCACATCACTGTGCTATGCCCACAGGGCATCAGATCCTCCCTGCTCAGTATCTCCTGAACTCTCGGGAACGGCTGCTCCTGCTCTCTGCCCACAGCTTCCTCTCTGACTAAGACACAATGTTGGCCGAGCAGGACCCAGATGCTTCCTGGCTATTCCAATTTCCATCCTAATCTCCATCCCTCCCACCCCTCCATACACTAATGGCCCCGACTACACTCCTTCTCTTTCAGTCAAATAGAAAAACCCTCATGTAAATGTTTACAAACAAATCACTGGATAAAACTGAGAGCTCTCCAGGGCACAGAGGTGACGAAAACAAGAGCTCTTGTGATCTGAAACAGGGACTGGCTAGGCACACGTGTATGCCAGGATCTCAGGATCTCACAGGACACCTCCCATTTCACAGATGAGAAAACTGAGCATGCAAAAGTCAAACAACTCGCTAACCACAGAACCCAGGGCAGTGGCAGGTCTAGCCAACTCCACGTCTCCAGGCCTCTTTGATTCCTTAATAGACTCTCTAGAATTAGCTTTCCTCTCCCTTTTGTCTTTCAAAACCCACCAAAACACCATTCCTGCTGAGAACCGCTCAGATGACAGCATACCTGTGATGACTTATGCAACAAAATCATGTAAAGAGGGCCTCTCATACTAAGCTGCTTTTGCACTGCCCTTTCATCATCCCCATTAGAGACTGTACTCTGATTACTTTTCAATATGCATCTTTAAAATGTACAAAAGTAAAACAACAGCAACAAAAAACCAAGCTTATTGTTACCAGAAGGGAAAGGTGGGGAGAGGCAGGATAAATTAGGGGTTTGGGATTAACATATACACACACTGTACATAAAACAGAAAATCGACAAGAACCTACCGTATAGCACAGGGAACTACTCAATGTTCTGTAATAATTTATATGCGGAAAGAATCTGAAAAAGAATAGATACATGTACATCTATAACTGAATCACTTTTCTATACACCTGAACTAACTCAACGTAAATTAACTATACTCCAGTATAAAATAAAAATTAAATTAAAAAATGAAATGATTTTAAATGCCAAAGATGAAGTCCCTTCATGAGACATATTGGGAAACCCAATTTTATTTTCCTAGCCCCTAAGTATAAGTAGAAAAGGCAGAGGAACCAGAGATCGAATTGCCAACATCCGCTGGATCATCAAAAAAGCAAGAGAGTTCCAGAAAAACATCTATTTCTGCTTTATTGACTATGCCAAAGCCTTTGACTGTGTGGATCACAATAAACTGTGGAAAATTCTGAAAGAGATGGGAATACCAGACCACCTGACCTGCCTCTTGAGAAACCTATATGCAGGCCAGGAAGCAACAGTTAGAACTGGACATGGAACAACAGACTGGTTCCAAATAGGAAAAGGAGTACGTCGAGGATGTATATTGTCACCCTGCTTATTTAACTTATATGCAGAGTACATCATGAGAAACGCTGGGCTGGAAGAAGCACAAGCTGGAATCAAGATTGCCGGGAGAAATATCAATAACCTCACATATGCAGATGACATCACCTTTATGGCAGAAATTGAAGAGGAACTAAAGAGCCTCTTGATGAAAGTGAAAGAGGAGTGAAAAAGTTGGCTTAAAGCTCAACATTCAGAAAATGAAGATCATGGCATCTGGTCCCATCACTTCATGGTAAATAGATGGGGAAACAGTGGAAACAGTGTCAGGCTTTATTTTGGGGGACTCCAAAATCACTGCAGATGGTGACTGCAGCCATGAAATTAAAAGACGCTTACTCCTTGGAAGAAAAGTTATGACCAACCTAGATAGCATATTAGAAAGCAGAGACATTACTTTGCCAACAAAGGTCCATCTAGTCAAGGCTATGGTTTTTCCAGTGGTCACGTATGGATGTGAGAGTTGGACTGTGAAGAAGGCTGAGCACCGAAGAATTGATGCTTTTGAACTGTGGTGTTAGAGTAGACTCTTGAGAGTCCCTTGGACTGCAAGGAGATCCAACCAGTCCATTCTGAAGATCAGCCCTGGGATTTCTTTGGAAGGAATGATGCTAAAATGGAAACTCCAGTACTTTGGCCACCTCATGTGAAGAGTTGACTCATTGGAAAAGACTCTGATGCTGGGAGGGATTGGGGGCAAGAGGAGAAGGGGACGACCGAGGATGAGATGCCTAGATGGCATCACTGACTCGATGGACGTGAGTCTGAGTGAACTCTGAGAGTTGGTGACGGACAGGGAGGCCTGGTGTGCTTCGATTCATGGGGTCGCAAGGAGTCAAACACGACTGAGCGACTGAACTGAACTGAACTGAAGTATAAGTAGACTAGAAATTTATGTAATGGTGAATTTTGCAAAAACAGAAAAATACCTTCTTGCTTTAAAGGTGGAAAAGCATTGGTCTTACCTCGTAGTTTTTTCAGGTCTTTAAAGGAATAGGAGACCACTGTAACTCAAAGTATTTTCCAAAATGCAGTCACTTCCCTTCCTGGACTCCCGTTCATGTCATACATTGTGATGATAAGCACTTCTGCCCAGTCATCTGATGTGATAATTTTCCAAGGAGAGTTCACTTAGCAAGTAGAGGAGACTCAGCCAGGCATTCATGGAATCAGAAAGATTTGCTAAGAAAGCCAAAACTGAAGGCATCATCAGACCGAGGGTCCACTCTCAATACCAGCTGGTGGCTGACACCACAGAGCATCTTGCTTCATTGAGACCAATAAGGAGAGATGTATGGCAGTCCAGAAAGAACTAATTATTTCTTTTACTAGAACAATCCAGCAGTGTCTTCTTACACCATGTTAACTTTACAAATCCTCTGGAATAATTTGCAACTCTGTCAATGCATTACTAAATTAAGGGCCATAATTCTCCCAATTAAGCATTTAAGTCAAAAACGAAGAGCAGAAAGAAAGAGAGAAACATCTCGCTGCATTTTGTGCTCAACTTTAAAGAAACTGAAGACTTGTTCTTGCCAAAGAGTGAGTGCTAAATCCTGAGGGCTGTCACAGCTTCAAACGAGCTAACAGATGTTTGTTCTCAAGTGCATTTTCCTCTCAATGGCATTTTGAGGGTAGTACAAACTCACACAGTATTTTGGCAGAAACTTTTTTTAAAAGAATTATTTTGTTATTTTTAAAAAATAAGCATTTTTGAATACACATTGGCCAATGTAAAACTGCAGATGAGATTTAGCAACTTAGGGAAAAGATAAGGCTTTCTAGGTGGCTCTAGAGGCAAAGAACCCACCTGCCAAATGAAGAGACGCAGGAGACACAGGATAGATCCCTGGGTTGGGAAGGTCCCCTGGGGGAAGGCATGGCAATCCACTCCAGCATTCTTGCCTGGAGAATCCCAAGGAAAGAGGAGCCTTCCAGGCTAGAGTCCATAGGGTCTCACAGAGTTGGACATGGCTGCAGCAGCTTAGCACACACAGAGACTGCAAAGATAATGCCTTCACACACAAAGTTGGTTACAGCACCTTCACCTATATTCTAAGTGATACATCTTGCATTTGCACCATGGCTAGCTGTAAACGGATTCACATGTGACTTCCAATGAATTACACTTGGCATCTCATCATCGTTATACAGTATCCATAGTATTTATAGAATTTAAAGTACATCATATCATCCTTGGGCTTCCCTCATAGCTCAGTTGGTATATCATCTGCCTGAAATGCAGGAGACCTGGGTTCGATTCCTGGGTTGGGAAGATCCCCTGGAGAAGGGAATGGCAACCCACTCGAGTGTTCTTGCCTGGGGAATCCCATGGACAGAGGAGCCTGGCAGGCTATAATCCATGGGATGGCAAAAATCGGACATGACTTATCATACTTGCCTCCTAAGCTTCCAATCTCACTGATGTCTTTAACAAGTTTGGTTTTCATTGCCAACCTCTCTTCTCTTTCCATTTGCAATTCACTCAAAACATCTCTCCCAAGATTTTTTCTTTCTATATCCTCAACCGCAATATTCCCATATTTCACTCTGATCTGATTTTCAAGTATAAAGCGCTTTCTGGGGTACAAGCTTGCCACTGTGTGCTGCTTCTTTTCTTTTCAACCCAGGTACAATTGCATGTGACTCAGCATCATCATTACAGGTACAGCGCTTTCCCAAAATAGTCACCCACCCTTTCTCTCCTATTTTGCTTTGAAGTAAAATCCCCTTTGAAATCAAAGGGACTTCTTCTCGCAATAGAATCCAGTGACGATGGGATTTGGCTAGACACTTTTGGCCTTTTGAAAATGTCGACTTTAAAATGCAGATTTGATGTTAATTGATACCTAGATGCCTGATTTTTCTTAATCAATAGATGTAAAAGGGAAAAGGCAAAAAAAAAAAAAATACTAGCACAAGATGCTAATTCAAGTCTGTCTTACTTTAAGGAAACTCTAGAGCAAGAATGTTCTTTCATCTAAGCTGGAATATCTGAAGTAAAAATTTTGAACATCAAACACATGTTGTTTCAGAGTTTTCCCTACAATGCATTCCATTGTTCCTGAGACTTTTTTTCATGCAGACATCCTATTAAAGTTCTGTCGACTTTGGAAAAAAATTCACAAGAGGAGAGTTGCGAGTTAGATTTTATTTGGGGTAAAATGAGGACTGCAGTCCAGGAGACAGCACCTCAGATAGCTCTGAGGAACAGAGAAACAGCTGAGAAACAGCTCCAGAGAGGCAGAAGGGAAGATCAGTATTTGTGTGATTTTGGTGAACGAGGAATATATGCAATCAAGCTCAGATTTTTCCAGAGGTTTCCTGCAGTCTCATGAAGCTTTCTGCTAGTCACAAGGAGCAGATAAAGGACCACAAAGGACTTTAGTGCTTTTCTAGATATGATGAGATACAAGTATTGGGTCTTGGCCTCTGAAAATACCTAGCTATGGTCCTGCCAGTTTTTCCCAGAGCACAGAGCGCCTCATTTCTGCTCCCAATCCTGTATTCCTTTCAGGGGCTGTTGAAAATCAGCAGCTACAACAGCACGTGATTTAATCCTTGTAGAAGTAAGATGGCAAGTGCCCACGACAAGTGCAAGTGCCATTGGCAAGTGCCAATTTGAAGCTGACAGTTCGAATAAGAAATCCATTTTATATTCCAGATAAAAATTAAAAATCACTGAAGCATTTCTCTACAAATGCAAACTAATGACTCAGTCCTACACTCATTTTTACTCTAGAATGAAGGGCAACATGGATACATTTGAATTATCCAACAGTGACATCACTTACCTTCTCTATGATCCATTGTTGCTTACAAAATTTCAGTGGCTCCATGGCCTAAGCAGAAGATAAAATACGGAAAAATTCTTTCCTTGGCCCTCACTGTGTGACCTTGGGAAAAGAAAATAACCTTTCTATGACTTTGCTTCCTCATTTGCAAAACTTAGAAAGCAAAGTTCCACTAATTTACTAATAAATTATCTCATTACTGAGCGTAAACACTGTTATTGTTTAGCATTTATTTCTGCAATCTGTCAGGACGTTTTGAAATTTCTGCATGAAATATACAACTTAATGCAGTTGTTTCTCTTTCTCCCTCTCGCTTGGCGTGTCGGCAGAATGGTGAACACATGGGCGATGTAAATGAAATGCTATTTATCTTGAGATGGATAAAAGGAAGTGTAATTAAGCCTCCTAAAAGCCTTTCAAATAAACTCCCCTTATAGAAGGAATGGAAAAGAAGGTCATAACTGATCAAAGTCATGCATCAGATTCTTTGACATGAGAGACGAAAGGCAGATTGGGGTAACCACCAGAGAATCTACACAGTGTAACCCAAAGACTTTACGGGACATAGGGGAAGTATCAGAAGTTCCCACATGGTTCAGTGGGTAAAGAGTCTGCTTGCCAATGCAGGAGCTGTAAGAGACACGGGTTAGATCCCTGGGTCGAAAAGATCTCCTGGAGGAGGGCATGGCTACCCACTTGAGTATTCTTGCTTGGAGAATCCCCTGAACACAGGAGCCTGGAGGGCTACGGTCCACAGGGTTACAGAGTCAGACACAACTGAAGCTTCTTAGCACACATGCACCAGAAGTATGGATCAGAAACATGTCAGTAGGGAGAAATATCTCTGCATTTGAAATCCAGAGCTCAAATTGACAACTGATGTAAGTGAACTCTCTCTCTTCTCTTTCTCTTCCTCATTTTCCTTCTCTCTTTTCTCTTTCCTGTGTGTGTGCTAAGTTGCTTCAGTCGTGTCTGACTTTGTGTGACCCTGTGGACTGTAGCCTGCCAAGCACTTCTGTCCAGACTGGATTCTCCAGTCAAGAATACTGGAGTGGGTTGCCACGCCCTCCTCCACTCTTTCTTATCCATGTACAATTAAATATATATATGCAACTTATATTTTTTTATTAATGGTGAAAAGCCAAGATGTCCCACAAAAAGGAGAAAGAAAGCTCTACAGACCTGCAGATCCTTAGAGAGAGGTTTCCTTTTGTACATATGCGAGCTACCAAAAATAACTGCTCAAGAGGTCCATGTTGTTCATTGACTAAATTCTGGTCCCTGCCAAAAACAAAACGTTAGCAAAAACGAGTATAAGTATACATATACTCAACAGCCCACATATATTTTTAGCTTCTCTTCAGGTTACATTTGCAAACTAGCTTGTAAACTCTACAAAATGAAAGTGGTTTATATTTGTTCCAAAATTGTTCACCCTTCAGGAAACTCAAGCTGAAGCAAAGCTATATTTTTTTTTCCCCTCAAGGCTCTCTAATTCTTCTTCCTTTGAAATTACACATATGAAAAGTGGTCACCCTCTCCAAGGCCATTAATTTTCCTGAAATGTAGCCATCACAGAAATGGACATTTTAATCCTTTTTAAAATATATGTGCACGCTTCAGCTTATCAACAGCCTGAACACATAGAGGGACCCACTTTGAAGTGATTGTAGAATTAACTGTTATGTGCCAAAACAGATAAATTTATCAAGATGTAAGTTTCCTCTCTCAAGGATTATGTCTTTATTGTAAAACAAAATTATGAGTTTACATTAAAGAGTGATTACTTTGTGATCTATCATTTATCAACAGTCACATACACTCTGTTTTGATTATTTCCCCCCTTTTCAACATGATCAATTATGGCTATGTTATTAAGACTGACTCCATCTGGAACATCATTTTTTTTTAAATAATATTCAGTGTGAATCTGCCCATAAAGTAACATACTACTATGCTGGATAACCAATTAAAATTGATTTTTTGACTCATCTTTCAAACAAAGACAATGAAGATCTAAAACATTCTCTGGTTAAAATATGGTTTTAAAAACTGGAATAAATAGGAAACAATGATCAGAAATGAAGCAAAATTAAGGCACAATATAAAATCCTTGTAATAACAGCAGCCTTTGAATCATGGATGAGAATAAGTTGAAAAATCTATTGCTTTTTTTCTATAGACATTCTTCTGGGTACTGCTATGCTACCATTCATCAGAGATACTTATCAGAAATAATTTACCTCAGGGAGAAACATTTCATTATTAGGTGTGATAAAAAGCAATATTATTATAGAGGCATTCTAATCATCAAGTTCTCCCAGCCTGTTCAAGCTTTTGGTAAGAGATACATTCACACATAAGCATGAGAACCATGAAACATCAAAGCAGTTCCCAACTTTAATAATAATATAGTTGATAATCTATATATTTTAAATATAACTTTCCACCAAGCTTATCACAATTCTTAAAGTTTAAATTAAAACGTGCAAAATAAATGTTTAAATGAAATACTCCAAGTTGATGAAGGGTTTCCCTGGTGGCTCAGCAGTAAAGAAATTGCCTGCTACACAGAGGATGCAGGTTCACTACCTGGGTCAGGAAGAGCCCCTTGAGGAAGGCATGGGCACCCACTCCAGTATCCTTGCCTGGAGAATCCCATGGACAGAGGAGCCTGGCAGGCTGCAGTTCATGGGGCTGCAAAGAGTCAGACACAACTGAAGTGACTGAGCACGCATGCAATTTAGGGCGAAACTGATTAAGAGTCATTTTATTTTATTTATTGTAGTTTCTAAACGTTCTGCAATGTACAATTAATATTTTATAATAAAACATTTCAATATTATATTTAATTTCTCCAAAGCTACTAATAATGTCATTACTTACAAAATATCTCCTTATATGTGGCACTTTATATGAGTCAAAGTCTTTAATAAGATTCTGAGGTCTACAAAAATAAGCTGAATATGATGAAAATTATTTTCAAATTCATGTATCACAAGTTGAAGGAATGTGTGGATGAACACTTATATCTGTAAAAACATCTTCTTCTAGAAACCTAAACCCTAAACTGAAAACAGCAGTTGTCTCCACGGAGATGGGAGTGAGTGTAGATTTTATTTTCTATTTCACATTTGCCTATTTTAAATTTTTGTGTTGCTTTTATTTTTATATTTCTTCTATTTGGAAAAAAAAACAGCTATTTTTCTTGAAAAAGCTTGACATTTTTTTGAAAGCCCTACGTGATTTACAAACATACATATTTTCTGATTGCACAATAGGAATAAATGTAGAAAAAATAATCTTGGAAATTCTGCAAACTGAAAAGTTTAAGAAGTCACTGAAGTAATGAGCATGGGGTTTCTTTTGAGAATAATGGAAATGCTATAGAATTAGATAGCTGCACAACTTTGTGACAAACCCAGACAGAGTATTATAAAGTAAAGACATCACTTCGCTGACAAAGGTCCATGTAGTCAAAGCTATGGTTTTGCCAGTCTTCATGTGTGGATGTGAGGTAGGCTGATATGGATAGAGAAGGCTGGGCACCAAAGAATTGGTGCTTTTGAACTGTGGTGCTGGACTTGAGACTCTTGAGAGTCCCTTGAACAGCAGGAGAGCAAAGCATTCCATCCTAAAGGAAACCAACGCTGAATATTCATTGGAAAGACTGAAGCTGAAGCTCCAATACTTTGGCCACCTGATGTGCAGAACTGACTCATTGGAAAAGACCCTGATGCTGGGAAAGATTGAAGGCATGAGGAAAAGGAGATGACAGAGGATGAGATGGTTGGATGGCATCACCGACTCGATGGACATGAGTTTGAGCAAGCTCCGGGATATAGGGAAGGACAGGGAAGCCTGGTGTGCTGCAGTCCATGGGGCCGCAGAGTCAGACACAGTTGAGCGACTGAACACATACAGCACACAGCCTTGTGAATATACTACAGAACATCACAACGTAAAATAATGAACTTTATTGTATGTGAATTGTATCTGAAAAAGGAGGAGGAAGAGAAAAAGAAACAAAAGAAGAGGAAGGAGGAGGAGAAAGAGGGGAGGGGGAGGGGAGGAGATTGAATTACTCAGGAACATTCCCCCGTAATCACTGTGTCTCCTTCCAGCCAGAAAAAGTGGATGGTGAGAAACAGACACAGGATGCTCAAGATGACCAGCAGAGGCTGTAGAATTCTATAACCATCTTACCCACAACCTTCTTACCCACACCAAAGGTCTTCTTAAAATCAAATTGCATTGTACAGGTAGACACCCTGGCTATGTCAAGAAGAGACTGTCAGTGAAGTGCCCTTGGTGTAGTCACCCTGAGCCTTTTATCACATTCTGTCCCTATGTTGATGCCTCTATCAGCTGGCTTTTGCTGAAAAATTAACCATCTCCAAATTCAGTGGCTTGAAACGACAGCCATTTATGTAGCTCATGATTCTTGCAGGTTAGTCATTTGGGCTGAGGTTCAGTGGGGCTCACTCTGCCCCCACGTTCAGCCACAGGTCAGGCAGTTTGGCTGCCTGTGAGCTGGGGTATTGGAATGACGTCTACACCTCCCTCTTCATCTGGCATGCTAGCCTTGGGGTGTTCACACAGGTTTCCAAGTGGACAAGCGAAGCTTACAAGGCTTCTTGAGCTGAGCCTCTGAACAAGCAGAGGCTACTTCATCCACATTCTTATGATCAATGAATTACGAGCCCAGCCCAGAGCCCAGCAGTGCAAAAATAGTCTCCACCTCTCAATGGAAGGAACCGTGGAGTCATCTTGTAAGGCGTAGACTACTGGGAGGAGAAAGGGCTTTTCCGACAGCTCAGCAGGTAAAGAATCTGCCTGCAGTACAGGAGACGCAGGTTCGACCCCTTGGTTGGGAAGATTCCCTGGAGGAGAATATGGCAACCCGCTCCAATATTGCCTGGAGAACCCCATGGAGAGAGGAGCCTGACAGACTACAGTCCATGGGGTCGCAAAGAGTCAGGTATGATTGAGTACACATGAGTACAGGGAAGAGAATAATTATAGCTGATTTACCCACCACTCGGGCCTAACAGGAGACCCCAAAATTATAAACTCAAGGAAATAAATGTTCAAGGACTCTCAATTCACAAGGCTCTTCTTCCTGAAGGAACATGATGATTTAATGACTTCAAAGTTATGTATTATTCAAAGAAAGAGAGAGTTCTCACTAGGGAAAACATCCCCAAATGAATTGAAATGCATCTGCAGCCCTCATCACTGTGTCCGCCCCTTTTCTTTAGAGTTCCTCAGTTGTGATTCTAGGTAGATAAAAGACAGTGTGATGGAACAGGAAAGAAGGTTACAGCCTTTCTGTAACCTTAGATGAGGACTGCTGACGGAAGTCGAAGGCTGGCCCGAGGAGATTTGAAGGCATCTCAGTGAGTCCTTTTCTCCTTGGCTTTTCGCTTCTCTTCTTTTCACAGCTATTTGTAAGGCTTCCCCAGACAGCCATGTTGCTTTTTTGCATTTCTTTTCCATGAGGATGGTCTTGATCCCTGTCTCCTATACAATGTCACGAACCTCATTCTATAGTTCATCAGGCACTCTATCTATCAGATCTAGGCCCTTAAATCTATTTCTCACTTCCACTGTATAATCACAGGGGATTTGATTTAGGGCATACCTGAATGGTCTAGCGGTTTTCCCTACTTTCTTCAATATAAGTCTGAATTTGGTAATAAGGAGTTCATGATCTGAGCCACAGTCAGCTCCTGGTCTTGTTTTTGTTGACTGTATAGAGCTTCTCCATCTTTGGCTGCAGAGGATATAATCAATCTGATTTCGGTGTTGACCATCTGGTGATGTCCATGTGTAGAGTCTTCTCTTGTTTGTTGGAAGAGGGTGTTTGCTATGACCAGTGCATTTTCTTGGCAAAACTCTATTAGTCTTTGCCCTGCTTCATTCCGCATTCCAAGGCCAAATTTGCCTGTTACTCCAGGTGTTTCTTGACTTCCTACTTTTGCATTCCAGTCCCCTATAATGGAAAGGACATCTTTTTTGGGTGTTAGTTCTAAAAGATCTTGTAGGTATTCATAGAACCGTTCAAATTCAGCTTCTTCAACATTATTGGTTGGGGCATAGACTTGGATTACTGTGATATTGAATGGTTTGCCTTGGAAGCGAACAGAGATCATTCTGTCATTTTTGAGATTGCATCCAAGTACTGCATTTCAGACTCTTTTGCTGACCATGATGGCTACTCCATTTCTTCTGAGGGATTCCTGCCCGCAGTAGTAGATAGAATGGTCATCTGAGTTAAATTCACCCATTCCAGTCCATTTTAGTTCACTGATTCCTAGAATGTCGACATTCACTCTTACCATCTCCTGTTTGACCACTTTCAGTTTGCCTTGATTCATGGACCTGACATTCCAGATTCCTATTCAATAATGCTCTTTACAGCATCGGATCTTGCTTCTATCACCAGTCACATCCACAGCTGGGTATTGTTTTTGCTTTGGCTCCATCCCTTCATTCTTTCTGGAGTTATTTCTCCACTGATCTCCAGTAGCATATTGGCCACCTAATGACCTGGGGAGTACCTCTTTCAGTGTCCTATCTTTTTGCCTTTTCATAATGTTCATGGGGTTCTCAAGGCAAGAATACTGAAGTGGTTTGCCATTCCCTTTTCCAGTGGACCACATTCTGTCAGACCTCTCCACCATGACCTGCCCGTCTTGAAAGAAATAAAGAAGGGGACGACCGAGGATGAGATGGCTGGATGGCATCACTGACTCGATGGACGCCAGCCTGAGTGAACTCCAGGAGTTGGTGATGGACAGGGAGGCCTGGCGTGCTGCAATTCATGGGGTCGCAAAGAGTCAGACACGACTGAGCGACTGAACTGAACTGAACAGTGAGTCCGAGTCAAGAAAAGGTGCTGAGATTTTGGTATTTAAAACAAAGGACTATTTATATGCTTCGATTCACCATCCCTCGAAGATGGGACTATCAAGTCATGAGTTTTTCCAGATCCATATCATGTGGCTTAATTTTATAGGATGAGAGCCATTAACTTGGAAAACAGCAATAATCTCAAAATAAACAAGAGCTGAGCAAAACACATCAGAATTGATCAGTAAATTTATTAAAAATACTTCTTGGGCTGTATTCTCAAGCATTCTGACCCTCAAAGTTTTGGGTTTAGTACAAAAACCTCAGTCTGAGCAAGTGTACCAGTGTAGACAAGTTTAGTTTTGTCCCATAAGAAATAGAACTAGCTGTATCTGCTCCATCATGTTTCAGTGAATGAACCAATAAGCATGGATGTATGAGGCATGTTGACCAGAGGTGCATTTAAGCAGATCTTATAAGTCAGGCTAATCATAGAGGGAAAAGCCTCCAATATAACGCTGATATTGGGTGCATTCTTACCTTACTTTCCAGGATTTCTATTTTCTCCTGATATCTACTGATCACTCTTTAAAACCTAGTAGCTTTGTGTTACCCCAGGCATACTATAGGATTGCATACAACAATAAGATATAAAATTTTACCCCAGAAATACTTAAGATAGAAACGTATTTGTTGTCAGTAAGGAGTCCAGAGCTGACGTGACTCCACTTTTCCCATCTTACCATGTTGCCGTTACACAGTTCATGGTGTAGGGTGGAATCGGGTCTCTAGTTATCTCATCTCAGAGAGAACACTTGTAAGAAGGAGAAAGAAGAAACAGATAACTCTTCCCTTTAAAGAAACTTTTTGGAGTTTGCACATTTCACTTCCACTCATATCCCATTCATTAAGACTTAATTGCATGGCAAGGAAATCACTAGAAAGGAGGACTGGAAGATAGAATCTCTAGTCTAGACTGAAAGATGGGAGCTAAAATCCGATAGAAGATGGAGAAACAGAAACCATAGGAGAAGAAGAAATCCCTGCTGTATCAGAAACATCCAACTATGTTCACAGCCTATCAAAAGTTTTGTGCACAAAGGTATTCACTGTAGATCTGTTCATAATGATAGCAGATATTGGGAAAGACATTACATGGTCAGCAGTGGGAAATCATTCAATCAACTTAGTGCACCAGTTTAGTAAAGTAATAAGGAACCACCAGAAATGGTGGTTACCAAGATCACATATCATCTGCAGCTTGAAACAGTGTCTGCCCTCTTCCAGATCCTCTCTTAAATATCCTTGAAGCACAAAAACTCACAGCCCTGAAAACTAGGAAATAACCAGAGGTAGCACAAAGAATTTGATTAAGATAATTTCAGTTCATGGCAACCTCAAGTTCTACTTTATAAAAAGAAATTCATCCTAAAAGTGAAAATAAAAGGACTAAAAGAAGAAGACATTTTTCATCCCATAAACAGCGTTCAAGACACAATATCTGTTCCCTAAATCTGTGAGAATGACCTTATGGTTGCTGGAGGAAAGAATGGGGAGAAGGGATAGTTAGGAAGTTTGGATAGACATCTGTACACTGTTGTATTTAAAATGAATAACCAGCAAGGACCTACTGTATAGCACAGGAACTCTGCTCAACGTTATGTGGCAGCCTGGATTAGAGGGAAGTTTGAAAGAGAATGGATACATGTATATGTACAGCTGAGTCCCTTCACTGTTCACCTGAAACCATCACAACATTGGTAATTGGCTATATGCCAATACAAAATTACAAATTTAAAAAAATAAGTGAAATGCAAAAATAAGACACTGATGATTTAGCCCATAATCGCAGGAAAGCTTGAAGTACTACAAATCAGTGGGCTTTACTTTCCATAAACATTCTTGTGCTCTCCTGCCACTGAGAACCTATATCTACACACAAATACAAATCCCAGGTAACAACTTGGCAGGAAGTAAGGAGGAAGATGCTAGCAGAATCTTGGTGTTTCTGGTTGGTGATATCTCAAGGGTAAAGCTTTACAGATGGGGGCAAATGTAGAGAGAGTCTTCATAGCAATGCAAGTCAAGAATTATAGCTTTCTGTATATTTCATTGACTCTGAATATAAGAAACGACATAGATAGGGTCTCTCTAGGGAGAACAGATACACATGAGGAAAGACTTAGAGACTGGGAATCCAATCCGGAACTCTGCACATCAACAGCACCCCTACCCCCTTCCAAGAGTAGATTCAAAGAGCGATCCATTCATCAGACTAGTGGGCAGACAGAAGATTCAAGAACACCCTCACTTGCCTTCTTTCTTCACAAGCACTCTATTGGAACAGATATTTTGTTGTGTGATGATGAGCATCAATGGAAACACTATTTCAACCTGAAAGATCAATGGAGGCACAGATCTCAGATGAACCTTTTGCATTGGACAGATGAATTTTGCAGCCATTACTTGACAACTTTAAAGGAATGGAAGGTCAAGCTATTTGGAAACATCTGTAGAATATCTATAAGGCAAAAATGAACTGGGATGAGAAAACAAGAGCATAATAATACATGGGAGATGGTTGAGTAGGGTTGCAAAGAGATTCAAGATACCATGACAACATTACAATTGTAAGGAGGGATAAATGCTTTTGCTGCTGTAGGAAGTAGACAGAGATGAGTAGGCTAAAACTGGACTTCTCTCTCAAAATGAAAGCACCTTTTCCACCCTCAAAACATATCTGAACTTGGAAAAATAAAACAAGAAAGATATGGAACTTATATTTTTCAAAAAATAACTGCAAAACACCACTACAAAAAGAAAAAAGACTTGAACAAAGATGGGTTTCCCTGTTTTTGGTTTTGGGGGTTTTTCTTTGGTTTTGGCTTGTTTTCTTTTCTTTTTTTTTTTATTAGAGGACTTAAAAATAGAAAGGCAACAAGTCTTCCCCTGTTGGTAGGAATATAAAACACTTTGACATTTCTTGAGAGGAGGCCCTTTGGAAGAATATCACAGTGCTTCCAAGTTTTTTTCATTTATCATCATCATTCTCTCTTTAGATATATTAGAAAATTTCCCAAGTTGCCCCCACCCTGAAATTTGAGCACTGTGTTTTCTGAATATCTGTTTATGTACTATATATATATAACTGTGCTCTTTACAAAGAAGAAGCAAATTTTTTCCACCCTTTCCAAAAAATTATTATTATAAACCCACACAGTTTCACATACAAACTATAGAAATCAACCAAAATCATTTTCGTGCTCAAATTCTTATGACTGGTCAATGGGCGCACTTCCTAGCTTAATCCTATGTCTTTTTGTCAATTAATCTGAAAAATCTTCCTTGCCTTCTGGCATAAGAAGCTGTTTCAGTCTTAATATGTGCCTTTCCCAGCCTGAAATAAGTTACTTATCTAAGACACCATTATTCCCTCTGGGGCAAATAGTATTAAAGGCCAAGATCTGATTTTAGGGGTGCTCCTTACAAATGAGGTGATATTGTTTCTAGGTCATATCAGTGGTCAGAAATAGAAAAAGTAATTTTAAATTTATGAATATATAACATATTTTCAATTTAATTTTACCATTACAGTGTTCTCAGCTTTATCTTATAACATATATAAAATAAATTTTATTTAAAAAATTTTATTGGAGTATAGTTGATTTACAATGCTGCATTACTTTCTGCTGTACAGCACAGTAAATCAGTTATACATATATATACAGCCACTCTTGTTTAGACTCTTTTCCCATATAGATCATTAAGGAGTATTGAATAGAGTTTCCTGTGCTACACAGTAGGTAATTATTAGTTATTTATTTTATATATAATAGCGTGTGCATCCTAATCCCAGTCTCCCAATTTATCCTTCCCCCCACTACCCTGATAATCATAAGATTGTTTTCTACATCTGTAATTCTATTTATGTTACAAAACAATTTTTAAATGATGATACCAGTATTATTACTGGTAGCTCAGCTGGTAAAGAATCTGCCTACAATGCAGGAGATCCCAGTTCGATTCCTGGATAGGGAAGATCTGCTGGAGAAGGGATAGGCTACCCACTCCAGTATTCTTGGGCTTCCCTGGTGGCTCAGACAGTAAAATATCCGCCTCCGATGTGGGAGACCTGGGTTTGATCCCTGGTTGGGAAGATCCCCTGGAGATGGGAAAGGCTACCCACTTCAGTTTGCTGGCCTGGAGAATTCCATGGACTACAGGGTCACAAAAGTCGGACACAACTGAGCAACTTTTACTTTTACTTTCAATATAACCACTGAATGAAGTTTACAATTTTTATAACTCTTTTATCTTTAGATTCATGATATTAAAATTTTACATTTAGTACCATATATCAAGTCATTTATTTTTTTCAATTTTTTCATACTTTTAATTTTTTTATTTTTTAGTTTCTACTTTATTATTATTATTATTATTTACTTTACAATATTGTATTGGTTCTGCCACACATCAACATGAACCCGCCACGGGTGTACACGTGTTCCCAATCCCGAACTCCTCTCCCACCTTCCCGCTCTACACCATCCCTCTGGGTCATCCCGGTGCACCAGCCCCCAGCATCCTGCACCCTGCATCCAACCTAGACTGGCGATTCATTTCTTATATGATATACATGTTTCAATTATTTCTGTTATGTTACCAACTTGATATACAAGTCTATCTATTTCAATTTGCTTTAAAATTTATTAATTCTTGTATGATTCAAAAGTTAATAGAAGAAGGAGGACACTGAAATGTCTCATTAGGTAACTATTTCATTGGTTTCTTGTTTATTCTTCCACAGTTTTTACAAATATGTACATAAGTACCTCCCTGGGAGATGGTGAAGGACAGAGAAACTGTTGTGCTGTAGTCCATGAGGTCGCAAGGAGTCGGACGCTACTGAGTGACTGAAAAACAACATAAGAAGTAAAAATATCTCTTACTCTTGTGAAATTAACTTTACTAATTAGCAAAGCTTTCATTTAATATATATAATACATAAGCTGGCATCTTTTAAAAACCTGCACAAGATTTTTTTATAGCTACATGTCATTTTGTATATTTTTTCAGTGATCATGTACTACTTTTGACCTTAAAACTCAGTTTGACTCTTTTTTAAATTAAGAAACACATTTCAGCCTTAACCTTGCTTGTCCTCTAGGCAGCATTTGGCTTCACTCTCCTTTGGAAATGTTCTCCTTTTCATTTCCATGGAACACAGCCCTTGATTTTCCTGCCACCAAGTTCTCAAGGCCTTTGAAGTCTCCTCTTCTCATTATCCCTTAAATGTTAGTGTTCTTTGGGAACTTTCTGATTTGATTCATATCCTCATTATTCTGTGCTTGAAGCTAAAAAAAAAAAAAAAGCTTGAGTGTCTAACTTAAAGAGTCATGTAGAGATGGTTGGGAGATAAGTCATTCTAAATGATAACAGTTGGATTCCAGACCATTGTAAACAGCTGTCCATTCTTAATTAAATGCAGTAAATTATGCTTTATCATATATTCATATTCCCAAACCGCTGTAAATCAGAAAGATGATATATTAACCTTGAAACATCAAGCTTAATAACAACACTCCAAAAACAAGACATAGCCTCTAGTATTATTTCAGGTTAGTAGAGCATAGTTTTATTCCATCTATTTTGTACATGGACCCTTCTCTGTAGGAACATTCACTGTGAGGCTAAGATTATACAAGTGCTATGTCACGAAAACAGAGGAGATGTGTTTCTGCATAGTGTGAGTGATAATTAGTCATTGAGAAAGAACCTCAAGTGTGTTGAGAACTTGAAATACATGGATTTATGTCAAAAGAGAAGCTAGCAAATGTAAAGTTTCATACTGCTAGGGAGATAAAATTACTGCAAAGCAATGACTGTTTAATTTGAGGTCAATTTTTCTGCAAAAGCTCTGAAATAAAAATGTTGAATAATCAAAGACAATGGCTCTCACTGTATTAAGCTATAGGTCTGATAATTCTTACTAAAACAAACAAACAAATGCCATGCCATCACAAGTGGGTAACATAAAAAGACAAGAATGGAGGGATCCAGACACAACCCAGTCGTTCCTCTGAGAATGTCTCAGGACAATGAGGCTTTATCTTATCTCTATAATTGTAGACAGAAACGTTTCTCATCCTCCAAAATCATTTATGTGATTCAAAAAAAAAAATCTCCTCTTGGTGACCAATTAACTGTAATTGTTGAAATTAGAATCCAGGTATATCTCCTTTTCTGCTTTCAGTTGCAAGAAAGAACAGTGACACCATCCCTCCCCCCCCCCAACCTCACTAATTTCTGCCTAGGCTCCCTGTTGGCAAGGCAGAAACCTGGGCTGCTAACCCCTAGCCAAAGCACCAGATGCTGGGGTGGCAGGAGCTGTCTCCTCCCTCCAGAAAGGCCCAGATCAGAAGGCCTTTCAGAGATCATGACAGAGGGTATAGCTGAAATCTAAGTCAAAACCAGTGGCAGTACACCAGCAGAAGCAGGGGCTTCAGAAAAGAAGGGGACATAAATGCTGAGGCCACGAGGGCTGGTGTAGAACGCCTACAGCTTGTCTGTGGCAGGGAGCAGGGGGTGTTAAGAGGATGAGACTAGCTCAAAAGAGAGAACAGGTAGGCAAAAAGATGGATAGATGATGGATAGGTAGATAGATAAAAACAGATATCTGGGTATCAAATTATTGAATCTGTCTTGAAATATTCCTTTGCTGGAATCTTGTTGGAACAGATCTTGAGCTATCTATGTGATGCTAAAGCGCCCTTGCACTGATATTTCCAACCAGTAGGGCACCAACTCCGAGGTCTCTTTGCTCCATCTCCCCCAAGAGTATATTTTAGTGGTCACTCAGATGATCTCATCCGGTGCCTCTTTTACAGAGTTGAATACAGATAATAGAGAAGTCAAGTGACTTGCTTAAGCTGTGGCATTTTTCCTAAGGCTGCATTCACCCAGAGGGTTTAGTCTTTTTCCATAAATTCCCTTGCACGTGGGTGGATGTTTAAAAATAATCTCATGCTTGCATGTCCCTGGGAAAATCTAAGTTTCTGGTGATTGGTCCAAAGCACTAAGACATCAACAAATAAATGGACAGAGGTCATAAAGAGACATTTACAAAAAGAAGAAATGAACCTTGTTAATAAGCATATGGAAAAGTATTTGAGTGTGTATGTATGTGTGTGGGAGAGAGAAAGAGAGAGAAAATTGAAGCAAGTAATAGTTTTCTCCATCAAATTAGCCTCTAATTATAAAATAATTATATAATTAAAATGTGATATAAAATTACATAATTATAACTGCTGGAGAGTACATTGGTGAGATGGAAACCCCATAGCTTTGGGGAATGCAACTTGATAGAAGTTTTCTGAAAGGCAGTTTAACAATATTCTCCACAACCTCAAACTTGTTCATTTCCATTGATCCAGGAAGCTCAGGAGTATATCCTGTTATGGAGAAATACTGAGAACCTAAAATTAAATGTTAAGCAAGATGTTTTCTACAGGGTTATCACAAGAAGCAAAAAATCATATGACTATAAAAACAGTGTCATAATCTCACAAAAGATTAATATGAAGCCATGCAAATGTTTACAAAAAATAATGTTTAGAAAAGGTCATTTTAACATAAATATAAAAAACAAGATACTGAATTGAACACATGCAATATTACTTAGATGTTTTTAACCAGAGAAAAATGCTAAAAGAAAATCCAAGAAGGATTAAAGGTGAGTTTGAAGAATGCAATTATGTTTCTGCTTTTGTGTATGTGACTTCTTTGGTGAGTTTATAATTGTCTCTAATGAGCACATTGCATTTTTTTCAAATCATAACATACTAGATTTAAAAACAAGCCAGTCTTCTTTTTTATAAGATTACTGTGTTATCTTAAAATTATTATCAACCTCTTGTCTTCTCTCTGCCAAGGCAAAATAATTTTTACCTTTTAAACATTTTATTCACAGCTCTTACCTACCAACTCTTTCATTATACTTGTTACTCTGTCCTTAAAAGGTCTCCAGGTCCTTCTTCAAGAACTTTCCAAAGAAAATTCTGACATATTAGAGAGCTCATAGGATCACTAAGTTGTTAAGAGACTGTTAGAGTTATTTTAGTTTAACTCTGATGCATTTTTAATGGAAAAAAAGAGACGAAGAGAACTGACATGCCCTTCACGGTTTCACATAGCCAATCAGCACCAAGACCAGCTTTTTCATTTATTCTTTTACGTACATGATAATAATAGCTCGACCTGTTAGCAAGTCTGGTTCATCTTCAAGCTGGGTTCTCATCCTCTGATCTACAACCTACTCTGGGTCTCATTCTCATAGCCCAGTTGTTGATTAAACATAAGGATAAATGAAAGTGAAAGTCACTCAGTCAGACTCTTTGCGACCCCATGGGCTATCCAGGCCAGAATACTGGAGTGGGTAGCCTTTCCCTTCTCCAGGAGATCTTCCCAACCCAGGGATTGAATCCAGGTCTCCTGCATTGTGGACAGATTCATTACCAGCTGAGCCACAAGTGAAGCCCAAGAATACTGGAGTGGGTACCTATCCCTTCTCCAGTGGATCTTCCCAACCCAGAAATCGAACTTGCATCTCCTGCATTGCAGGCAGATTCTTTACCAACTGAGTCATCAGGGAAGCCCCGAACTATGCATATATTGACCTCTTTGCATTGTACCAGTTCTCGGTAAGATAAATGGGCATCATTTCCCTTCCTTTACATCCAGACTTGCTCATGTTGTACTTATGCGCATACTGGAAAGGAGCAGAGATGAGTTTGAGACCAATCTAGGAGGTGACTCATTTAAAAGACAACTGTGCTTGTCCTGAAATACGATCTAAGACTCATGATTGAAAATAGGTATAGACTAATGTTTGGAAACTTTATTAAAGGGGGTTTAATTGGAAGGAATGAAGCTAAAGCTGAAACTCCAGTACTTTGGCCACCTCATAAGAAGAGTTGACCCATTGGAAAAGACTCTGATGCTGGGAGGGATTGGGGGCAGGAGGAGAAGGGGACGACAGAGGATGAGATGGCTGGATGGCATCACTGACTCAATGGACGTGAATCTGAGTGAACTCCAGGAGTCGGTGATGGACAGGGAGGCCTGGCGTGCTGTGGTTCATGGGGTCGCAAAGAGTCGGACACGACTGAGCGACTGAACTGAACTGAACTGAATTAAAGCAAAATGCAAGACTTTTGAGAAAGCAGTAGGCTGACCATTCTGCCAACATGTGCTCCTGACCAAGGCCCTCCCTACAGCTGTCTCACTCTGCAAGAGTAGTTTTTCTCTCGCCCTAGTATGTATGATGATTATGCATTCCTTGAAGCGGAAGAGAAAGTTAACCATTGAAATTCAAAGGTTTTCGCTCTGGGACACATCACTTACATGAGAACAGAGTAAAGTGAGCCAACAAGATCATCACACGTCAACAAAGTAAGTGACTCTATGCAAGCTGGCAAATTTGAAATAAGATGAATTAAAATAACCTGGAATGACTTGAGGAGATACCCCACATCCAAGAGCAAAGGGGAAGCCCCAGCAAAATGGTAGGAGAGGTGAAGTCACCTTTAGAATCAAACCCCATACCTGCCAGAGATGCTCAGTGGACTCAAACAAACTTTGTTTGCACCAGGACCCAGAGGCTCTGCAGAGACTGAGACAGAACTGGGTTTGAGTGTCTCTTATGGAGGTACGGGTCAGCAGTGGACTGCCACAGGGGCAAGGATTCTGGACACAGCAGACTTGGGCTGGGTGCAGCAGACTTGGGTATGGCATAAGCCCTCTTGGAGGAGGTCGCCATTAATCCCACTATAGAGCTGCCAAAACATACACAGGACTGGGAAATAGGCTCTTGGAGGGCACAAACAGAACTTTATGCACACCAGGACCCAGGAGAAAGGAGCAGTGACCTCGTAAGAGACTGACCCAGACTTGCCCATGAATGTTCAGGAGTCTCTGGCAGAGGCGTGGGCCGGCTGTGGCCTGCTGCAGGGTCAGGGGCATTGAGTGTGGCAGTGCCTGCATGGGACTTTTCAAAGGAGGTTGCCATTATCTTCATTACCTCTACCATAGTTTGGTCCCAGGTAAACAACAGGGAGGGAACACAGCTCCACCCATCAACAGAAAATTGGATTAAAGATTTACTGAACATGGCCCTGCCCATCAGAACAAGACCCAGTTTCCCCCTCAGTCAGTCTCTCCCATCAGGAAGCCTCCATAAGCCTCTTATCCTTCTCCATCAAAGGGCAAACAGACTGAAAGCCACAGTCTTAGAAAACTAACCAATCTGATCACATGGACCACAGCCTTGTCTAACTCAATGAAACTATGAACCAGGCCTAGTAGGGCCACCCAAGACCAACAGGTCATGGTGGAGAGTTCTGACAAAATGTGGTCCACTGGAGAGGGGAATGACAAACTACCTCTGTATTCTTGCCTTGAGAACCCCATGAACAGTATGAAAAGGCAAAAAGATAGGACACTGAAAGAGGAACTCCCCAGGTCAGTAGGTGCCCAATATGCTACTGGAGATCAGTGGAGAAATAACTCCAGAAAGAATGAAGGGATGGAGCCAAAGCAAAAACAACACCCAGTTGTGGATGTAACTGGTGATAGAAGCAAAGTCCAACGCTGTAAAGAGCAATATTGCATAGGAACCTGGAATGTCAGGTCCATGAATCAAGGCAAACTGAAAGTGGTCAAACAGGAGATGGTAAGAGTGAACATTAACATTTTAGGAATCAGCTAAGATGGACTGGAATGGGTGAATTTAACTCAGATGACCATTATGTCTACTCCTGTGGGCAAGTATCCCTTGGAAGAAATGGAATAGCCATCATAGTCAACAAAAGAGTCCAAAATGCAGTACTTGGATGCAATCTCAAAAACGACAGAATGATCTCTGTTTGTTTCCTAAGTAAACCATTCAATATCACAGTAATCCAAGTCTATGCCCTGACCAGTAATGCTGAAGAAGCTGAATTGAACAGTTCTATGAAGACCTACAAGACCTTTTAGAACTAACACCCAAAAAAAAGGTGTCCTTTTCATTATAGGGGACTGGAATGCAAAAGTAGGAAGTCAAGAAACACCTGGAGTAACAGGTAAATTTGGCTTTGGAATGCAGAATGAAGCAGGGCAAAGACCAATAAAGGTTTTCCAAGAGAATGCACTGGTCATAGCAAACACCCTTTTCCAACAACACAAGAGAAGACTCTACACATGGACATCACCAGATGGTCAATACCGAAATCAGATTGATTATATTCTTTGCAGCCAAAGATAGAGAAGCTTTATACAGTCAGCAAAAACAAGACTGAGAGCTGACTGTGGTTCAGATCATGAACTCCTTATAGGCAAATTCAGACTTAAAAATTAAAGAAAGTAGGGGAAACCACCATACCATTCAGGTATGACCTAAATCAAATCCCTTTTGATTATACAGTGGAAGTGAGAAATAGATTGAAGGGATCAGATCTGATAGACACAGTGCCTGAAGAACTTTGGATGGAGGTTTGTGACATTGTATAGGAGGCAGGGATCAAGATCATCCCCAAGAAAAAGAAAGGCAAAAGGCAAAATGGTTGTCTGAGAAGACCTTACAAATAGCTGTGAAAAGGAGAGAAGCGAAAGAAACAGTAGACAAGAGAAAGAAATACCCATTTGAATGCAGAGCTCCAAAGAATAGCAAGAAGAGATAAGAAAGCCTTCCTCAGCGATCAATGCAAAGAAATAGAGAAAAACAGAATGGGAAAGACTAGAGATCTCTTCAAGAAAATTAGAGATACCAAGGGAACACTTCATGCAAAGATGGGCTTGATAAAGGACAGAAATGGTATGGACCTAACAGAAGCAGAGTTATTAAGAAAAGGTGGCAAGAATACACAGAAGAACCATACAAGAGATCTTCATGACCCAGATAATTATGATGGGTTGGTCACTTACCTAGAGCCAGACATTCTGGAATACAAAGTCAAGTGGACCATAGGAACAATCACTACAAACAAAGCTAGTAGAGGTGATGGAATTTCAGTTGTGCTATTTCAAATCCTAAAAGATGATGCTGTGAAAGTGCTGCACTCAATATCCCAGCAAATTTGGAAAACTCAGCAGTGGCCACAGGACTGCAAAAGGTCAGTTTTCAACCAATCCCAAAGAAAGGCAATGCCAAAGAATGCTCAAACTACCGCACAATTGCACTCATCTCACACTCTAGTAAAGTGATACTCAAAATTCTCCAAGCCAGACTTCAACAATACATGAACCGTGAACTTCCAGATATTCAACCTGGATTTAGAAAATGCAGAGGAACCAGAGATCAAATTGCCAATATCCACTGGATCACTGAAAAATCAAGAGAGCTCCAGAAATATATCTGCTTCTGTTTTATTGACTAGGCCAAATCGTTTGACTGTGTGGATTTCAACAAACTGTGGAAAATTCTTAAAGAAGTGGGAATGCCAAACCACCTGGCCTGCCTCTTGAAAAATCTGTATGCAGTTCAGGAAGCAACAGTTAGAACTGGACATGGAACAACTGACTGTTTCCAAATTGGGAAAGTAATATGTCAAGGCTGCTTATTGTCACCCTATTTATTTAACTTATATGCAGAGTACATCTTGAGAAACACTGGGCTGGATGAAGCACAGGCTGGAATCAAGATTGCTGGGAGAAATATCAATAACCTCACATATGCAGATGACACCACCCTTATGGCAGAAAGTGAAGAACTAAAGAGCCTCTTGATGAAAGTGAAAGAGGAGAGTGAAAAAGTTGGCTTAAAGCTCAACATTCAGGAAACAAAGATCATGGCATCTGGTCCCATCACTTCATGGGAAATAGATGGGAAAACAGTGTCAGACTTTATTTGGGGGGGCTCCAAAATCAGTGCAGATGGTGACTGCAGCCATGAAATTAAAACTGAGCTGCTGCTCCTTGGAAGAAAAGCTATGACCAACCTAGACAGCATATTAAAAAGCAGAGACATTACTTTGCCAACAAAGGTCTGACTAGTCAAAGCTATGGTTTTTCCAGTAGTCATGTATGGATGTGAGAGTTGGACTATAAAGAAAGTTGAGTGCCAAAGAACTGATGCTTTTGAACTGTGGTGTTGGAGAAGACTCTTGAGAGTCCCTTGGACTGCAAGAAGATCCAACTAGTCCATCCTAAAGGAAATCAGTCCTGAATATTCATTGGAAGGACTGATGCTGAAGCTGAAGCTCCAATCCTTTGGCTACCTGATGTGAAGAACTGACTCATTGGAAAGACACTGATGCTGGGAAAGATTGAAGGCATGAGGAGAAAGGGATGACAGATGATGAGATGGTTGGATGGCATCACCGACTCGATGGACATGAGTTTGAGTAAACTCTGGGAGTTGGTGATGGACAGGGAGGCCTGGCATGCTACAGTCCATGGGGTCACAAAGAGTCAGACTTGACTGAGCAACTGAACTGAACTGAACTGAAAATAAATGAAAAGATATAATAAGCCAAAATGTTGATAATATAATAATTGAAGGGCTCTAAAAATATTTTCCTATGTTAAGTAACTTCTTTTAGAATTTTCAACACTATTGCTAAGAGTATTATCTACTATAAAAGACTATTCTTGGTAAGTCGTGAGAAAGGCTAACAAGGTAAAATGACAAAGACGGATTAAAAATAAAAGGATGACCTAATGTCTATGGATAAGTGCACCTACCAAAGACCTGGGTGACAATGAACATCATCTAAAAAGGAATATCATTATCCTAAGAGAGGGGAAGAGGATGAAGAATAAATATCTATAAAAGAAGAAAAATATCTGGATGCCACAAAGGAAAAATCATTGTACTAAATCACCAAGTGTGATTAAAGGATGTTTCCTTTGCATTTGCACACAAATTTATAAATATAAAGATAAGCATACACAGGTTCGCTGTGATGTGCTGTGCTAAGTCACTTCAGTCATGTCTGACTGTGTGTAAAACCATGGACTGTAGCCTACCAGGGTCCTTTGTCCGTTGGAATTCTCCAGGCAAGAACACTGGAGTGGGTTGCCATGCCTTCCTTCAAGGGACCTTCCCAACTCAGGGACTGAACCCTCATCTCTCATATCTCCTGGTTTGGCAGGCAGGTTATCACTAGTTCCACCTGGGAGGCCCCATCTGTAGGGTTGCTTCATATGGAATTGCTGTTTTGACAGGTGAGGAAAAGTTTAATACACAGTTTGAAATGGCTTAAGCAAATGAATTAATATATAATATGCATATACTTCCGTTGAGAGTGGTAATTGAGCTCCTTCAAGCCAATTCTGTTCTTAAAGCTCTAGACTCCTTTTAAAGAAGACTTTGAGGCATCAGGCAAGACCTTTACTCCCCAAACAAGTAAACCAGGAGAGGAGAACATCTTAAAGTGAGTGATTCTGGGGGCAGGACACTGGTTGGGGAGTCCTTGGCTTAGTATGGAGGTTAGTTGGCTCCCACCTCTACCCTAATCTCCACTTTCACTTTTTGGGCCCCATGCTCTGAAGCTCACAAATTCCATAGCAACCCAAAGTCCCTTCACTTGTGCAAAAAGCAAGAGAAGCAAGCAGCTTATGACCTCGTTTCAGGTGCTCAGAGTGCAGACTCAGGAGTCAGACTCCCCTGAATCAAGTCCCAGCTTTGCAGCACATCCTCAACACCCTTTTTCCCACCTTCTTCCTGGAAAACAGGCAGAGAACACCCATCTTGGAGAAATAAGAGCCCTGAGTTAGCACAAGTACAGTGCTCAGACCAAAAGTGCCCTGCCCACAAAGAAACTTCAGTAAATATTAGCTAATGTTGTGAGTCCCATCTTTTGCTGTGTGTACATGCTCAGTCCCTCAGTTGTGTCCACCTCTTTGTAACCCCATGGACTGTAGCCCACCAGGCTCCCCTGTCCATGGGATTTCCCAGGCAAGACTACTAGAGTTGGTTGCTATGCCCTTCTCCAGGGGAACTTCCCAACCCAGGGATTGAACTCATGTCTCTTGCATTGGCAGGTGGATTCGTTACCACTGAGCCACCAGGGAAGCCCCATCTTTGGGCAGACAGGTGCAGTTCCAGAAAAGAAATCTTCACATACACACAAAAAGATACAAAAACATGCCCAGAGTACAGAATTCTTTGTGCTGAAGAATATGCTAGTCCTTTATGCTAATTAACACTTATGGATAAAAAAATTCATAGTGTGAAGAAAAAAAAGACCAAACATGGTGAATACAACCACTGCAAATATTGATATTGGTCTAGTTTCATCTCTTTGGACACTCCCCAGGGATGAGGGCGATCTCTCCCCACTGTACCATAAAGATGGCTGTCAAAATTAACCTGCAGTATTAAGGGCAGTGTTGACAGCCTCATCTCTATAAATGTTATTACTGGATTTTTTTTTTTTTTAACCCACAAACCTCTGGCCATCCTTCTCCATCCAGGCACTTGGAGGGCTCTTCTGGGGTAGAAGCTCTTCTTGTCGATGGAAATTCAATTTGCCACACAAGTTAAGATGCAGTAAACTTCTCTCCCTCTTGCTTTACTGCTGCTCTCACAATCATAAAATGAGCCTAACGTTTAAATGTTAGAAAGCACTTAATGTTTAATCGGTAGAGATTAAGTCTCTCTCATGATGCCTGAGCTGCCCTGCAGTAGGTTGGAAATGGATTGCCTGCCTGCTCCAGGGATGCTCCCACGGCTCAGAGCAACACCTACTCCAGCTTTGCAAGGCTCTTAAATGCCGAAGGAAATGAAAAGTTTCCTTTTCCAGGGCAGTTGCAGGTTTCAAGGAACCAGTACAGGGCTGCAGTGGGCAGTATTTGGGCCAGTGAAGGGGAAGCGTGTGCACAAGGAATTCGTGATGTTTTGGGGCCCAAGACTCTGCACCCCAAGCCCCAGGTCTTCCAGAGCCTTGTTCCACTGTGGCCAGGAGGAGACCCCTGGTCACCGCACTCAAATTGAAACGAGCAGGCACAGCCTCTTGTGAGAAACACCTGGACGTGGTCTGCTCAGCATTTGCTCCAAGTCACGTGGCTCAAACCCATTCACAGCCATCCACTGGCACTTCTGCTTATAGAAACCCTGTTCTTTTGTGTCTCTGAGTAAGACCAGAGAACTCAGACAAAAGACGGAAAGGAATAATTGCTTGCTGTCACCCATTTATTCGCCAACAGAACCAATTTTGAAAGGAAACAATTCAGCGCCACTTGTCAGCAGTCTGTTGATGCCATGAATGACATCACCCAGCCGGACCTCAAGTGACCAACGGGCTGTGTGAAAGAGGAGCCCTGCCAAGTAAAGACCTCATGATGCCACCAGGGCAGCTCTTTCCTGCTGAGTTGGTTCTCTGAAGCAGAGATCTGGAGTTCAAATGTCTGCTCCACCACTCAGGGATGCTCTGACTTTGGGCAAGAACCTCTCAGAGCCTGTTCTCTCCTTATTTAAAAAAAAAAAAAAGGTTTGTGATGCCTAGAGCCCAAGGCATCTGGAATAATTGTACAGGAAGTCATCGAGAAACCCATAAATGTTAGTTGACACTGAATCTGTAATAAATTCATCATCAGAGCCCCAGTGAAATCAGGCTTTTGCATGTTATTTGAAGTCTCAGCATTAAATAAACTATCATCTTTCAATTCCTTTATATTCGGGTTTCCCAACCCTAGCACTATTGCCATTTGTTGTTGTTGTTGTTGTTGTTGTTGAGTCAATAAGACCTGTCTGACTCTTTGTGACCCCATGGACTGCAGCCTACGAGGCTCCCCTGTCCTTCATTATCTCCTAAGGTTTGCTCAAATTTATGTCCATTGAGTTGGTGATGCTATCTAACCATCTCACCCTCTGCCACCCGATTCTCATTTTGCCTTCAATATTTCCTAGCATCAGGGTTTTTCCCAATGAGTCGACTCTTCATACCAGTTGACAAGTATTGGAGATTCAGCTTCACCATTAGTCCTTCCAATAAATACTGTCATGATCTCAGGATAACTTGTTGTTATTCAGTAGCTAAGTTGTGTCCAACTCTTTGCAACTCCATGGACCACAGCACACAAGGCTTCCCTGTCCTTCACTATCTCCTGGAGTTTGCTCAAATTCCTATCCATTGAATCACTGATGCTATATAACCATCTCAACATCTGTTGTCCCCTTCTCCTCTTGCCCTCACTCTTTCCCAGCATCAGGGCCTTTTCCAATGAGTCAGCTCTTTGCATCAGGTAGACAAAGTACTGGAGCTTCAGCTACAGCATCAGTCCTTCCAATAAATATTCAGGGTTCAGTTCCTTTAGGATTGACTGGCTTGACCTGGGTAATTCTATATTGTGAAGGGTGGTTGTGTGCATTGTAGGGTGTTGACCAGCATCCCTGGCTTTTATCCACTAGACACCAATAGCATCTCCCCACTCAGCTGAAACAACCAAAAACATCTCCAGGCATCGCCCTATGTCCACCTCCCCCAGTGGAGGGAGGGGACAAAATTACTCCCAGTTAAGAATCCCTTGTATATTATCATCAATGCTAGGGCCTCTAACTGCAAAAATTATTCTTTGCTGCCCTTTGGCTGCATATTGAACGTACATAGGTAACAGTCAGTAGTCAGATCAGGAAATTGTCTTTTCTTGATAGTCAGTGATAATCTTTCCATAAAATAAACTGACCAGATACCCCTTGTGCCCTTGGACCCATAGCTAGGGTTAGACCACAGCATGCTCCAAAGGTATAAAGTCTGACCAGGAGGAAAATGACTTGTACTCATGAAGAATTTCAAAATATTGCCCTTTTATATTGGCAGAAACCTGGGGAATATACATGAAAATAGATTCTAATGGTGTTAGACTATGCAGCATAAAGTTCAATGCTGAGTTGGTCCTAATTTATCAATCAGAGTGTATGGATGAATGTTCCTAGATTTGTTATTCTATGTGATAAAAGTGGCACTAACAGTCTACTTGGTTGGTTGGTTGGTTGATTAGTTGATTGGCTGCTTGTAAGGTCGTTAAGAGAAGGGATTTGTCTCTCATTCATTGCAATGTTCCCAGCGTCAAGAAAAGTACCTGACACATAGTAGGTGCACAATAAATAGGTATTGAAAGAATGACAAGACCGTCTGCTTACTGTTGAGCAAAACAGTCTCTCTAATGGTTTCCACTTTTCTCTAATATCTTCAAGTCTCAGGCTTGCTTCCTCCTTCTGATTACATCAGATAGCATCTCCATCAAGTCCATCAGTGACATGCAGGACATTTGTCCTGGAAAGGAGCATAAAATCAGGATGAGGATGAGGATCAGGATCAGTTTAGGGAGCTTTCAAAGAGCACAGACGCTTGGGCACAATGTCAAAAATTCTAGTTCTCTAGTTTTGGGCTGGGGTCTGGAAATCTATAAAAGTGTCCAGACAGTTTGCGGTACCCTGCTTGGTCCCACCCACATTCTGCATCCCTGCTCCATCCTTGTCTTTCTTCAGAAATGTCAGTGTGCTCCTGCTTCTTCCCCAGAAACCAAATCTGAGAACTCAGTGTAGGAACAAGCATCCCCAAGAGAGTGTGAGAGCATGGGAGATTAGAGAGGGGGACTGGAATAGTCCTTTTGAAGGCAGATGCTTCATCTAAACACTGTATTTATAGGTGAGTGAAAGATATTCACACATCGTGACAGCTGAGGCATCTCCCAGCCATATTTTTTAGCCCCAAGTATGCAAAGAAAAAGCTGCAAACAGAACTTGTGGTATGCCAGTTATGCATAAGTAATGTGAAGTGACTCCTCAAGAAGCAGAGATTTCTGTTCTTCGGCAACTTGGGGTCACCACTGACATTTGCCTCTGATTTTAATGTCCGCAGTTCTCAAGATGAAATCAATCAGAAGTTCTGAAAGCGTTAAATACTGAAAAACAAGTTCATTCTGAAAGAGCAGCTCTTCCCAGCATCACCCCAGAGCAAGCCCAGGGAAAAGAATTCTTTGATATGAATGTTTTAGGAAGGGAGTAAGGTGTGATGATCTCATTGTGAAGGAAGCTCAGTCCCTTAAGGTCATCTTCAGAGCTGGAAATGATCCGTGTTGAGAAAACTGACCTTCAGCCTCTTCTCTGCTAGGTATTTAAACAGCAACAGTAGGCTAAACCAGAAATCTGAAATGCCATGAGAGTGGGCAGATTGGAAGACTTGGGTTTCAGATTAACTGGATATGTGCATTAGGGTTGGAGTGCTTATTACAGAAGCCTGTGAAAAAGAAATAGACAATATGAGAGTCATGAGTTAAGTTTTATTTGTGGGCAAAATGAGGACTTTAGTCTGGGAAACAGCATCTTAGATAGCTCTGAGAAACTGCTCCAAAGAGGTCAGGGGTTGTGGGGCAGGGAGGGGAGGGGATGTTCAGTATATATGTGACTTTGGTGAAGGGGGAGTACATGCAGTCAGGCACATATTTTTTGCAGAATGTTGCTGCTAGTCTCATAAGTGTTACTGCTAGTCACAAAGAGCAGATGTCACCATGAACAATTTTAGTGCTTTCTAGATATGAGGAGATTCAAGAATTGGGCTCATACAGTGTTTTCCTGAAAATATCTAACTGTCTGAAGTCCTGTCCTGACAGTTTTTCCTGCCAAGCACAGAGTGCCGCATTCCTGATCTCTACCCTGAACTCTTTTCAGGAGGTGTTGAAACTACAGCAGCCCATGATTTAATTCTTGCAGCAGTAGATGGCAAGTGACAATTTGTTGCTGGCAGGCATAATGCTTTAAAATTCAAATTCTTAACTCAGGACCATGATGTAGTCAGCATCAGACAGGCCTCTGTCATCACTGCTGTGATGACATCTGAGTTGTATAGGCACCAGGGGAACCAGGACACTGTGCTTGTCTATGGAAATCAAAGGAGACAGACACGCCAGGTAATCAGGTCTTGTTACAGGAGCGGGGGCGTGGGGGGGGCGGAATTGAGGCGAGAGAGGTTGATGGGAACTCAGTGCAAAAAGGAAAGTAATTTAGGCTAAGCTCCCCTGATTTCTGACACTCAATCTGCCCAGTGAAAAGCAAGAGGTAAGAATTCATACATAGTATTAGTTATAAAACAAATCCTGTTTTAGAAAACAATGAAGTACACTAAAGACAAGCCTTAGTCTTTTATAAAAGCAAGCATATCTCATAAATGAATAAAAATCCAGTCCATTTCTCTTTTTGTTTCCTGGAGACAAAATAAAGAAGAGAAGCTTTCAGTGAATGATGAAGCTCCTTGAAATTATAATCAGAACACCCTGGACAGTTTCAACATGGGGAAGATGTTTTTCTATACTGAAACATGAGAAATTGTGTTTGAAGAACCCCGTAAGTGCAAACTGACTCAAAGCTCAATTGCACTGTCAATAAAGAATGAATGAACAAAATTCTTCACAAGCTTCACACAGAGGTATTAAGAGTTTCACAAGATTCAAAAGAAGATGGTTTAATGGACAGTTTTGTCAGAGATTGTAAAGATAAACACATTTATGCAAAAAAAAAGTTACAGAAATTATAAACCTAAAAGTATAAGCATTAGTCTTGCTTTCCAATATTTAACAATTAAGTGTTTAATTATTGGCTATTTTAATATACAATATTTAGTACAATGTACTAATTGTTACAACATTTCTAGGGGAAAAGGAACTTTCACCTCCTTATCATACCAGAACCAATTCTTCTCACCACTCCAAGAAGAGTTCTGAATCCAATCACTTAGGATGATGACTGTGGATGAATGGTGACTACCAGCAAATGAGATGACTAGGCAGATTGCCAGGAGAAATATCAACTTCAGATATGCAGATGATACCACCCTAATGGCAGGAAGCAAAGACGAACTAAAGAGCCTCTTGATGAAGGTGAAATAGGAGAGTGAAAAAGCTGGCTTAAAACTCAGCTTTCAGAAAGCTAAGATCATGGCATCTGGTCCCATCATATCATGGAAAATAGATGGGGGGAAAATTGAAACAGTGGCAGATTTAATTTTCTTGGGCTCCAAAATAATTGCAGTCTATGACTGAAGCCATGAAATTAAAAGACGTTTGCTCCTTGGAAGAAAAGCTATGACCAACCTAGACAGCTTACCAAAAAGCAGAGACATCACTTTGCTGACAAAGGTCCATGTAGTCAAAAACTATGTTTTTTCCAGCAGTCATGTACAGATAGGAGAGTTGGACCATAAAGAAGGCTGAGTGCTAAAGAACTGATGCTTTTGAACTGAGGTGTTGGAGAAGACTCTTGAGAGTCTCTTGGACTGCAAGGAGATCAAACTAGTCAATCGTAAAGAAATTCAACCCTGAATATTCATTGGAAGGACTGATGCTGAAGCTGAAGGCCATACTTTGGCCACTGATGCCAAAGAGCTGATTCACTGGAAAAGATTCTGATGCTGGGCAAGATTGAGAGCAGGAGGATAAAGGGGTGACAGAGGATAAGATGGCTGGATAGCATCACTGACTCAATGGACATGAGTTTAAAAAAAACTCAGGGAGATGGTGAAGGACAGAGAAGCCTGGTGTGCTGCAGTCCATGGGGTCACAAAGAGTCAGACACCACTGAGTGACTAACATTTTCACTTTCTTTCACTTTCCAATCCCAATAATTCATATATTGAAGACTTAATTTTCCAATGTGATAGCATTTGGAGGTGGGTCTTTGGAAGGCAACTAATTTTATTTTTAATATAAATTTATTTATTTTAATTGGAGGCTAATTACTTTACAATATTTTATGGTTTTGCCATACATCAACATGAATCCACCACAGGTGTACACATGTTCCCCATCCTGAACCCCCCTCCCACATCCCTCCCCATACCATCCCTCTGGGTCATCCCAGTGCACCAGACCCAAGCATCCTGTATCATGCATCAAACCTGGACTGGCGATTCGTTTCATATATGATATTATACATGTTTCAGTGCCATTCTCCCAAATCATCCCACCCTCTTCCTCTCCCACAGAGTCCAAAAGACTTTTCTATACATCTGTGTCTCTTCTGCTGTCTCACATACAGGGTTATCATTACCATCTTTCTAAATTCCATATATATGCGTTAGTATACTGTATTGGTGTTTTTCTTCCTGGCTTACTTCACTCTGTATAATAGGCTCCAATTTCATCTGCCTCATTAGAAGTGATAGAGATGTTTTCTTTTTAATGGCTGAGTAATACTCCATTGTGTATATGTACCACAGCTTTCTTATCCATTCATCTGCTGATGGACATCTAGGTTGCTTCCATGTCCTGGCTATCATAAATAGTGCTGCGATGAACATTGGGGTACACGTGTCTCTTTCAATTCTGGTTTCCTCTCTGTGTGTATGCCCAGCAGTGGGATTGCTGGGTCATAAGGCAGTTCTATTTCCAGTTTTTTAAGGAATCTCCACACTGTTCTCCATAGTGGCTGTACTAGTTTGCATACCCACCAACAGTGTAAGAGAGTTCCCTTTTCTCCACACTCTCTCCAGCATTTATTGTTTGTAGACTTTTGGATAGCAGCCATTCTGACTGGCGTGAAATGGTACCTCACTGTGGTTTTGATTTACATTGCTCTGATAATGAGTGATGTTGAGCATCTTTTCATGCGTTTGTTAGCCATTTGTATGTCTTCTTTGGAGAAATGTCTATTTAGTTCTTTGGCCCATTTTGGGTCAAAATGGGTAGTTTATTTTTAGGTAGTTTATTTTTCTGGAATTGAGCTGCAGGAGTTGCTTGTATATTTTTGAGATTAGTTCTTTGTCAGTTGCTTCATTTGCTGTTATTTTCTCCCATTCTGAAGGCTGTCTTTTCACCTGGCTTAGAGTTTCCTTTGTTGTGCAGAAGCTTTTAATTTTAATTAGATCCCATTTGTTTATTTTTGTTTTTATTTCCAATATTCTGGGAGGTGGGTCATAGAAGATCCTGCTGTGATTTCTGTCAGTGTTTTGCCTATGTCTCCTCTAGGAGTTTTATAGTTTCTGGTCTTATGTTTTGATCTTTAATCCATTTTGAGTTTATTTATGTGTATGGTGTTAGAAAGTGTTCTAGTTTCATTCTTTTACAAGTGGTTGATCAGTTTTCCTAGCACCACATGTTAAAGAGATTGTATTTTCTCCATTGTATATTTTTACCTCCTTTGTCAAAGACAAGGTGTCCATAGGTGCGTGGGTTTATCTCTGGGCTTTCTATTTTGTTCCATTGATCTATATGTCTGTCTTTGTGCCAGTACCATACTGTCTTGATAACTGTGGCATTGTAGCAGAGCCTGAAGTCAGGCAGGTTGATTCCTCCAGTTCCATTCTTCTTTCTCAAGATTGCTTTGGCTATTCGAGTTTTTTTTTTTTTTTTTTTTTTTTTTTGGTATTTCCATACAAATTGTGAAGTTATTTGTTCTAGCTCTGTGAAAAATACCGTTGGTAGCTTGATAGGGATTCCATTGAATATATAGATTGCTTTGGGTAGTATACTCATTTTCACTGTATTCTTCCAATCCATGAACACGGTATATTTGTCCATCTATTAGTGTCCTCTTTGATTTCTTTCACCAGTGTTTTATAGTTTTCTATATATAGGTCTTTAGTTTCTTTAAATAGATATATTCCTAAGTATTTTATTCTTTTCGTTGCAATGATGAATGGAATTGTCTTTTTAATTTCTCTTTCTATTTTCTCATTATCAGTGTATAGGAATGCAAGCTATTTCTGTGTGTTGATTTTATATCCTGCAACTTTACTATATTCATTGATGAGCTCTAGTAATTTTCTGGTGGAGTCTTTAGGGTTTTCTATGTAGAGGATCATGTCATCTGCAAACAATGAGAGTTTTACTTCTTCTTTTCCAGTTTGGATTCCTTTTATTTCTTCTTCTGCTCTGATTGCTGTGGCCAAAACTCCCAAAACTATGTTGAATAGTAGTGGTGAAAGTGGGCACCCTTGTCTTGTTCCTGTCTTTAGGGGAAATGCTTTCAATTATTCACCATTGAGGATAATGTTTGCTGTGGGTTTGTCATATATAGCTTTTATTATGTTGAGGTATGTTCCTTTTATTCCTGCTTTCTGGGGAGTTTTTATCATAAATGGATGTTGAGTTTGTCAAAGGCTTTCTTTGCATCTATTGAGATAATCATATGGTTTTTATTTCTCAATTTGTTAATGTGGTGTATTATATTGATTGATTTGTGGATATTGAAGAATCCTTGCATCCCTGGGATAAAGCCCACTTGGTCATGGTGTATGATCTTTTTAATGTGTTGTTGGATTCTGATTGCTAGAATTTTGTTAAGGATTTTTGCATCTATCTTCATCAGTGATATTGGCCTGTAGTTTTCTTTGTTTGTGACATCTTTGTCAGGTTTTGGTATTAGGGTGATGGTGGCCTCATAGGATGAGTTTGGAAGTTTACCTTCCTCTGCAATTTTCTGGAAGAGTTTGAGTAGGATAGGTGTTAGCTCTTCTCAAAATTTTTGGTAGAATTCAGCTGTGAAGCCGTCTGGACCTGGGCTTTTGTTTGCTGGAAGATTTCTGATTACAGTTTCAATTTCCGTGCTTGTGATGGGTCTGTTTAGATTTTCTATTTCTTCCTGGTTCAATTTTGGAAAGTTGTACTTTTCTAAGAATTTGTCCATTTCTTCCACGTTGTCCATTTTATTGGCATATAATTGCTGATAGTAGTCTCCTATGATCCTTTGTATTTCTGTGTTGTCTGTTGTAATCTCTCTATTTTCATTTCTAATTTTATTGATTTGATTTTTCTCCCTTTGTTTCTTGATGAGTCTGGGTAATGGTTTGTCAATTTTATTTATCCTTTCAAAGGACCAGCTTTTAGCTTTGTTGATTTTCACTATGGTCTCTTTTGTTTCTTTTGCATTTATTTCTGCCCTAATTTCTAAGATTTCTTTCCTTCTACTAACCCTGGGGTTATCCATTTCTTCCTTTTCTAGTTGCTTTAGGTGTAGAGTTAGGTTATTTATTTGACTTTTTTCTTGTTTCTTGAGGTAAGCCTGTATTGTTATGAACCTTCTCCTTAACAGTGCTTTTACAGTGTCCCATAGGGTTGGGGATATTGGGTTTCCATTTTCATTCATTTCTATGCATATTTTTATTTCTTTTTTGATTTCTTCTGTGATTTGTTGGTTATTCAGCAGCGTGTTGTTCAGCCTCCATATGTTGGAATTTTTAATAGTTTTTCTCCTGTAATTGAGATCTAATCTTAATGCATTATGGTCAGAAAAGATGCTTGGAATGATTTCAATTTTTTTGAATTTACCAAGGCTAGATTTATGGCCCAGAATGTGATCTATCCTGGAGAAGGTTCCGTGTGCACTTGAGAAAAAGGTGAAATTCATTGTTTTGGGGTGAAGTGTCCTATAGATATCAATTAGGTCTAACTGGTCTATTGTATCATTTAAAGTTTGTGTTTCCTTGTTAATTTTCTGTTTAGTTGATCTGTCCATAGGTGTGAGTGGGGTATTAAAGTCTCCCACTATTATTGTGTTACTGTTAATTTCCCCTTTCATACTTGTTAGCATTTGTCTTACATATTGCGGTGCTCCTATGTTGGGTGCATATATATTTATAATTGTTATATCTTCTTCTTGGACTGATCCTTTGATCATTATGTAGTGTCCTTCTTTGTCTCTTTTCACAGCCTTTGTTTTAAAGTCTATTTTATCTGATATGAGTATTGCTACTCCTGCTTTCTTTTGATCTCTGTTTGCATGGAATATCTTTTCCAGCCCTTCACTTTCAGTCTGTATGTGTCCCTTGTTTCAAGGTGGGTCTCTTGTAGACAACATAATAGGGGTCTTGTTTTTGTATCCATTCAGCCAGTCTTTGTCTTTTGGTTGGGGCATTCAACCCATTTACATTTAAGGTAATTATTGATAAGTATGATCCCGTTGCCATTTACTTTATTGTTTTGGATTCAAGTTTATACACCCTTTTTGTGTTTCCTGTCTAGAGAAGATCCTTTAGCATTTGTTGGAGAGCTGGTTTGGTGGTGCTGAATTCTCTCAGCTTTTGCTTGTCTGTAAAGCTTTTGATTCCTCCTTCATATTTGAATGAGATCTTTGCTGGGTACAGTAATCTGGGCTGTAGGTTATTTTCTTTCATCACTTTAAGTATGTCTTGCCATTCCCTCCTGGCCTGAAGAGTTTCTGTTGAAAGATCATCTGTTATCCTTATGGGAATCCCCTTGTGTGTTATTTGTTGTTTTTCCCTTGCTGCTTTTAATACTTGTTCTTTGTGCTTGATCTTTGTTAATTTGATTAATATGTGTCTTGTGATGTTTTGCCTTGGATTTATCCTGTTTGGGACTCTATGAGTTTCTTGAACTTGGGCAATTATTTCCTTCCCCATTTTAGGGAAGTTTTCAACTATTATCTCCTCAAGTATTTTCTTATGGTCTTTCTTTTTGTCTTCTTCTTCTGGCACTCCTATGATTCGAATGTTGGGGCATTTAACATTGTCCCAGAGGTCTCTGAGATTGTCCTCATTTCTTTTAATTCGTTTTTCTTTTTTCCTCTCTGATTCATTTATTTCTACCATTCTATCTTCTGCTGCTGCTGCAGCTATGTCACTTCAGTCAAGTCTGACTCTGTGAGACCCCATAGACAGCAGCCCACCAGTCTCCCCCATCCCTGGGATTCTATCTTCTACCTCAAGGCAATTAATTTTAAATTAAGTCATAAGGCTCAGCCCCCATGATAGAACTAATCCCTTACAATACCCTTATAAGAAGAGGAAGAGAGATCTGTCTCTCTGTGCACGTCCATGCACCAAGGAAAGGCCTTGTGGGGACTCAGTACGGAGGCAGCTGTCTGCAAACAAGGAAAAGGGCCCTCACCAGGACCTGAATCTGCTGGCACCTTGACCTTGGACTTCCCAGTGTCCAGAAGTGCAAGAAACACATTTCTGCTGTTCAAAAATATCCAACCTATGATATTTTGTTATAGTAGCCCCAGCTGACTAAGACATATGCCTCTAAATCCTAGGCTTTCCTAGGCTTTTTGTTGTTCCTCACACACAAACTGGACTTCATTGTCAACTTGTCTCTGTGTCTGAGATTCTTTATCATCATTAAACTCATACAGACCTACATCAATCCTTAAAAACTGAAGTATGTGAGGATGCTTGGAAATGTAAAAGTGAAGTAATAGCAACTGAAAAAATATGAGCACATAAATATTATATTCTCCATGAATGCCATCACATTAAAGTATATGATACAGAAATAAAAGTCAAAATAAACTGCCATTAGATATTCATAGTACAGCCTTTACATTTTGCACGAAACCCTGGCTTGTTTCCACTGTTAAACATATAGTAAAATATTTAGAATTCACAATAATAAATTATATTCATTTTTAGTGGCCAATCATAGCTCAGTTGGTAAAGAATCTGCCTGCAGTGCGGAGGGCCCAGTTTTGATCCCTGGGTCAGGAAGATCCCCTGGAGAAGGAAATGGCCACCCAGTCCAGTATTCTTGTCTGGGAAATCCCATGGACAGAGGAGCCTAGCGGGCTATAGTCCATGGGGTTGCAAGAGTCAGAAATGACTTAGCAACTAAACCACCACCATCTAATGATACGCAGGGAACAATTAACCCTAGTGCCCACTCCTGCTATCAGCAATGATAATATTAAATCAATTTTTCTGGAAGCCCAAGGTCCCTATAGTAAGTCCACTGGCCTCATTCTTTTCCGTATTTCCACCCAGTATACTTCACTGGTGGCTTAGATGGTAAAGAATCCACCTGCAATGCAAGACACCTTGGTTTGATCCCTGGGTCTGGAAGACCCCCTGGAGAAGGGAATGACTACCCACTCTAGTACTCTAATCTGGAGAATCTCATGAACAGAGGAGCCTGACAGGCTACAGTTCATGGGATTTCAAAGAGTCGGACACAACTGAGCAACTAAGCACACATATTTCTCAGAATGTAAGTTGTAAATCAAATATAGTAGAAATATGTCTTTCCTCATGATTCTGATTCATAAAAAACATGTAATTGTTTTTCTTTTTTCGACTATTTACTACTGTTCCTTACAGGGAACAAATGGTGAATTTGGAAAGTTTTTCTTGTCGTTGTTCAGCCCCTAAGTCATGTCCGACTCTTTAGGACCCCATGAACCAGAGCACACCAGGCTTCCCTGTTCATCACTGCCCCCCAAGAGTTTACTCAAACTCATGTCCATTGAGTCAGTGATGCCATCCAACAATCTCATCTTCTGCTGCCCTCTTCTCCTTCTGTCTTCAATCTTTCCCAGCATCAGGGTCTTTTCCAATGAGTCAACTCTTATTGGAAAGTTTTAAGACCACTCAAAATATTCTATTAGTAATTATTTCCGGGCTATATTCTGGTGCAATAGAACCAGTTCATACTGCCTCGGGAGAGTCAATTCTGTGCATGCTTTTCCAGCTTCACATCCAGTAATATCAGGTTGATAGCTTAAAATCAGCTGTATTGAAAGTATTTACACCATGTATACACACAACAGGCACAATTGCTACCCCACCCCCACCCCGAGAACTCACTGATGGACATTTACCAGCTTATCACTGCCAGTGTTGAAATGTAAGTGCGTCTGGCTCAGCTGACTTGAGAGATCAGCAGAATAAATTTCTCCTCCATCAATTGCTAAAAAGTAATTACCTTCAATGAATTTCATCAATTTCTTTTTCTCAGCACTCCATTGTCATTGAGTTTGTACCCTTTGTAAAGTCTTGATCCCATATTTGGCTTGTACTGGATATTATGGGACTAGGGTTTGTTGACAGATTCATACAAGCTAATAAATAAAAAGCTCAGTTCATTCTGCTTTATCTCTCCCATAGAACCTGGCCTTGTGCTTTACATGTAGTAAAGATTTAATAATATTTGTTGAATAAATGAGTTGCAAGAGCAATCAGTTTCTGCATAAGCTCCTAATTGAAGGCAGAAGAAATGTTAGTGCTCTCCAGGGATAAGATAGCGTGGCTCAGTTGTCAAGTTCGAAAAAGATGTAAGGCACCAAGTATGGTGCATTAATTCAAATGAAATTGAGCCTTAAGTACTTCAGAAATGTGACAGACAAGCGTAAGGCATTATATAAGAGAGTAAAAGAAGAAGGGGGAGCATAGAAGCTGAAACCAAAGTAAAATTGAGAGGGGAAATGCATGTGCTCGGTCATGTCTGACTCTTGCAAGCCCATGGAATAGCCCACCAGGCTCCTGTGTCCATGGAAATTTCTAGGCAAGGATACTGGAGTTGGGTGCCATTTCCTTCTCTAAGGGGTCTTCCTGACCCAAGAATCAGACCCCAGGTCTCTTGTGCCTCCTACATTGGTAGGTGGATTCTTTACCACTAGCGCCATCTGGGAAGCCCAGGCAAAATAAGGCTGTTTGCAAAAGCAGCTTAAACTAAAGACAAAATTAAGTGATTAAATGAGAAGACACTTGTAAAGTGCCCTCCAAGAGCTATGTGTTATTACGGTAATGCCTTCACAGACATCCCCAAAACACACAGTAATCTCTAATGTTTTTTAATTTGGTTTACTGACAGAGTTAATGACTGTTGATAACATAGTCATAAATAACCTAGAAACAAAAGAGGCATAGTCTGGGAAAACAATTGAAAACAAGAACAAAGACAAAAATAACCCAAACAAAAACAAGAGAGGCAGTGTCAAATGCTAAATAAAATCTGAAAGAAGTGAAAAAATGTTATTCATATATTAGCATGAGCTTAAAGGTAATGTTTCGCTCTGGGACCAATTACTGCAAGGAAAGAGCTAGAAAATGGAAACAGCTATATTTTAAAAGAGCAAAAAAAAAAAAGGAGGAAAGATATAAATACAATTAAATGAAATTTATATGAACCAAGAAGACTTCCAGTGAAGAGAACAAAAAAAGTCTTTGAATGAAGAAAATGGAAACTTCGAGGGGAAAGTAACAGTATGCAAAAGTTCATAAGGTTCTGAAACTTCAAGCACCTATTGATCAATACCTGTACATTATTTCCATCAATAGGACCCTGTCTCTTGGGGACAAGAAAACAAGTCTGGAAGGCACACATAATGCATGTCAGATAAACTTGAGTCATGTTGCTGAGTCACGGAGTTAGGCACCAGAGAGTCGTGGTGCCTCTCTGACACTGGAGTGTCAGTGGATTGCTCCTGTGGATTTGCCTTGGCACGCACCACTCCCCACTCTTGGAATAAGATAAAATGGCCAGAATAAAGACCATTTGAAATAACCTTCCCCCAGCTGCCCATCACTGCATGCCTATCTTCTCTCAAATGTCCAGTGCTCACCTTCTCTGAATATATTTATTTAGAATTCTGAGAAACCGCATGGGGGTGAAAATGCTTGTTCTTGTCTAAACCAATCACTGGGGCTTCCCAGGTGGTGCTAGTAGTAAGGAACCCACCTGCCAATGTAGGAGACGCAGGTTAGATCCCAACCAATGCAGACGCAGGTTGGGAAGATCCCCTGGAGGAGGACATGGAACCCAGTCCGGTATTCTTGCCTGGAGAATCCCTTGGACAGAGGAGCCTGGTGGGCTACAGTCCAGAGGATCACAAAAGGTCAGACACGACTGAAATGACTTAGCTCACACATAAACCAATCACTAAACACACACATACACACACCCAAAGAGAAATGAACACTAGGGCTCAGAAATTTCATATCAATATTACAACATATGTCAAATAAAGTTAACCAATTGAAAACAAAATTGAGCTCCATTTCCAGCCCCACTGATCCTTTCTATAATTCCATTAAGATTCTCTCTCTGCACTTTCTTTCATGAGCAGCCTCGAAATTTCTGCCCCAGGCCATCTGTTCTTTGCTGCTCAAAGTCTCAGTGACCTCATTAACTCCCATGATCTACTACAAAGTACGAAAATGATTCCCAGAGCTGTAGACTAGTCTGAGAACTCACCTTCTTTCCTGCAGGTTTCTACAGGAAAACCTTCACAGACATCCTCAGAACACACAGAAATCTCAACTGAAATCCAAGTTGATCTTATCTCACAGCAATCTTCTCAAATTGTCCATTATTACCACGTGCTTTGTCATATTCACACTTTCGATTTCAATTGTCAGGAAATATCTGTACATCTCCTTTGTTGTTTTAGTCATTAAGTCGTGTCCAGCTCTTTTGCAACACCATGGGATGTAGCCTGCCAGGCTCCTCTGTCCATGGGATTTCCCAGGCAAGAATACTGGAGTGGGTTGCCATTTCCTCCTCTAGGGGATCTTCCTGACTAAGGAGAGAAACCATGTCTCATGCATTGGAAGTCGGATTCTTTACTCCTGACCCACCACTGAAGCCCCCGTATATCTCCTTTGTCCCATGTGTAATCTTATAAAAAATGTTATACATGGCAAGTAGATCTATGTTAGCTCTTCTTTTTCAACAAAAATTCTTTGGATTGTCTACTTCTGTTTCCATGAAACTGTGTCTTTGACCCCTAATATCTAAATCCCTGAGCAAAATACAAACAGATTTCCTTATTTGGGGCCCTCCAGCTCTGGACCATCGGACTTACGTCAGTTTCACTAGAAGCAGAGCTGAGATACAATTTCTTGACCCTGTGATTGGCCAAGGGGGTGATTTCAGGAGAAAGGGAGTGGGGACAGTGGGGGACAGCAAGGGAAAAATGTTAACAATTATGTGCTGTCAGTCAAAAGGGAGCTTGAGTCAATGTCACAGGGAAGTTTTTGGAGAATCAGTGACAAGAAAGAGTTGCCTTCATCTTGAAACAGGAGGATCAGCCATTTGTAAGCCTTTGGTGGTTAGGGTTCCTGTTGGGTAGGGTGCTTTACCTCCCAGAGGGTTCAGTTAGCCAAGGGGAGCACTCTAGAGATGGGATAGCCATGTGGTATGATTCTGCTCAGAGCACATGGGGTTGGGCAGAGTGCATCTGGGCAGGGCACCAGCAACATCCTCCACACCAGTGTTCTCCGTGTGTGGCTCCTGGACTACGAACAGCAGCATCACCCAGGAACCTGTTTGATGTGCCACTTCCCTGAGCACCAACTCAAGACCTACAGAATCAGAAGCTCTGGGGCAGGACAAAACAATTTATGTTTTAACCAGCCCTCCAGGTGATTCCAGAACACAATAAATTTTGTATCATTCAACAAAGAGCTTATGAACATTTCTAAGTCCCTTGTAAATGCGTGCATGTTCAGTCACTAAGTCATGTCTGACTCTTTGCAACCCCATGGACTGTAGCTGGCCAACCTCCTCCATCCATGGATTCTCCAGGCAAGACTGCTGAAGTAGCCATTACCTTCTCCAGTGGATCTGCCCAGCCCAAGAATCAAATTTGTATCTCTTGCATTTGCAGGCAGACTCTACCACTGAGCCACCTGGGAAACCCTCCATATGAATATTCCTCCACTAATTAAAAGATGATAGTAACTCTTAGTCAAAAATGAACTCCCAAAGTTAGAAATATATTTGTTGATGTGCAGTCAACTCAGTCATGTCTGACTCTGCGACCCTGTAGACTGCAGCATGCCAGGCTTCCCTGTTCTTCACCGACTCCCGGAGCTTGCTTAAACTCATGTCCATTGAGTCGGTAGCACCATCCAACCATCTCATCCTCTGTTGTCTCCTTCTCCTCCTGCCTTCAATTTTTCCCAGCATCAGGATCTTTTCCAAAGAGTCAGTTCTTCACATCAGTTGACCAAAGTATTGGTGTTTCAGTATTCTTTCAATGAATATTCAAGACTGATTTCCTTTAGGATAGACTGGTTGGATCTCCTTACAGTCCAAGGGACTCTCAAGAGTCTTCTCCACACCACAGCTAAAAAGCAGTATTTTGGGATTCAGCCTTCTTTGTGGTCCAACTTCCACATCTACACATGACTACTGGAAAAACCATAGCTTTGACTAGTCAGACCAGCAAAGTAATGCCTCTGCTTTTTAATACACTGTTTAGGTTTGTCATAGCTTTTCTTCCAAGGAGCAAACATCTTTTAATTTCATGGCTGCAGTCACCATCTGCACTGATTTTGGAGCCCAAGAAAATAAAGTCTCTCACTGTTTCCATTGTTTCCCCATCTATTTGCCATGAAGTGATGGGGACCAGACACCATTATTTTAGTTTTCTGAGTGTTGAGTTTTAAGCCAGCTTTTTCACCCTTCTATTTCACCTTCATCAAGAGGCTCTTTGGATCCTCTTCGTTTTCTGCCATAAGGTTGGTGTCCTCTGCATATCTGAAGTTATTGATATTTCTCCTGGCAATCTTGATTCCATCTTGTGCTTCATCCAGCCCAGCATTTCACCTGATATACCCTGCATAGAAGTTAAGTAAGCACGGTGACAGTATACAGCCTTGACGTACATAATAAATCATTTCCTCCAAACTAGACATCTTCTATTCCTTCAAATGATATCTCAGAGGTAAAGAATATGCAATGCAGTAGACCAGTTTCGATCCCTGGGTCAGGAAGATCCCCTGGAGGAAATCACTACCCACTTCAGTGTTCTTGCCTGAAGAATCCCATGGACACAGGAGCCTTGTAGGCTACAGTCCACGAGGGTGCAAAGAGACATACACCACTGAGCGACAGAGGATGCACACGCACAAATATGCACACACCTCTTCACCTCCATGGAAAGAATGTCTTTCCCTCCCCGACTGAGGTTACTCCTGGTTGCGGAATGTGAGGGGGTGTGATATACATTGGTTGGCCTGGCCCCCAGAGCTCCTGCTCTCTGCAGTGATGTCTCAGATGGAAGGTGCTCCTGGGGTCTGGACCTCGGAAATGCAGGCATCAGACTTAAGCCAGACCTTCAGCCAGAGTCAAGCAAGTCAATCCCAGAAGAACTACCCCCATCCCTCAGACCCAAGAGAAAGAAATGAGTACTTAGTGAAACACCATCCTGTTTGTGTGTTGCATCACTACCCCAACCACCAACACAACAACACAACGACGATAACACAATGATAACAACCACTGACTGGGCAGAACCTGGAGGACAATCACATTTCTATGCCCTATACATACACTAGCTCAATTATTTTTGACAACAATCATACAAAAGAGGAGCTATTTTACAAATGAGGGTTCTTGGGCTTCAAAATCACAGCAAATGGTGATGGCAGCCATTAAATTAAGATCCTTCCTCCTTGGAAGAAAAGCTATGAGAAACCTAGACAATGTATTAACAAGCAGAGACATCACTTGGCTGACAAAATTCCATGCAGTGAAAGCTATAGTCTTTCTAGTAGTCATGTATGGATGTGAGAGTTGGACCATAAAGAAGGCTGAGTTCCAAAGAATTGATACTTTCGAATTGTGGTGTTGAAGAAGACTTGTGAGGGTCCCTTGGACTGCAAGGAGATCAACCCAGTCAATCCTAAAGGAAATCAACCTGAGTGTTCATTGGAAGGACTGAAGCTGGTGCTGAAGTTGAAGCTCCAATCCTTTGGCCACATGATGCGAAGAGTCGACTCAGTGGAAAAGACTGTGATGCTGAGAAATAGTGAGGGGAAAAGGACTGAAAGGGGTGACAGAGGATGAGATGGTTGGATAGCGTCACCTACTCATTGAATATGGTGGTGGTGGTCTAGTCACTAAGTCATGTCCGACTCTTGCGACCCAATGGACTGTAACCTGCCAAACTCTTCTGTCCATGGAATTCTCCAGGCAAGAATACTGGAGTGGGTTGCCATTTCCTTCTCCAGGGGATCTTCCTGACCCAGGGATTGAACCCAAGTCTCCTGCGTTGCAGGCAGATTATGAGTTTGAACAAACTCTGCCCTTGAGATAGTGAAGGACAGAGGAGTCTGGCGTGCTGCAGTCCATGGGGTCCCAAGGAGTCAGACAGGACTGAGTGACTGAACAACAACAAATGAAAAAGCAGAGGCAAAAGAGTGATGCAATTTGAAGTCACACTGCTGGGACACACCTGAGACACGAGACTCTGAAGGTCACGCTGTCTCCTGCTTCATGGGTGGCATTTTGGGCATGTGGCTGCTTCCGTGTACCCCATCTCTGGATTCCCAGATTTTCACACGAATTCCTGTAGCTCTGCCCTTATTTCATTGAATTTCATTTCAAGTGTCTCTTGATTTATCTCCCCACCTATGTGGAGAGGCCAACTATGACATGGTCCACATAAGGAGCCTGTAGCAAGAAGTCCAGGAAGTGCTGGCTAAGTGATAAATGATGAAGCCCTCCATGGCTCTCATCACCAAGGGACTGAGGATCAGCATTCTTGCTGTGGTCTCTCTCTTCTTCTTATTTATTTTTAATTGAAGAATAATTGCTTTACAGTGTTGTGTTGGTTTCTGCCATACATCAGCATGAATCAGCCATCAGTATACACATGTTTCCTCCCTCTTGAACCCCCCTCCCACCCCCCACCCCATTCCTACCCCTTAAGGTTGTCCCAGAGCCCCAGTGTGAGCTCCCTGAGTCATATTTGCTGTGGTCTCTTGATTAACCAACTTCCCACCTCCCCTGACCCCTCTCCCTGCACCCACAGGCAGTATAGTCTGTCTTTTCAAGGCCAGACTCTCAAGCTGGTGTCTTGGTCTCCCACAGCTTGTCCTCAGAATATCTTTCCACCTCCTCTTTCATGTCTCCCCTTTTCACTCCACACTCCAGTTGGGCACTACACTCCCTCCCTCCTGCCTGAACTTAGAGTTCCCTCCACCTCGAGAAGTCCTTCCCACTCCAACCACAGGCGCAAATCCTCCCCTTCCACATGTTGCAGTCCACACACCAGTGTCCCAGCCCCGTAGCTAAGCATCCTCTTCCCCTCGCTGGACTCTAGTGGTGGATCTCTGTGGTTTTGGTGCACATGTCTCTGTGTTTATAGCATTCCTCTTAAGTCAACCAGCTCTTGACATGTGTGTCTGCCTCTGAAAGCTGGGGTCCATGTCAAATTCACCTATGTCACCCATGAGTGCCTAGCACAGTGACTTGCAAACAGTAGGCATTTAACTGAAGAAGGAAGTGGCAACCCACTGCAGTATTCTTGCCTGGAGAATCCCATGGACAGAGGAGCCTGGCAGGCTACAGTCCACGTGGTCACAAAAGTCGGACACAACTGAGCCACCACCAGGCATTTAAATACCTATTTCCACAATGAATAAGTGATGCTCAAACTGGCTTGCTTGCATGAGGTTTTCACTGTGAGCTCGTTCTGGAGGGAGCCGAGTGCCAGGCTGCAGCAGGGCCGATCATTCGGGGCACACCCCCGCCCCCCAGCTTCCCATCGGCAGATGTTGCCCACTGCCGAGCCACACGCTGCCCTGTTCGGGCGGTGTTGCCAAACAGAAGGTACGCTTGGCAGAAGTGTTGGTACACGCTGCGTTCTGCAGGCTGCACGCCTGAACGAGCTCCTCCATTGGCAAACGAGCCTTCTCAGAACTGGCTTGTGCCACCCTCCGCAGGCCTCCTGCCTCCCAAACAGATGGGCACAGACGTTAAGTGTGCCGGAAAACAAGCACGCACATCGGCTTGGAGCTCCCGATACAAGATTTGTCTCTCCTACGCAGCGTCACCCCATCCAAACAGCGAACGCCCACTGCTGGGTTGTGTGAGACGTGGCAAAGGAATTACCCTCTTCTTCTAATTTGAGAAACCATTAATTCAAGGGGCCTAGACCTGGAGGAGGAAGTGAGGGTGAGAAAGAGATGAAAGAAAACATTTCTGTCTCCCTTTGACTGACTCCCTTCTGACTCCCACAGGGTGGGAGAGAGTCGCTTCTTCCAGGTGGAGTTCAGATTCAAGACATGTTTTAGGCAGCAGCTAAATCCATGAGCAATCTTCTAGGGCTTCCAGCAAGGCAGCAGTATGACAGACACCCCTTCGGGGCTTGCTGTGCTTCCACACACAGGGGTGAATAAAAGCTTAAACCCTTCCCATCAGAGCCAACATCTGTAAACCATGTTCCAACAGCATAGGTTCCAAGCGAAGAATAAAACACTCAACATCCACCTTATTGATAACCTAGTGGCAATTATGTCCCAACCCGGGCTGAAAACCTTTATTGACTCAGGGGTTATCTTAATTGTCTGATGGCCTGAGCTGGCTAGACAACACATCAGCGGCGGGAGCAGCCAACGTGGCCTTTGGCGTACATTACCATTTTAAAAGCCTGCAACTGACAAATAATACCACGTGCAATTCTGAAGCACTTTAGTTCTGATCTCTTTTTTGAGACACTGAAGACAAATAGGGACTGCATTGATCTTGCACAGTAGATCTCACCAGTAATTTCTTCCACCGGGATTTGTGGTTTTGCTCTTACTGTCCAAACTCTAATGTACCCATGACTCATTTGGATACAAGAAGTGCAGCTTGAACTTCGCAGTCAGTCATCAGCAAAATGTGCCAAACAGCTAGAGGACCACGGGGAAGTCACATAATGGAGAGCAGATCATCTGGCAAAACTGCCCAACAGCCAGCAGGTGACCCAGTTGCTGGATCCCGATGCTGTCCAAGCCCTGGACGATGCCCAGTCTCAGAAATGGGTTATAAATGTTGGTTCAGTGCTGTGACATTTGGAAGCTGGGAGCCTTAAAGATCCCAGGCTTTGCTGGTCACACTAGGGCTGTCAGGTGCTTCTCTGTAGATAAAATCCCTCCGGTCTGCTTCTTGTCTGCCTTTTAAGACATTCCTTGTTTCCAGACAGCTCCGAACAGAGACTTAACTAGGGATTAAGCGTCCATCGTGAACATGGCTCAGAGACATTGAAAAAGAATACGAGTGAGAAGAAGTTTCAATATCTGGTGTGGAAGGGTTATCTCAATGTGACAGCTTGGAATGCTGTGTTTATTAAACAATGGAGGGTAGCATAGATCTCTACTGTGCACCACAGTTGTGGTCAAAATATTTTTCTGCAAGGAAAAAGCAACTTCATTTTTAATACTGAGTCTGGTCTTGGACTCTGGAAGAGTTTACAAAGTTTTGAAGAAACTAACCTTTAATTTTATTTTTCTTGCATTTCAAAAGCTTCAGAAATATTCAGAACCCACAGGTTTCTCAGACGGAATTAGTCCAGGAGTTTGACTTTAGCATCTCTGGATGACTTAATTGTAAATCATAAATGTGTCCAAACTCGTCTTCTCTGCCCACCGTCTTTTTTTTTCCTTCCATTCTCTGCTCTCTCTGGCAGTACAATGTTCATTTGTCTGGTAGCAGGATGAATGGCCAACTCCTGGCGTGTACAAGTTGAGGAAGCTGTAATTTGCTCCCTGTTTCCCTTGAAGGTCACTGAATTTAATACTGTGATTGAAACCCAGTGCCTTCTATAAATCTCCAAAGAACTGTGATTCCTAAGAAGGCAGATAATTTGGAGGGGGGATAAGTTGACCTGTGCACACATGTTAAACAATTATAAATTGTTTCCTTTCATCTGTCTCAGAAGTAATCTATAGCAAGACTCCAAAATATAAATCCTCTTTAAAACGAGACAGCTAGGAAATAGCCCATGAGGACTGGTAGGTTCATCCACAACACTGATACCCCTGTACAGCCTCAGATGGTGACAAATGATGCCGATTTTCAGCTTTGGCTTGACTTGAACTGGACGCTTCTATCTCTGGCTTCCCTCTTATGGGAAAAAGAAATATCTCATTCATCCCCTTGGCATCATTCCCAGTCAATGAATGAGGGGGACACTTCTCCCAGGTAACCGTCTCAAAGTTTTTTTAGCTGAGCTAGTTAACGTAGAAATGTTTGGCTATTGGAACATATGGGATAAAAATCATTCTTTCACTCTGCACCTGGGAAGGCAGGGCAGTTCAAACAAAGTAGTTCTGTCTTTGCCTCTCCCATTTCATGTATTCTTTGGTGTCCCAGAATGGAAAATTTGTTTTATCCCTAGATACACATGAAATCATTGAAGATTCCTAGGTCCTCTAACTAGAGGTCCCCCTGTAGGAATGCAACTTTGTTTGGATAACAGTGGTTCCTGGCAAAGAGGGAATGGGCATGTAAGAGTATCTGAGGCAGAAGAATTGAGGCAGAGTGATCCAGGATGGAGGGTCTCAATAGAAAAAGCATGTATGAGAGTGATGACAAAGCCTAAGGTTCTAACAACTTCAAATCCAGGTCCCTTTGATTCCTAAGGGCTTCCCTGCTGGCTCAGCTGGAAAAGAATCTGCTTGCAATACAGGGTTCAATCCTTGGGTTGGGGTGATCCCCTGGAGGAGGGCAGGGCATGATTCCTATTGATCTAAATTAAAAGGATGCTCCCTATTTTTAATCATCCTTCATTTCGATGTAACTCACAACCTCCCATTTTAGTCTCCTACAGCTGCTGCAACCAAGTAACATAGATTGGATGACTTAAACAACAGAACTTTGTTGTCTCACAGCCCTGGAGGCCAGAAGTTGACGATCAAGGGGTTAGCTGGGTTCTCTCCTTCTGACCGTGCCACTCTTGTGGCTTTTGGAAATCTACTGGCTGGAATCTCTGGTGTTCTTTAGCCAAAGAAACATCACCCTGATCTCTGCCTTCATGTTCATATGCCCATCTTTGCACATAAATTGCCCCCTTTCAGTAAGGATAGCACTCATTTTGGCTTAGTGACCCACCCTGCTTCTCATCTTAAGTAGTTACATCTGCAACAACCCTGTTTCCAAATAAGGTCACCTTCTGAGATACTGGGAGGGATGCCTTCAACATATAAATGTGACGAGGGCACTATCCAACTTATAACACCCACTAAACAATGTTCCAATTACAGTCTATATCCTCCTCTTCAAGCAGAGAGAACAGGGGCTCACCAACCAGAATTATCTTGAGGTAGGGACACAGAATTAGGGGCACACTTGAACTGCAGAAGTAGAAAGAAAATCAGAAACCAGTTATCTAAAAAAAAAAAGATACAAATAGGGAAAGTTGTAAAATTGGATTCAACATAAAAATACAAAAAGCAGGGAAGGGTAAATAAATGATGTTCAGTTTCAATGATCAAAACTGAAGTTTTAGTAAGATTTTGTTACTCCAAAGAGCTATTCACACCTTTATGGAAAAATATGCAGCCCAACTCAACCGGGGGTGACAGTCCCATATAAAAGGAGTTGAGAGGCTTGTTTTCAAATCCTCACACATTGTCTCTTCATAATGAGTCTGGCTGTACCACACGGGATACATGAGACAGAAGTTACTACATTCCATCCAAAGGACGCTTTCAGATGTTAGGGCCTGACTCTTTCCCAGAACCCTGGCTAAGAAGTACTGAAAGATATTAATAGACCTGTATTCTAACTAGTATCAAGACAACTTTTCCTTTTAAAAAAATACCTGTTTTCTGGTTTTCTGTGTGCTTATTTTAATAGAAAGAGTTGGATTTACATGTTTTTAAATTTTTATTTATTTTACACTCTGGGCTGCTCTGAGTCCTTGGTATGCTCAGGCTTTCTCTAGTTGCGGCGAGTGGGGGCTACTCTTCACTGCGGTGTGCGTGCTTCTCATCGCAGTGGCTTCTCTTGTTGCTGAGCACAGGCTCTAGGTCAAGGCTTCAGTAGTTGCAATACTAAGGCTCAGTAGTTGTAGCTTGCAGGCTTAGTTGCTCAGCAACATGTGGAATCTTCTTGGATCAGGGATCAAACGTGTATCCCCTGCCTCGGCAGGCAGATTCTTAACCAATGGACCACCAGGGATGTCCCTATATCTTATTCTTAACAAAGAAAGCAATGACTTTCATTTCCAACATGGTTTATTAGAAATAAACCTTCAGATGAAAGCAACTAAAAATTCTGGATAAAATAGTAAGTATAATTATTGTTTAGCAATGCATTTATAAGAGACAAAAATACTTTTAAAAGGCAAGGATATTATTATCAAAAATACCAGGACAAAGTTTAGCCTCTGGAAGAGCAATAGATTTGAGAAGGAAATTTAGAGCCTGGTATGTCTTTATGTCTTCAACGATGTAGCCGTTATAGGGTTATTAGCTTTATAAACGTTCATCAAACAGCAGTTCATATAAATTGAAAGCACTTTCTGTAGGTGTTGTATTTCACAATAAAACAAAGAAACATATTGACAAAAGAGAATGTCTCTAGGAAGTCTCAGACTTCAAAAACGAAAGCAAGAATCAGTAGGTAGCCAGCAAGCCGAAGAAAATCTCGCACAGTTGGGTTTACAGAGTAGTGTCAGCTGCTAGTTTTCCTGGCCCAGTCACCAAGAAGGAGGCAAATTTAATAGCTGCATTTAAAGTGTCAGATGCAAGAACAATAGCAGTCTTTTCTTAAATGATTTGTGTGTTTTTTTTTAACTTATTAAAGAAACTTTTCATTATAATGGTCTTTTCCTGTCTGTCAGGGACTATTAAACTCCCACTTAGCAGCACCCTGAATCTTAGGTAAGCCACTTTTGGCCCCCAAAACATACCTCCAATCCTCCCTAAACTGAGCCGGATTCACCACCTAGTCAAGGTAGACGAGAAAGAAAGCTGTGACAGAGATCAAATTAAAGCAAAGATACAGAATGGTGGGAGATGTTAGTCTATAAAAAGAAAAAGCTTAAGGCATTAAAAAGGTCACAAGAACTTTCTGCCCGCCAGTGGATGTATTTCATTTACGAATCGTATTTTGTTTCTTTTAGAGTGGGTTCATCCTCATTTAAGAACTGAAAATTCAGCTCTTAAAAACTCTAAGGTACATTTTTTCAAACTGATATAAGAGCCCCAGATGGTTTTGCTCAGAGTGTCCCATTGATTACTACATTCTGCTCCCTGCAAGTCACAGATCTGTTAGAAACTAACTGACTAGGGAGAGTCCATTGTTTTGGTTTCAAAGCAATTCTGTCCTGAGTCACCTATTTAAAGGCAAAGCAGTGCTGAGGGCTGGATGAAGGCTGCCTATTGGAAACCTCAGTAGCTGGTTATTTCTTCCACAGAATTGAATATACATTACTCTCAGTCATTGTCAACAAACACGCATCAACAACAGTCTTTGCACCATCTGGACAACGGCCCTTGAGTACCAGAGTGAATAGATCCAAGTCTGAGTCATAATTCTGCAAGGACAATGATAGTTACCTCTCATAGGATTCAGTGAAAAACAGAACAAATAGAAATGGATTGAAAACATCAATACAAAGGAGCTAAAAGTACTGTGTGCATTGTTATAAAATATTAATTCAGCAAGCCCATTGCGTAACACCCCCAGACAGGAAAGAAATCCAAGGAAGAAATGCAAAAAGAAGAAACCATGGTTTAAGTGCTTTTTTAAAATCTGGCTGGCGGTGTAGAGGCAGGAGTTTTATTCCTGGTTTAGGAGCTAGTTCCCACATGCCGCAACTATCTGATCTTTAACTAAATAAGCGAACACTCAGTTGAATTTTTAAGAAATCCAGCTTCAAAGATGGTTACTGTGAAAGGCTTTCACCATCCTCTGCTAAGAAAGACACCACCCATCACCGCAGCCCGCAGTCCAGACCTGCCTCCGTTAACCTCTTAGCCTGTGTTGCCTCCACCATCAGAACCTTATCATTGTGTGTCCACTCTCCTCCCCGCCTACTGGAATTCCAGCTGATCCCCTTGCCCTCACTCAAGTTGATCTCCTCGGGCTCTTGACACCTTTGAGACATTGAATGACAAGCGAGGAAAACATCAATAGGAAATAATAAGCTAAGAAACCAGGCTTAGGAAGGGTACACCTATTCAATCAGAACTTCTGGTCCCTGTGTTGCTTTAGGTCTGCTGAAGGGTCAGTGTGCAAGGGATTTATTGGGAGAGGAAGCAGGAGAAGGCAGGGAGAGATTGAGATCACAATGCAGGTCTGCTACTCTGGAAGGAGAGAGGGAAGGAAAAAAGACTGGGGAGCATGAACTTCAGCCGTAGGAAGAACAGCTTGGCCAAGTCCATGGGCAACCCTGAGCCAGAGTCGCCCATTGGAGGACTCTGCCTTGTGCTTTTGTGTCCAGCCATGCCCAGTCATCTGCTGGCTGCAGCCTGCAGAAGCAGTGGCCTTGGTGTAACGATGAGTGAATAATAAGGGGAGTGAAGAAAGCAGGCCATTGGTCACTTATGTCTCCTACAGCAGGAGGGAGTCCTGTGCAGCTGCTTCTTAACACTATGTTCCCTTACCTGTTGGTCACATGAAATTAAAAGTGAAGCAAAGTGAAGTGAAAGTTGCTCAGTCGTGTCTGACTCTTTGTGACCCCGTGGACTGTATAGTCCATTGAATTCTCCAGGCCAGAATACTGCGGTGGGTAGCCTTATCCTTCTCTAGGGGATCTTCCCAACCTAGGGATCGAATCCAGGTCTCCCACATTGCAGGGAGATTCCTCACCAGCTGAGCCACAAGGGAAGCCCATTTTAATTGCTTAACCTTTTGTGCAGAAGTCACAAACTGACTGCAATCAATAGAATCTGGCAGAGAATTTTTTGTTGTTTGTCTGGTTTGGGATTTAGAATAATATTTTGAAAAATTTTGAACTACTTACCAATATTTAAGAAACCAGAGATTTTACATGTTAGAAATTCTGATTTACAGCTTTTCTTGAGAAGAGATGCAAAGGGTTTACATTCCTGCATCTTGGAAGAAAAGCAGTTTTTTTCTTCTCCAAGTAGCCACATCCCACTCTTCCTTTAGACTTACACCAGCCCACACGACCCATACTCCTCTGACTGTCCGCTCTGGTCATTTGAACTTCTGGTTTGCCTGCATTCGGGCCTGGGTCACTGTCAAAATATAAACTCTCTGAAAAGTGTTAGTCAGTCATGTCTGACTCTTTGCCACCCCAGGAACTGTAGCCCACCAGCTCCTCTGTCCATGGAATTCTCCAGGCAAGAATACTGGAGTGGGTTGCCACTTCTTCCTCCAGGGGATCTTCCCGATATAGCGATTGAACTTGGGTCTCCTGTATTGCAGGCAGATACTTTACCATCTGAGCCACCAGGGAAGCCCAAGCTCCCTGAGGGTAGTGATTTTGTCCCTTCGGATCACTGACATCTATCAGTGGTCTGAAACACAGGCACAGAGTAGATGCCAAAGAAGTATCTGGCCACTGAAGTGGTGTGCTGTCCTCACAGAGGGCTGGAAGATATTGTTTCAGTTGGTGGTGGTGAAGAATATGAACTTGTTCCGAAGGTTTTCCTGGCACTAACCTAGTTCAACTCAGACAGAAGCACTTGGCGCCAAAGAAAATGAGACTGCAGATGTAGCAGTAGGAAGCTTTTGTTCTCAGGAATGGATGGGACCAATGTAGTTCCAGAACAGAGCAGAAAGGCTGTGCATCCGGCCAGAGACGTGCTACCGTTGCACATCTTGCACTCTCACACAGGGTTTCCTTCTTCCTCTCTTGAACTTAAATGAAGGGAGTGGGCTTGCACAGGGAAGTACTGCTTATCTCTGCTCCTTTGCTGGTCCTCGTACTGTCTGAAGCTTTGCTACAACATCCTTGCTGGGCCATGTTCCAGGGCAGCCAGGCATGAGGGGTCCTCACCCCAGAGCTAGCACACACTTAGGCATAATGGAAAAAATCAAGCTCAGTGATGATGTGACATGCGTTCCTCAAATGCATAAAAATGCACATGGACAAATGGTGCAAATCAAACAGAGAACGGCCTGCCAGAAGCAAGTCCCCCGTGGTGTCTCACTAGCTCCGAAAATGACTACCAGATGATAAAGGAGAGCAGGCGGCGTGCAATCTGATTACCAGGAGGGACTGGCGAATCCATTAGGAGCAAATAGGCCTCCTTCAAGTCCATTTTACTTGCTAAAAACAAGTAACGTTAAGTTTAAAAAATGAGTCAATTTTTCATCTCATTTCTCACTGTCTTATATTTGCTACATTCATCTCCAGCTAAAAGAGTAGAGAAAGTTTGCATGTTGAGACCAAACTTTGCTGCTATTAAAACTCTAAGTTGGATCCAGGCCTGACACAAGGCAGAGGGCTAGAACCTTCCATCTGTGGGCAACTTGCTCTGTCAGCTTCATCTGTAGAAAAACAGGGAGGAAGAGAATTAACTCTTACAGAGCACCTTCAAGATATCAGACTGAAAAGTTCTTTGCATATATTTTGTCACTGAACTCCGTGTTCCAAGGGACAAGGAGGCTTATAAAAATTCCACTAAAAGCAAAATTGGGCAGCCTCTATGGAAAACAGTATCGAGGGTCCTCTAAAAATTAAAAATAGGACTATCAAATAAATAGTCCAGCAATCCACTGCAGAACATTAATGCAAATTAATTGAAATCAAGATCTCAAAAAAAAGAGGGCTTCCCTGGTGGCTCAGGGGTAAAGAATTTGCCTACTAATGCAGGAAACACGAGTTTAATCCCTGATCTAGGAAGATTCCACATGCCTTGGAGCAACTAAGCCTGTGCGCTGCAGCTACTGAGCCTGTGCTCTAGAACCATGAGCCACAACTACTCAACCCACAGGCCACAACTACTGAAACCCACACACTCTAAGAGCCTTTGCTCTGCAACAAGAGAAGCCAAGATACTGCAATAAAAAGTCCACACGCTGCAACTAGAGAGTAGCCTCTGCTCCCTGCAACCAGAGAAAATAAATAAAAATTGTATAAATAAATAAAAATTATGAAAAGATCTCAAAAGAAACCTATTGAATGGGAGAAAATATTTGCAAACCCTATATTCAATAACGGGTAAACATCCAAAATTTGTAAAGAACTCATCCAACTCAATAACAACAACATCCAATTAAAAATTGGCAGAGGATTTGAGTAGACATTTTTCTAAAGATGACATGCAGATGGCCAATAGGTACTAGAAAATATGTTCAATGAAAATCAAAAACACAGTATCACTTCACACCTGTTAGAATGGCTATGACCAAAAAGACAAAAAGTTTAAAAAGTGTCGGGAAAAGGGAACCCTCACACACTGTTGGTGAGAACGTAAATTTGTGTGGCCACTGTGGAAAACAGTATGGAGCTTATTTTCCCCACCTCACGAAAAGCTTCAGCAGAAATTCCCTTCCCCCTTCTGGAAGGTGAAGTTGCTTACCTTGTAGCCTTCACATCATCACCTACTTACAGTATATTTAAAAGATTTAACCCATTAACATTAAGGTAAATAAGAAAGCCATTCCTTGTTGAACCAGAAACCAAGCAATTCAAGAAAGATGGGAAGTGACAGGGCACAGATAGAAGAAGGAACCTTTGGTCTCAGACCCCCAGGAGGGCCCTGCTACATGAGGAGAGAAGGATGACAAACTGCCTTACCAAGGAGCCAGTTGGGTTGTGAGCACAAGGGCACCAGCCAGGGAAAATGCTGTGACAGCTCAGCAGAGTTGTTCAGTCACTAAGTCATGTCTGACTCTTTGGACCCCATGGACTGCAGTACAACAGGCTTCCCTGTCCTTCACCATCTCCCAGAGTTTGCTCAAGTTTGTGTCCATTGAGTAGGTGATGCCATCCAACCATCTCATCCTCTGTCATCCCTTCTCCTCCTGCCCTCAATCTTTCCCAGCAACAGGGTTTTTTCCAATGAGTCAGCTGTTCACATCAGGTGGCCAAAGTATTGGAGCTTCAGCTTTACCATCAGTCCTTCCAAAGAGTATTCAAGGTTGATTTCCTTTAAGATGGACTAGTTTGATTTCCTGGGCAAGGGACTTTCAGGAGTCTCCTCTAGGACCACAGTTTGAAAGCATCAGTTCTTCAGTGCTCTGCCTTCTTTGTTGTCCAACTCTCACGTTTGTACATGACTACCAGAAAGACCATAGCCCTGACTCTACGGACCTTTGTCAGCAAAGTGAAGTCTTTGCTTGTTAACACACAGTCTAGGTTTGTCATAGCTTTCCTGGCAAGAAGCAATCATTCTCTTATTCCATGGTTTCAGTCTCCATCTGCAGTGATTTCTGAGCCCAGGAAGAAGACATCTGTCTGCTTCCACCTGTGTATGAATCCCCTGCAACTCCATTTATTCAGCTCCCAAAACTTGTGCTTTTCTTCTCCTGGTTGTAATGAACACATACCTTTAAACACCTTGATATATTACTTTTGTTGCTCTTATAGTCAACTCCATTTCCATCTTCTGATAGACTTCCTTTTTGTGTCTGCATTGGGGATCATTTGCCTCCTGACTGAAGAACTCCTTTCATGTGCTTCTGGAACGTATTCTTAATTTTTGCTTCTCTGAAAGTGTTTTTATTGTACCTTCATTTTTTTAAGGATATTTTGCTGAGTAAAGAATTCTAGGTTCACCAGGTTATTTTCTTTCATCACTTTGAGGAAATTATTCAATTGTCTTGTGACTCTCATCGTTTCCCTTCAGAAGTTAGCAGTTGGTTTTGCTGTTTCAAAGTCCTCTGCCTTTCAACACCTCTGAATGCTTTTAAGATTTCTCTTTGTCTCCAGTATCCAGAAATTGTAGGGATGTGTCTAAAGCTTGGTTTTCTTTGCATTAATTCCACTGGGGCTCATAGACCCAGATTTTGAAGTGTTCTCTTTCCAAAGTTTGAAAAATTCTTGACCACTATTTCTCCAAATATTGCTTCTGCCTGTGTTCTTTCTTCTCTTTTTCTGGAACCACAATTACATCTTTTCATTGTGTCTCATATGTCTCTTCTTTTCTTTATCATCTTTCCTCCTTCTGTGCTTTAGACTGGATATTTTCTACAGATAATTTACAGTTCACTCAAATTTGAGGTATGCTCCTCAATTGAGATTTCAATTTTATTTATTTTTATTTTTCCATTACAGGACTTCAATTTGAATCTTATGGCTTCTAATTCTCTACTGGAATATTAATTATAGACACTTAGTGTTCATATACAATAACTCCAATTTCTTATTGCTTATACGTATGCTTAAATTACCTGTTTTTTTCCTCTAGTTTGGGGTCAAGTCTTTCCTTTTGTGTATACCTGGCTTTTTTAAAAGTTGGATACCAAATACTCTGTATGAAAAATTGTATAGCCAACTGAAAGATTTGAATAAGGTTATCACCTCCCAAGTGTATTGAATGTTTCCCCTGGCATTTCATCTTATTCTTGTCTAAGACTGAGCTTGTTGGAATTTGGTTTTCAGTCTTTGTGAAAATAGGATGTTTTCACTTTAACCTTACTCTGAGGGTGTAGGCCTTTAGTATAATAACCAAAAACCTGGAGCAATTATAAAGCTTCTTAAAAGATCCGTCACTTTAATTTTTGACTTTTCAGCCTGGTGACACTACCAAAAGCTTTGCTCAGAATCTTAATTTCTCAGATGCCACCCTTGTTTTCTGATTTTGCATTTGCTTTGTGAGAAAAACCAAATTTAGATGCCAGACACCTCTCTTTATTTCTTATTTTTTCTATATCTTAGACCTAGAAATTCTTATGGTCTTTGTAGTTCTTTGAAGCCTTCAAACATATATTTGTATATGTGTACACACATGTGTAACAGCTTTTCTCACTATTCTCCATGTATCCAAAACCACACGGTCAGTCAAAAGCTGTTGATGTTGAATAGCCTACTTATCTTTCAGAAAGTGGCTTGGGAAATGCTTACATTTCTGACTTGCTAAAGAGAATTGGTGATAATGTAATTTGCCAAGACAAGGGATTCTAGACATGGACTCTGTGCAGAAAATAGTTAACATAGGAGGTTTGACAGTTATCCAAGGTTAGCCCTTGGCTGGAGTCTGAGAACTTGATTTCCAGAAGGTTCCTTCCATTAACTGATAAGAATGTCTCACCATGTCTAAACATTTTGTAATAACTATTGGTTTATGCTGAACATCTGCTTTCTTTCTGGGAGTCTGGAATTTTAGTATGGGTCAGACAGGGGATACCAATGTGATCAGCCCCAAACAAAAATCCAGGGTATTAAAGCTCTAATGAGCTTCCTTGGTTCCCAACATTTCACATGTATTGCCATAACCTGTTTCTAGGGGGGATTAAGTGCATCTTGTGTGAATACATTGGGAGAGGACTCTTGAAAGCTTACACCTAATTTCCCTCAGGTTTCACCACATATGCCTTTTCCTTTTCTATTTGTAACCAGGATCCTTTTCCTCCATGATTAATCATAACCATGAGTATGACTATGTGCCTACATCCTTCTAGGGAATCACCAAACCCTGACACTTGTCTTAGACCTCTTCACAGACCAATTGAGTTAGGAACAAAAATCATTCCAGATTCAGATAGATTAAGCTTCAGGTACTCTTTATTTCACCCAACCTGTTATCAATTCATTGTTCTACCAGATATTTCTTGGGTTCTCATTTGATATTTCAATAGCACTAACATTGTTGACCATCCATCTTTCTGGAAACATGACTGCAGCTTATATTTCACTGCTCATTTGTCACTGGGCTTACTTCTTACTTTTTTCCTTTGACAAACTTGCAAGCACATGCCTTTAGATTCCTGGGCCCTCTTCTCTTCTCATGATATCTTCTCTAGCTGGACACTCTTATCCATACTTACAGCTTCAAATACCTCCTATGTACAGAGGCCTCACACATTTATAACTTTGGCTTTTATCTTCCTTTTAGGCTCTAAAACTGGGTGTTGAATAGCCTACTTATCTCTCAGATAAATCAGAGTTATTACAAAGGCTGGGTGATTCCAACATTTCCTAATAGAAACAAACCAAATGTTTTGCCCCACAGCACTTCCTTTTCACCTACACTTTTCACTTTTTCCCTGCCTCCCATGAACAGGTTTGCACCCTCAATCTTTTTAATCCTTGTTTCAAATAGTGTATCTCCTCTCTGTCCACAATCCTTTCAATTTCCGGATTCAGACCGCAAGGCTTTATTGAGCATCTACTATATACACTCTGCTAGATGCTAGGAATGTAAAGATAGTTGACACATGGAACTAATCTTCAAGGGCTTTATAGGCTAGTAAAGTACATCATGAGAAATGCTAAACTGGAAGAAACACAAGCTGGAATCAAGATTGCCAGGAGAAATATCAATAACCTCAGATATGCAGATGACACCACCCTTATGGCAGAAAGTGAAGAGGAACTAAAAAGCCTCTTGATGAAAGTAAAAAATTAGAGTGAAAAAGTTGGCTTAAAGCTCAACATTCAGAAAACGAAGATCATGGCATCCGGTCCCATCACTCCATGGGAAATAGATGGGAAAACAGTGGAAACAGTGTCAGACTTTATTTTGGAGGGGCTCCAAAATCACTGCAGATGGTGAGTGCAACCATGAAATTAAAAGATGCTTACTCCTTGGAAGAAAAGTTATGACCAACGTAGATAGCATATTCAAAAGCAGAGACATTGCCAACTAAGGTCCATCTAGTCAAGGGTATGGTTTTTCCAGTAGTCATGTATGGATGTGAGAGTTGGACTGTGAAGAAGGCTGAGCACCGAAGAATTGATGCTTTCGAACTGTGGTGTTGGGGAAGACTCTTGAGAGTCCCTTGGACTGCAAGGAGATCCAACCAGTCCATTCTGAAGGAGATCAACCCTGGGAATTCTTTGGAAGGAATGATGCTAAAGCTGAAACTCCAGTACTTTAGCCACCTCGTGCAAAGAGTTGACTTATTGGAAAAGACTTTGATGCTGGGAGCGATTGGGGGCAAGAGGGGAAGGGGACAACAGAGGATGAGATGGCTGGATGGCATCACAGACTCAATGGACGCGAGTCTAAGTGAACTGCGGGAGTTGGTGACAGACAGGGAGGCCTGGTGTGCTGCGATTCATGGGGTCGCAAAGAGTCGGACACGACTGAGCGACTGAACTGAACTGAACTGAAAGTAGTAAAGAATGGCAGACAAAGAAATAAATAAGCACCGTAAAGAATGGTAAATGTGAACACAGACCAAAGTCAAGACATAGGATGAACCCTCAAAGGGGGAAGTGATCAGATCTCCAAGATGGAGGAGAGGATGCTTAAACTGCACTTTGAAAGCTCAGGGGGTATTCTCCATAAAGACAGAATGGATACAAAAACGAAATGCATCCTGCAAGGAAAGAGAGATGTGTCAAAGTCACGATGCCTATGGAAAACCACAACAGAAAATGCCACAGGAACTAAGCTGAATTAAAATGCAGGGCATTAATTTTCTTTAAACAGAATTCATTCGAAAACCTAACTTCCAGGAGAATCTAATGAAATAAAATAACTAGCATTCCTAGAGCTTTGCTGAATGATACCAGGTTTGAATGATGAAAGCTCTGGACAAGTCTGTTGCTGTTAGCTTTCAGGAGAGATGCCAGTAGGTAGCCTTCCTTTCATGAGAGCAAGCGACATGAGCCACATTCAAGTTTTAGGAAGCATCAGGGGAATGAGAGCAAAAAGGATGATCAGAAGAAATCTTAAAAAGGAGATAATTACAATCACGAAAGCAATTAAAGATGTCAATAGGGCAAAAGCTCCTCCCCAGATTAATTCTTAATGATTACAGAGGGGGCTGGAGAAGAGGCACTCTGGCAGCATCTGTTGACCATGTCCTTTCCAAAGTGGTCAAGAGAATTGTGAACCACTGCCATTTCAGAAGCTGACCGCACTCATATCAACCTCAAGTCTTCCTATCGTCAATGTCACAGGTTTGGGTGGAGAATGACTTTCTGGAACCTCTCAAATCACACCATGGTATTCACTCTGCCTGGTGCAATTGCATCCCTGCACACAGACACAGGACCCCAGCCCAGCTCGCCAGAGCAATTACAGACAAGTCCTCCTTCACCTGCTCAGACGTGCCTTGGGAACCATGTTCATTGAGACCCATAGTGTTCACAGGAGGAGTTTTGCCCCCAGACTTTCCTCTCTTCATATAAAAAGGTACCCCCTGAAATTCTTCCTCTGCCTCAAAAGGTACCCAAAGGAGGACGGTCCAAGGATAACCATTGTTCAGTTTAAAAACTGTCAGGCATTTTCTATTGATAAGTGGCTGCATAAGTTACCACTAAGCTTTTTAACATGCACGAGAGATGCTCTCTGCCCACTACAGAATAAATACATCATGGGAAATTGGAAATTCAAGCGAAGTCCTGTAATTTGTCTACTGTTAGACAAACACAATGATCAAAAAGTAAATCTCTAATATGGATAGATGCTCAGGGCAGAAATAGAAAATCAATAGGAATAAAGTGATTGCAAATAATCTCGACTTATTGCTGACTTCAAAAATGTATATTTTATTATATCGTAAAGTTATATGTGCATGCATGCTAAGTTCCTTCAGCTGTATCTGACTCTTTGTAATCCTATGGACTGTACCTACCAGGCTCCTCTGTCCTTGGGATTCTCCAGGCCAGAATTCTGCATGGGTTGCCGTGCCCTCATCCAAGAGATCTTCCCAACCCATGAATCAAATCTATGTCACTTATGTCTCCTGCATTGGAAGGCGGGTTCTTTATATCTAGTGCAACCAAGGAAGCCAAATAAAGTTTTCTATATATATATGTATATCTATCAGTTCAGTTCAGTCACTAAGTCATGTCCAACTCTTTGCGACCCTGTGGACTGCAGCACGCCAGACTTCCCTGTTCATCACCAACTCCTGGAGCTTGCTCAAACTCATGTCCATCAAGTTGGTGATGCCATCCAAACACCTCATCCTCTGTCATGCCTTTCTCCTCCTGCCTTCAATCTTTCCCAGCAATAGGGTCTTTTCTAATGAGTCAGTTCTTTGCATCAGGAGGCCAAAGTATTGGAACTTCAGCTTCAGCATCAGTCCTTCCATTGAATACTCAGGACTTATTTCCTTCAAATTGACTGGTTGGATCTCCTTGCAGTATACAAGGGACTCTCAAGAGTCCTCTCCAACACCACAGTTCAAAAGAATCAATTTTTCAGGACTCAGCCTTTTTTATGGTCCAACTGTCACATCCATACATGATTAATGGCAAAACCATAGCTTTGACTAAACAGAATGCTGTTGGCAAAGTAATGTCGATGCTTTTTAATATGTTGCCTAGGTTTATCATAGCATTTCTTCTAAGGAGCAAGCATCTTTTAATTTTGTGGCTGCAGTCACCATCTGTAGTTATTTTGGAGCCCCCAAAAATAAAGTCTTTCACTGTTTTCACTGTTTCCCCATCTATTTCCCATGAAGTGATGGGACCAGATGCCATGACCTTTGTTTCTTAGATGTTGAATTTTAAGCCAGCTTTTTCACTCTCTTCTTTCACTTTCATCAAAAGGCTCTTTAGTTTCTCTTCACTTTCTGCCATAAGGGTGGTGTGATCTGCATATCTGAGGTTATTGATATTTCTCCCGGAAATCTTGACTTCAGCTTTTGCTTCATCCAGCCTGGCATTTCACATGATGTATTTTGCATATAAGTTAAGTAGCAGGGTGACAATATACAGCCTTGATGTACACCTTTCCCAGTTTCAAACCAGTCCACTGTTCCATGTTCAGGTCTAACTGTTGCTTCTTGACCTGAATACAGATTTCTCAGGAGGCAGGTGAGGTGGTCTGGTATTCCCATTTCTTTACAAATTTTCTGCAGTTGGTTGTGAGTCACACAAAGGCTTTGTCGTAGTCAATGAAGCAGAAGTAGATGTTTTTCTGGCATTCTCTTGCATTTCCTATGCTCCAACTGATGTTGGCAACTTGATCTCTGGTTCCTCTGCCTTTTCTAAATACAGCTTGAACATCTGGAAGTTCTCGGTTCAGGTACTGTTGTAGCCTAGCTTGGAGAATTTTGAGCATTACACTGCTAGAGTGTGAGATGAGTGCAATTGTGTGGTAGTTTGAACATTCTTTGGTATTGCCTTTCTTTGGGATTGGAATCAAAACTGACCTTATCTAGTCCTGTGGCCACTGCTGGGTTTTCCAAATTTGCTGGCATATTGAGTGCAGCACTTTCACAGCATCATCTTTCGGGATTTTAAATAGCTCAACTAGAATTCCATCACCTCCACTAGCTTTGTTTGTAGTGATGCTTCCTAAGGCCCACTTGACTTCACATTCCAGGATGTCTGGCTCTAGATGAATGATCACACCATCGTGATTATCTGGGTCATGAAGATCTTTTTTGTGCAGTTCTTCTGTGTATTCTTGTCACCTCTTCTTAATATCTTCTGCTTCTGTTAGGTCCAGATCATTTCTGTCCTTTATTGAGCCCATCATTGCATGAAGTGTTCACTTGATATCTCTGATTTTCTTAAAGAGATCTCTAGTCTTTCCCATTCTGTTGTTTCCCTCCATTCTTGGCATTGTTCACTTAGGAAGTCTTTCTTATCTCTCCTTGCTATGCTCTGGAACACTGTATTCAAATGGGTATATCTTTGCTTTCCTCTTTTACCTTCGCTTCTCTTCTTTGCTCGGCTATTTGTAAGATCTCCTTAGACAATCATTTTGCCTTTTTGCATTTCTTTTTTTGGGGGTGGTTTTTATCACTGCCTCCTGCACATTGTCATAAAGTTCCATCCACAGCTCTTCGGGCACTCTGTCTACACCTAATCCCTTGAATCTATTCGTCACTTTCACTGTATAATCATAAGGGATTTGATTTAGGTCACACCTGAGTATTCTAATGGCTTTCCTTACTTTCTTCAATTTAAGCCTGAATCTTGCAATAAAGAGTTCATAATCTGAGCCACAGTCAGCTCCAGTCTTTTTTTTTTTTTTTTTTTTTGGCTGACTGTATAGAGCTTCTTCATTTTTGGCTGCAAAAAAATATAATCAGATTTTGGTATTGACCATCTTGTGATATCTATGTGTAGAGTCATCTCTTGTGTTGTTGGAAGAGGGTGTTGCTATGACCAGTGCATTCTCTTGGCAAAGCTCTGTTGGCTTTTGCCCTGCTTCATTTTGTATTCCAAGGACAAATTTGCCTCTTATTTCAGGTATCTCTTGACTCTGTACTTTTGCATTCCAGTCCTCTATGATGAAAAGGACATCTTTTTGTGCTGTTAGTTCTAGAAGGTCTTGTAGGTCATCATAGAATTATTCAACTTCAGCTTCTTCAGCATTACTGGTTGGAGCATAGACTTGGATTACTGTGAACAGTTTGCCTTGGAAATAAATAGAGACCATTCTGTCATTTTTGAGATTGCACCCAAGTACTGCATTTCAGACTCTTTGGTGACTATGAGGGCTACTCCATTTCTTCTAAGGGATTCTTGCCCACAGTAGTAGACATAATGGTCATCTGAGTTAAATTCACCCATTCCAGTTCATTTTAGTTCACTGATTCCTAAAATGTTGATGTTCACTCTTGCCATCTCCTGTTTGACCACTTCCAGTTTACCTTGATTCATGGACCTAACATTCCAGGTTCCTATGCAATACTGCTCTTTACAGAATTGTACTTTACTTCCATGACCAGTCACATCCACAACTGGACGTTGTTTTCGCTTCGGCTCAGCCTCTTCATTCTTTCTGGAGTTATTTCTCCACTCTTCTCCAGTAGCATATTGGGCACCTACTGACCTGGGGAGTTCCTCTTTCAGGATCCTATCATTTTGCCTTTTCATACTGTTCATGTGGTTCTCAAGGCAAGAATGCTGAAGTGGTCTGCCATTCCCTTCTCCAGTGGATCACGTTTTGTCTGAACTCTCCACCATGACCTGTCCATCTTAGGCGGCCCTACACGGCATGGCTCATAGCTTCATTGTTATACAAGGTTGTGGTCCTTGTAATCAGTTTGGGTCATTTTCTGTGATTGTGGTTTTCATTCTGTCTGCCCTCTGATGGGTAAGGATAAGAGGCTTGTTGAAGCTTCCTGATGATAGTGACTGGCTGTGGGGGAATCTGGGTCTTGTTCTGATGGGTGGGGCCATACTCAGTAAATCTTTAATCCAATTTTCTGTTGATGGGTGGCACTGTGTTCCCTCTTGTTATTTGGCCTGAGGCCCAGCTATGGTAGCGGTAATTGCAGCAATGACATCCTCCTTCCCAAGGGCTTTTGCCAGCACTTGTATTCAGTACCCCTGACCCCGTGGCAGGCCACTGTCCACAGAGACACCTGGGCATTCACAGTCGAGTCTGGCTCTGGCTCTTACGGGGCCACTGCTCCTTTCTCCTGGGTCCTGGTGCACACAAGTTTCTGTTTGTGCCCTCTGAGCATCTCTGGCAGGTATGGGGTTTGATTCTAAACACGATTTTGCCCCTCCTACCATCTTGTTGGGTCCGCTCCTTTGCTCTTGGACATAGGGTATCTTTTTTCTGTGGGATTCAACATTCTCCTGTTGCTGGTTATTCAGTAGCAAGTTGCAATTTTGGAATTCTTGCAAGAGAAGATGAGTGCACTTATTCTACTCAGCCACCTTATAGATGATATGCATATATTATACACACACACTAATTCGCTCAGTCATGTCCAGCACTTTGTGACCCCATGAACTGTAGCCTGCTAAGACTCCTCTGTCCATGTAATTCTCCAAGCAAGAATACTGGAGAGGGTTGCCATTTCCTTCTCCAATACGCATGTGGATCCATACGTTTGCAGTATTGTGGCTTTAAAAAACAAGAAAGAAAATACTTCCTACAATTTTCCCAAAAAATTCTGTGTGATTCAGAGAGCTCAACGATAGCAGTAGGCAGATAGGCATAGTAATGTAGGTCACACCCAGCAGGTCAATGCTTTATTTTCTAGATTGTCACCACTAGCTGGGTTGGAGGATGACTTTCCAAAGTAGTTCACAGTAACGAAAGAGTCACATCTATGACAAGTTCTGCTTGTAATTTCCCCCTTTGAGAAAGCCTGTTGCTCAAGACAGCACAAAAATAATAATAACTCAAAAATCAAAACGCTTCTTATAATCTCTATCCATCCATCACTCTGGGTAGAAGAATGAGTAAGCTGTAATTAGATACTCAATTATTTCCAAATAGCCCTCACACTTTTTTTATTTTCCAAAGCCCTTATGACAACTTTGGAATTTTCTATGGAAAATTGAAATATGATACATAAATGGAAATAAATATCCATATGTTCAGAAACTAAATTTAACCTACAAATTTATCCCACCCACCCAGGCCACGCAGCAAAGATTATTGAGGTAGATTAATTAAATCGTTAATTTTAGCACATGAAGAAATTATTTGTAAATTAAGCTGGGGGAAATAATATATGCAGACAGCAGATGATATTCACCCTGTCTGTCAGACAAAGACATACTGACTTGAAGAAACAGCAAGCCTAGTCCTAAAATTCACTGGTGCCCTGTTACCCTTGAGTGAGTGTTAGTTGCTCAGGCGTGCCTGACTCTTTGCAAACCCATGGACTGTAGCCTGCTAGACTTCTCTGTCCATGGAATTCTCCAGGCAAGATTACTGGTGTGGGTTGCCATTTCCTTCTCCAGGGGAATCTTCCCGACCCAGGGATCCTTCATTGCAGGAGAGTCTTTACCATCTGAGCCACCAGGGAAGCCTACTATTAAGAGATATTTCTAAGTATAAAGATAGGCCAACTTAAAAAGTATCAGCAGGTACATGCTTGACTTTATCTTATACTCTATAGACAATAAATTACAATATGTAATGAATCCATAAACCTTTTCCAAAGGAATACCCAAGACAGAAGTAGCAATAAAGTTAAAAATGATAGTCATCAACCAGATGAAATAATTTAGATGAAGCTTTTCTCTCTCGAAGAGATGGGGACTGGGCAAGTGATCAGGAAGGAGATACAATGTGCTTTTAACTTTGTATGAAAAATAATGTTATCCTTACATCATCCATTGATTTCATTAATCATGGATTTATGAGATAACATTCTGGCCTAGTAATAATTACAGCTGTCTTTTGAGGGTTTATGGCATGTCGAGGGTGGTCCTGAGAACTTCGAAGACATCACAGCAGCCCCATAAGGGAGAACTATTCTGATTTTCACTTTACATAAAAGGAAATAAAGAATTCAAGAGGTTATGCAACTTGTCTTGAGTTTGAAACTAACCAGTAGAGATCCTGGCATCAACCCAGGTGCCCACATCTGAAACCCCCAGGAATCACCCACTGTACCAGACTTGTGCCACCCACTGACCATTCTTCCTGGGGTATTGGGGTCCTTCTCTGGTATATTCTTTGCGATGGACCTAGGGGGCTGCAAACTGGTAATCCTAAAAAACCTTAGAGCCCACACAAACCTGACATCTGACCTGCTTCCTACCTGCACTGCACAGGGATAGTGAAAGAAGCCACTGGAAAAAGAGAATTTTTATCTTCCTCTCAGATTGTACAAAATATTCCAAATATGTGAAATGTTATCAAAACCCCATCCCAATCCAATTTCCAACATCGACTGTGATAAATACAAAGCATCATATGGGACACGGTGGATAATTAAAGGTCACTTTATTTCACAGCATCAAATATATCTTCCTAAACTGACCAAATTGTTGTAAAGGCAAAATATACCACATAAAGTTGTATAAAGTTTCTCTGCATTTGGCATTTTAAACAATATCCTTTATTTTTCTTATCTTGTTAACATCAATTTGCCAACTATTTTACTTTAGAGGAACTGCTCCCACTTTGAGATTATGCCCATTCTACTTCTTTGGGCTTAAAAAGTGGCCTTTATTTTATAACATTATAGAGAGAGTAGACACTAGTATTAGCTAGTATTTAGATACTTCACTATACTAGTAGATAGTAGCTACTGGTTTTATTTTGTTTTGCTTTCAATATTTTATATGGCAAGGTAAGATGTTGGCAACATAAGGCTGATGAGGAAAAACTATCATTGGGGTTGTCTTTAAATAAATTTGCAAGATCTAGAAGTCTAGATAAAAGTCTAAAAAGCCTAGACTTATTTCTCTTTGCTGACTCCCTAGCCTCCATCTCTCATGGGGAGACTCTGGGGTCCCATTTCAGGCTCTGGGTCAGAACCTCAACGTCAGAGTGGAATCTCAAAGTCCTACTGAGATCTCATCTCTGCTACCTTCTTCAAGCTGCAAGACATAACAACAGTACAATTTTTTTTCTTTTCTTTTTTTAAATTATTTTCCTTCTTGGTCCAAAGTTTAGCTGGATTTTTCCAAGAACTCACACTTTTTGTTTAATTGAAGTATATATTTTGATTTACAATATTATGTTACTTTCAGGTTTACAACATAGTGATTCAATAATTTTATAGATTATACACCATTTAAAGTTATTACCAAAAGTGAAAGTGAAAGTCGCTCAGTTGTGTCCCACTCTTTGTGACCCCATGGACTGTATAGTCCATGGAATTCTCTAGGCCATAATACTGGAGTGGGTAGCCTTTCCCTTCTCCAGAGGATCTTCCTGACCCAGGAATTGATCCAGGGTCTCCCGCATTGCAGGCAGATTCTTTAGCAGCTGAGCTACAAGGGAAGCCCCAAAAGTGGGCTGTATTACCAAAAAGAGGCTATAGTTTGCTGTGCTGTACAGTATTCCTGGTGGCTCAGATGATAAAGAATCCCTGCAATGCAGGTGACCTGGGTTCGATCCCTGGATTGGAAAGATCCCCTGGAGAAATGGCAACCCACTCCACTATCCTTGGCTGGAGAATTCCATGGACGGAGGAACTTGGTGGACTATAGTCCATGGGGTCACGGAGAGTCGGACTTGACTGAGCAACTTTCACTTCACTTCACAATATATTGTTGAAGTTATCTATTTTATACACAGTAGTTTGTATTTCCTAATCCCATACCCCTATCTTGCACCTCCTTAGGCTGTTCTCTATATCTGTGAGTCTGTTTTTGTATTGTTATATACATTCATTTTTAAAAATTTTTTAGGTTCCGCACATAAGTGATAGCATGGAGTATTTGTTTTTCCCTGTCTGATTTATTTCACTAGCATAGTATTTTCTAGGTCTTTGCAAATTGCAGAATTTGTTTTCTTGTTTATGATTGAGTAATATTCCAATGTGTGTGTGTTTGTAGAGATGTATATATATATCCATTCACCTGTTAATGAACATGGGTTGCTTCCATATTTTGGCAACTGTAAATAACATTGCTGTGAACATTGGAGTGTATGTGTCTTTTCTAATCAGAGTTTTTGTTTTCTTCAGATGTGTACCCATGAGTGGAATTGCTGGATCATATGTTAGTTCTACTTTTAGTTTTTGAGGAATCTCCATACTGTTTTCCACATAGGTTGTACACAAAACTACATTTCCACCAACGTTCCTTCCCATCCTTGGCAACATTTGTCACTTGTAGTCTTTTTGAAGCTAGCCATTTTGACAAATGTGAGGCAATATCTCATCATAGCAATATTTTTTAATCTCATAAGGCAAAAGAAATAAAAGCAAAAATGAATAAATGGAACCATCAACAAAATGAAATTACAGAATGGGAGAAAGTATTTGCAAATATGACCAATAAGGGTTTAATAGTCAAAATACATAAGCACTCCCTACAGTTCCACATCAAGAAACAAACAATCCAATTAAAAAACGGTCAGAAGATCCAATGGAAATTTTTCCAAAAATGGCATACAGAGGACCAACATGGCACATGAAAAGCCATGGCACATGGCTCAACATAGAGGACTTTCTTGACACAGAAGTGAAAGTCCCAGACTTGGAGTCAAGACCTGGGCATAGATGCCGTCCCCACTCTCCCTCAACTTCCTTTCTTCCACTTCTAAGTCTCTGGTAGCACAGCCGGTAAAGAATCTACCTGCAGTGCAGGAGACCCCCATTCAATTCCTGGGTTGGGAAGATCCCCTGGAGAAGGGAGAGACTACCCACTCCAGTATTCTTGCCTGGAGAATTGCCATGGACAGAGGAGCCTTGTGGGCTACAATCCATGGGGTCACAAAGAGTCAGACATAACTGAGCAGCTAAGCACAAGTCAAGGGGTAGGATTTCTAAAGGTCATGCATTGATCTTACATTTGACATGATTTCAACTTCCCATCTTCAAGACAAATCAATCAGTTTCAAGCAGAAGAACCTTGTGCTTCAGACCTGAGTTTATCGTCATTTGTACAGTAATGATTGTGAAACATCTCCTCCCGTGCTGAGGGAAGCACTATTAAGGGGAAAGTGGCTCTTCTCTGATGCTGTGAAGTCCAAAAGGCAAGGAGACCTACTATGTGTAGTAATGCTTTCACAGATTTCATGGAGGGGGACACATTTGGAAATTTAGGCAGCAGTAAAGCACAGACACTACTTTGCCAACAAAGGTCTATCTAGTCAAGGCTATGATTTTTCCAGTGGTCATGTATGGATGTGAGAGTTGGACTGTGAAGAAAGCTGAGCGCCGAAGAACTGATGCTTTTGAACTGTAGTGTTGGAGAAGACTCTTGAGAGTCCCTTGGACTGCAAGGAGATCCAAGCAGTCCATTCTAAAGGAGATCAGTCCTGGGTGTTCTTTGGAAGGAATGATGCTAAAGCTGAAACTCCAGTACTCTGGCCACCTCATGCAAAGAGTTGACTCATTGGAAAAGACTTTGATGCTGGGAGGGATTAGGGGCAGGAGGAGCAGGGGACGACAGAGGATGAGATGGCTGGATGGCATCACAGACTCGATGGATGCGAGTTTGAGTGAACTCCGGGAGTTGGTGATGGACAGGGAGGCCTGGCTTGCTGCGATTCATGGGGTCGCAAAGAGTCAGACACGACTGAGAGACTGAACTGAACTGAGGCACCCTTTCCCTTCTCCATTTGATTACAAAATTCAGGTGACTTTAGGAGTCAGGCAGGTCAAATCAAGAGGCAGGGGCAGGAGCCAATGAGGAGCAGTGAAGACGTGGTGACTCGAAAAGGGGATATCCTACTGACAGGCATTCAAGTTCAGATATTAATATGTTTACAATTCTATGCCAGGCACACTGAATAAGACTGTCACCTGAATCAGCCCCCGTGCTGCCAGCTTGCAACAGAAACTAACACAACATTTTAAAGCAATTATAATCCAATTAAAAAGTAAAACAGAAATCATAAAAGCTAAAAAAAGAAATGCTCCTTACCCCACCTTCAGCTGTCTGCTGGGCCCTGTAGAGAAAGCAACTGCATCTACAAGGATTGAGCATCCAGGGAAGAGCAGACACTAGTGAGAAAGGACCTGGGAGTCCTACAGCCAGCTACCTGCTGGAGAAAGCGCACCTCTGAGGAGAGTAGGGGGGAAGGGATGACAACCCAAAGGTATGCAAGGGTCTCAAATATGCATCCAATGTCCTGAAAAGGTGAGCCACTGGCGTTGCTGAGTTGAGAAGCAATGGCAAGGTACAGTTTAGAGTAATGAGATTATTCCTGCATTTGCATCTTTATATTATTGTTAAATTGCAGAGGAAATGGCAACCCATTCAAGTATCCTTGCCATGGAAAATTCCATGGACAGAAGAGCCTGGCGGGCTACAGACCATGGGATCACAGAGTCGGACATGACTTAGCAACTAAACCACCACCACCACTATTGTTGCAATGAAAACTCCAGATCTGTCCATCTCCTTTTCCGTACTTATAACTGTTGATGTCCATATCTGTTCTCTTACACATTTGGCTAGGAAATCCAGCCTTCACAGGAGCCATGTGGAACATTCCAGCTAGTCCTAAAGTGAAATCCATCACATCCCAGCACAGTCTTTGTCCCATTCTATGTGTAATGAGCACTGCCTTTCCTGGTGGGTTTTGTAAAATATTATTAGATAAAACCTGGCCAAATTTGCTTTGCAGAAGTATCTTTCATGGAAAGCAGATGGGAAAAGCTAACCTAAAAATGCAAATCATAACATTATAACAACCTTTCTTAATTTTAAAAGGTATGGATCCAGCTTCCCAGGAGGGACTGGGAGGGATGGTGACAACCGCTGCAGAAGAAACATCAGAAGGAGGAGGTGAGGGGAAAACAGAGGGAGGTGCAGAGCTGCAGAGATCATAAAGAATATTCCCTGTCCTGAGACGTGGCAGGCTGAGCACTCACACGTGTTCCATCCCAGAGTGTTTATTCAGGTAAAGAAAGGAACAAAGATACCACCAACCTTCAGGCTGCAGATTACTCCCAAATGTGTCCACACGTGCCACAAGGAATAGAGACTTTCAGAAACACACATTTAATATCCTTCTTCCAACTTTCTGCTCAGCTCCTCAGACAGGAATATGAAACCACAGTTCACAAATGCCCCTGACTCTAATATATTTACTCAGATGTGAAACTCTGCCTGAAATGAGTATCGAACACAGAGGTTTCTTTATGTTTTCATAACTAGCCTCTCTTGAAACCCACTGTTCAAGAAGGGTGGAACTCTGAAGCATGTTCTTATTTTTGTAGAAAGCAGTTGGGTTTCCTCCCCAAACTGTTCCCTATTGTAAATTGACTGCTTCCCTCTCCTCTTTCCTGGTACTTTCCTGATATAGAAGAGATTTTAGAAATAGCTTCAACTTACTGGAAAATCTTAATATTACCCTTATGAAGAAAATTCAATATATATGCAAAATACACCTCTTTCACCTTTTCAATTCTTTGTACTTTTGTGGGGTTTTTTAGTTTTTATTTTATATTGGAATAAAATTGATTAACAATGTTGTGTTAGTTTCAGGTGTACAGCAAAGTGATTCAGTCATACATAATGTGTTATCTATTCTTCTTCAAATTCTTTTCCCATTTTGGTTATTACAGAGCATTGAGCAGAGTTCCCTGTGCTATACAGTAGGTCCTTGTCGGTTATTTATTTTATATATAGTCGTGTGTATGTGCCTGGGTCGGGAAGAATCCCCTGGAGAAGGAAATGGCAGCCCACTCCAGTATCCTTGCCTGGGAAATCCCATGGACAGAGAAGCCTGGTGGGCTACAGTTCATGAAGTTGCAAAATAGGCGGACATGACTTAGCAACAAAACCACCAGCAGCAGAGTGTATGGGCTTCCCTGGTGGCTCAGATGGTAAAGAATCTGCCTATAATGCAAAAGACCCAGGTTCAATCCCTGGGTCAGGAAGTTACCCTGGAGAAGGAAATGGCAACCCACTCCAGTATTCTTGCCTGAGGGTTCCATGGACACAGGAGCCTGGTGGGCTGCAGTTCATGGGATTGCAAAGAGTTGGACGCAACTGAGTGACTTTCACTTCACCAGTGTGTATACGCCAATCTCAGACTCTCATGCTTTGTGGGTTTTGAATAGCAAGTCACCACAGGTATTAAAACACGCACATGCACACACAAGCAGTCTCCCGACGAATCCATTGAGAAGTCCATCCAGAAACTGATCCTGTCATCGGTGTCACCCCTCTGACACAGCGCTCAGGGCTGTCTGGCGTCTGTCAGAGTGTCAGCTGCTGCCCTCCTGGTGAATGGCTGACACGCATTTGCTTTCTCGGTAGAGCCGCTTGAAATTAAACAGCTGGAAGTATTTTCAAATTTCTGTCTGGGGACCACTTAATGTATCGGAACTCAGCATGAATTTCCCACTGAGATAAACGTATAAAAGTCATTCTTTCTTTTTCTTCTTTTTTTTTTTTTTCTGTAAAGATTGCCTTCCTCCCACTAAACAGAACATCAATAGAATATCACGTCTTTCAAGTTCTTCTTGTCTCAGGTTAGAGCAAAGAAACGGAATCTAAACTTAGCTGTCACTTGTCTCCTAATGGAAAAATGGATCCACATCTCACTGGGGGAGAAACCAGTGGAGGAGGACACGTCATAACTTATGGCTGGTTTTTCCCTCCCCCAGAATGAGGCACAATCCATGAAAACTGCTCCACCAGAAGCCAGTATGGGAATAATGTTGACGGCTATGTGTGGGGAACACAAGCCACTGGGGTGCTCACAGCCAACTTGTAGGTTCGGAAAATAAACACAGTCATGGCAGCATTTGACCACTCAGCAGAGAGTAGGATGCAATACAAAATGCTTCATCTTGAACTGCATCCAGGGGATTTAAGTCCAGGGTGTTACATTTCCTCAATGCTTCTCCACTTTGGTGGAGGATTTCCTATCAGTATTCTACCCCACACCTAGCATCCCCTGCCCATGGGACCCTGCCATAGCGTGACCATTCTCCTTGGAAGGCTTTCGCTCATTAGAGCCTTGAGCTATTTAACGAGACTTGACATGCATGGGCATCAAACAGAACCGGCCATCTAGATAGAATCTGACAGCATCTGGACACGAACCAAGAATGTTTACAAAGAAGCTATGTTGCCTGATCACTTAGACGATACAAGTCTTTCAAAGCTATCTGTCTGTCTTTAGTTTGGGGTCGTTTTTACTTTGGTCATGTGGCTACATCATCTTTCTCGGTTTTTAGCCATAAAAGTGCTAGTCACAACAGGTTCCAAAGGCAGTAGCTGCGTTAGGGTAGGACACATAAAACCTCTGAGAATCCTGTGACTGCACTTCTAGAGAAACTTTCGGAACCTAAAGGCACTCATCAACACCCTTCACAAAGAATGAAATCACACAACATGTTGGAATGTTCCAGCACCTTTGCCCTGTGTCAACTAAGCTAAGCTAAAAGTGCATTTCCCAGATTCCTGTCCCTGTGTGGTCCTGGGTTAGTGCTGGACACAGGGAACGTTTTGCAAGAGATTTGGAATGCAGAAGGGAAGCAACAGCTATATCTTTTTATGCTCTGAAGTCCTCGTGCGGCTCCAGGCATGACAGCAGCTTGCACACATTGCCTCTGCCGGCTCACCTGGCGGTGTGCAGCAGCACTCTGGTTTCCACCAGCAGGGAGAAGCTTGGGTAAAGTGAGTGAGGCTCTGGCCTCGGGGCACACAGTTTAAAGGGCATCAAAAAAAAAAAAAAAAAAACCAAACCCTCAATAATCAAGACAGATAATATAATCTTGTGATTTTTTAAATGAATGCAATAAAACACATAGTGAGCTAATTATCACAAGGTTGAATAGACTGGAGGAATCACGGTGTGAGAATGAGCCACACGGCAGTCTGAGATGAAAGGAAAAATCAGTAAGACTGACCTCACAGGTCGTGAGGTCTCCAGCTTGTCCGAAGCCTGGAGCACACACATGCGCAGCTCTGTAGCAGAGGACGTGTCCCTCCATGGGGTTGACGGAGATGGCAAGCAACATCCACAAGTTTCATTTTGCCTCTCAGGGACCAGCTGTTTATTCTCAGGAGCTCCAGTTTTCACTATGCCCTTCTACAGTTGGTCAGTCAGTTCAGTCGCTCAGTCGTGTCCAACTCTTTGCGACCCCATGGACTGCAGCATGCCAGGCCTCCCTGTCCATTGTCAACTCCCGGAGCCTACTCAAACTCATATCCATCAAGTCAGTGGTGCCATCCAACCATCTCATTCTCTGCCCTTCTACAAGTGGCTGTTTTTCCAGCTGTCATTGGGGGGGACCTACAGCAGCTTTGTGCTCAATGCTCAGAGTAGAAACTGGATATCATGGCAACAAGCCACACACGAGGCTCCAGCAGCAGCCGCATCCTCCCCACCACTGTAGTGGTTCAACTGCTCTGACTCATCAGGGTGTGATCGCTGTATACAAACTAGATTGTGTCAACTAGGAACACAAGTTCCAGGGGTGGTAAGGTCAAATGGAACAGAGAAATGTTCACAACTTTCTCTCTGTCTGTGTGAGTCATCTCTTTGACATGGTCAAGACATTGCCTGCTGCATTCCTGTGCTAAATGACCAGAGGTTCCATACCATGAAGCCTACTGTTGTTGCCTGAGGGAAAACAGATAGCCAGGATGCCCATGTGTTTCTTCCAGGACAGGAATACTCCTCTTCAGGTTTGGTTTCATTTTTTCTTTATCATCAATGAAGATAAAGCCTTAGTCCCCTGAAGAATGCATAGAGCTTGCTGAATAAACTCAGATTCCACAAACCTAAACTCCGCTGGAGGAAGTTACTACAGTGTTTGAAAGCCCAAGCTGCAAAGTTTAATCATACTTAAAATATAGTCAAAAGGGAAAAGCTGTTTCTCATCTGAGAGAGTCATTTCCTAGGCAGGTTGATAGAAGTCTAGGGGTCCCCAAGGAGAGAGGGGTCTGGAATTCTCAAGGAGGAAGAAAGGACAAACTTTTTTTTTCTTTTCTCTACATCCTTTAGGATTATATGACAATAATCCATCCTGCCTGAGGACAGTCTCCGGATTAAACCTTCTGGCTAATCCTGGTATCTTCAGTTCAGTTCAGTTCAGTCACTCAGCCTTCTCTGACTCTTTGTGACCCCATGAATTGCAGCACGTCAGGCCTCCCTGTCCATCACCAACACCCGGAGTTCACTCAGACTCACGTCCATCAAGTCCGTGATGCCATCCAGCCATCTCATCCTCTGTCGTCCCCTTCTCCTCCTGCCCCCTATCCCTCCCAGCATCAGAGTCTCTTCCAATGAGTCAACTCTTCACAAGAGGTGGCCAAAGTACTGGAGTTTCAGCTTTAGCATCATTCCTTCCAAAGAAATCCCAGGGCTGATCTCCTTCAGAATGGACTGGTTGGATCTCCTTGCAGTCCAAGGGACTCTCAAGAGTCTTCTCCAACACCACAGTTCAAAAGCATCAATTCTTCAGTGCTCAGCCTTCTTCACAGTCCAACTCTCACGTCCATACATGACTACTGGAAAAACCATAGCCTAGACGGACCTTAGTCGGCAAAGTAATGTCTCTGCTTTTGAATATACTGTCTAGGTTGGTCATAACTTTTCTTCCAAGGAGTAAGCATCTTTTAATTTCATGGCCACAGTCACCATCTGCAGCAATTTTGGAGCCCAAAACAATAAAGTCTGACACAGTTTCCACTGTTTCCTCATCTATATCCCATGAAGTGATGGGGACAGGATGCCATGATCTTCATTTTCTGAATGTTGAGCTTTAAGCCAACTTTTTCATTCTCCTCTTTCACTTTCATCAAGAAGCTTTTTAGTTCCTCTTCACTTTCTGCCATAAGGATGGTGTCCTCTGCATATCTGAGGTTATTGATATTTCTCCTGGAAAGCTTGATTCCAGCTTGTGTTTCTTCCAGTCCAGCTTTTCTCATGATGTAAACTTTCATAGAAGTTAAATAAGCACGGTGACAATATACAGCCTTGACATACTCCTTTTCCTATTTGGAACCAGTCTATTGTTCTCTGTCCAGTTCTAATTGTTGCTTCCTAACCTGCATACAGATTTCTCAAGAGGCAGGTCAGAGGGTCTGGTATTCCCATCTCTTTCAGACTTTTCCACAGTTTATTGTGGTCAATTCAGTCAAAGGCTTTGGCATAGTCAATAAAACAGAAATAAATGTTTATGATTATACAGTGGAAGTGAGAAATATTTTAAGGGCCTAGATCTGATAGTTAGAGTGCCTGATGAACTATGGACAGAGGTTCGTGACATTGTACAGGAGACAGGGATCAAGACCATCCCCATGGCAAAGAAATGCAAAAAAGCAAAATGACTGTCTGGGGAGGCTTTACAAAAAGCTGTGAAAAGAAGACAAGTGGAAAACAAAGGAGAATAGGAAAGATACAAGCATCTGAATGCAGAGTTCCAAAGAATAGCAAGAAGAGATAAGAAAGCCTTCTTCAGTGATCAATGCAAAGAAATAGAGGAAAACAACAGAATGGGAAAGACTAGAGATCTCTTCAAGAAAATTAGTGATACCAAGGGAACATTTCATGCAAAGATGGGCTCTATAATGGACAGAAATAGTTTGGACCTAACAGAAGCAGAAGATATCAAGAAGAGGTGGCAAGAATACACAGAAGAACTGCACAAAAAAGATCTTCACGACCCGGATAATCACGATGGTGTGAGCCCCCACCTAGAGCCAGACATCCTGGAATGTAAAGTCAAGCGGGCCTTAGAAAGCATCACTACGAACAAAGCTAGTGGAGATGATGGAATTCCAGTGGAGCTACTTCAAATCCTGAAAGATGATGCTGTGCAAGTGCTGCACTCAATATACCAGCAAGTTTGGAAAACTCAGCAGTGGCCACAGGACTGGGAAAGCTCAGTTTTCATTCCAATCCCAAAGAAAGGAAATGCCAAAGAATATTCAAACTATGGCACAGTTGCACTCATCTCACTCGCTAGTAAAGTAATGCTCAAAATTCTCCAAGCCAGGCTTCAACAATATGTGAACCGTGAACTCCCTGATGTTCAAGCTGGTTTTAAAAAAGGCAGAGGAACCAGATCAAATGGAAAAAGCAGGAGAGTTCCAGAAAAATATCTATTTCTGCTTTATTGACTATGCCAAAGCCTTTGACTGTGTGGACCACAATAAACTGTGGAAAATTCTGAAAGAGATGGGAATACCAGACCACCTGACATGCCTCTTGAGAAATCTGTATGCAGTTCAAGAAGCAACAGTTAGAACTGGACATGGAACAACAGACTGGTTCCAAATAGGAAAAGGAGTACGTCGAGGATGTATATTGTCACCCTGCTTATTTAACTTATATGCAGAGTACATCATGAGAAACTCTGGGCTGGAAGAAGCACAAGCTGGAATCAAGATTGCTGGGAGAAATATCAATAACCTCACATATGCAGAGGACACCACCCTTATGGCAGAAAGAGAAGAGGAACTAAAAAGTTTCTTGATGAAAGTGAAAGAGGAGAATGAAAAAGTTGGCTTACAGCTCAACATTCAGAAAACGAAGATCATGGCATCCTGTCCCATCACTTCATGGGAAATAGATGGAGAAACAGTGGAAACAGTGTCAGACTTTACTGTTTTGGGCTCCAAAATCACTGCAGATGGTGATTGCAGCTGTGAAATTATAAGACGCTTACTCCTTGGAAGAAAAGTTATGACCAACCTAGATAGCATATTCAAAGCAGAGACATTACTTTGCCAACTAAGGTCCATCTAGTCAAGGCTATGGTTTTTCCTGTGGTCATGTATGGACGTGAGAGTTGGACTGTGAAGAAGGCTGAGCACTGAAGAATTGATGCTTTTGAACTCTGGTGTTGGAGAAGACTCTTGAGAGTCCCTTGGACTGCAAGGAGATCCAACCAGTCCATTCTGAAGGAGATCAGCCCTGGGATTTCTTTGGAAGGAATGATGCTAAAGCTGAAACTCCAGTACTTTGGCCACCTCATGTGAAGAGTTGACTCATTGGAAAAGACTTTGATGCTGAGAGGGATTGGGGGCATGAGAAGAAGGGGATGACCGAGGATGAGATGGCTGGATGGCATCACTGACTCAATGAACGCGAGTCTGAGTGAACTCCGGGAGTTGGTGAAGGACAGGGAGGCTTAGCATGCTGTTACTCATGGGGTCGCAAATAGTCGGACACGACTGAGTCACTGAGCTGAACTGAGATGTTTTTCTGGAACTCTGTTGTTTTTTCCATGTTCCAGCGGATGTTGGCAATTTGATCTCTGGTTCCTCTGCCTTTTCTAAAACCAGCTTGAACATCTGGAAGTTCACAGTTCACGTATTGCTGAAGCGTGGCTTGGAGAATTTTGAGCATTACTTTACTAGCGAGTGAGATGAGTGCAATTGTGCCACAGTTTGAACATTCTTTGGCATTTCCTTTCTTTGGGATTGGAATGAAAACGCAAGGGCAGCTGTTGGAGATTAGAGACTTTGCTGCTGAGGGACTGATTCACTGTGACAGATCTAGACCAGGATTTTTTTTTTATCTGAGCACCATTGTATCTTCATGAGCTAATTCTCTGTTGCGGGCGGCTCTCCTATATGCTGCAGAATGTTGAACAGCACTCATAGTGTCTGTCAACTAGATGTCAATAGCATCTCCTCACCCAGTGGTGACAACCAAAAACATCTCCAGGCGTTGTCAAACATCTGCTGGGTGATGACAGTGCCCGTGGATAAGAACCACTGGTGTAGACAACAACACAGTCTCCTTTTAGCTACCAGGACTGACACTGGGGTTTAAAAAGCCAGAAGTGGGTGGCAAAGCAAGGTCAGACATTGAGAGTTCAGAGGCAGAAAAGACTGAAGTCTGCCTACAAAGTAAAGGCAGATTGTAGACCAGGAGAGGCTAATACCTAGTCAATCACCAAGACATCATGTGAGTGAGTGAAAGTCGCTCAGTCGTGTCCAACTCTTTGTGACCCCATGGACTGTAGCCCACCAGGTTCCTCTGTCCATGGAATTCTCCAGGCCAGAATACTGGAGTGGGTAGCCGTTTCCTTCTCCAGGGGATCTTCCCAACCCAGGGATCGAACCCAGGTCTCCCGCATTGCAGGCGGTTTCTTTACCAGCTGAGCCACAAGAGATACCATACTCCAGATAAAATTCAAATCAGGCTCAAGTGAGGGACCAACTAGAAGACCGACCTGGGGAATCTGAAGACATATTTTGCATGGATGTGGTTGTTATCACGCATCTAGTAATGGAGACTGGAAAGACTCAGGACCTTGAGAACCTATCCCTAATATTAAAGACAAAGCTTCTCAGCCTTTTTAGATAAAATCAATTGTGTCAGCCAGCTATTGCTTTGTAACAAGCTGCACTAAAAATTCGGTGGCATAAATGATACTTTTATTTCTCCTGAGTCTATGGCTCTGCTAGATAATCTTCTAGTCCTGCCTGGCCTGTTCTGAGGCACTTAGGCTTTCCCACGTGCTTAAAGTAAACACAATGGAATATCTAATGTGACACCTTTTCATCTAAATTGCTGAAAGATAAATCACTATTATTGGTTACCAAGGCATCATTTCATGGGAATCATAATGGTTAGTTCTGCCTGGCCTCTCACCCCAACTATTATTACGCTGTCAGCCTAGCAGTTAATAGCAGTCACTTTTGCCAACACTAATTTCTCTCTCTTGGCTAAAAACCCTTATTTAAACACTAGCTCCAAATATTTTGACCTTTTTCTAGGAAGTAGCTATATGTCAAAAAGAAACTCATTTCTTTCTCTACATTCCCTATCACTCAAGGTGTATTTTTGTTGTCACATGGACCCTTGCTGCGCATGCGTGCACATGCGCGCGCGCGCGCGCGCGCGCGCGCACACACACACACACACACACACACGAGGCTTTACTTTTTAAAATGGAGTATAATTGTGTTACGACGTTGTGTTAGTTTCTGCTGTACAACAGAGGGAATCAGCTATATCTATACATATGTCCCCTACCTCCTGGACCTCCCCACCAACAATCCCACACCTCTAGGTCATCACAGAGCCTGGAGCTGAGTTCCCTTTGCTGTACAGCAACTTCTCCCTGATTACCTATTTTTCGCATGGTAGTGTATGTATGTTAATACTTCTCTCTCAATTTGTCCCACCCTCCTCCTCTCCCACCCCTGTGTCCACAAATCTGTTCTCTATGTCTGCATCTTTATTTCTGCTTTGCAAATAAGTTCGTCGGTACCATTTTTCTGCTGCTGCTGCTGCTGTAAAGTCGCTTCAGTCGAGTCCGACTCTGTGCAGCCCTATAGACGGCAGCCCACCATGCTCCCCTGTCCCTGGGATTCTCCAGGCAAGAACACTGGAGTGGGTTGCCATTTCCTTCTCCAGTGCATGGAAGTGAAAAGTGAAAGTGAAGTCGCTCAGTCGTGTCTGAGTCTGCGTGAACCCATGAATTGCAGCCTACCAGGCTTCTCTGCCCATGGGATTTTTCCATGCAAGGGTACTGGAGTGGGGTGTCATTGCCTTCTCTGACCATTTTTCTAGATTCCATATATTTGCATTAATTTTTAAACTGACAGTCTCTCTCAGTCTTAAATAATAGTTCACCAGCTCCAACACAAATGTGACAATGGCAAGAAAACCAACAAAACAATTAACGCACATTGAGTACCTACTGCGGAGAAGGCAATGGCAGCCCACTCAGTACTCTTGCCTGGAAAATCCCATGGATGGAGGAGCCTGGTAGGCTGCAGTCCATGGGGTCGCTGAGGGTCAGACACGACTGATCGACTTCACTTTCACTTTTCACTTTCATGCATTGGAGAAGGAAATGGCAACCCACTCCAGTGTTCTTGCCTGGAGAATCCCAGGGACGGGGGAGCCTGGTGGGCTGCCATCTATGGGGTCGCACAGAGTTGAACACGACTGAAGTGACTTAGCAGCAGCAGCAGCAGAGTACCTACTGTATACCTGACATATTTTATCTTCACAATGACATTTTTTTTTTTTACAAAGAAACTAAGCTATCAAAAGGATAAATGACTCCCCAGTGGTCCCTCGGTTGGTACAGGGGACAGGATCCAAACCCCAGCAGTCTGACCCTGAGCCCCTGTTTCCATCGATATGTGCTACTGCCTCTCTGAAAGTGAAAGTGTTAGTCACTCTGGCATGTCCAACTCTTTTCCACCCTGTGGACTGCAGCCTGCCAGGCCGCACTGTCCAAGGGATTCTCCAGGCAAGAATACTGGAGTGGGTTGCCATGCCCTCCTCCAAGGGATCTTCCTGACACAGGGATTGAACCCAGGTGTCCTGCATTACAGGTAGACTCTCTATCATCTGAGAAGCCCCTCTAATGTTGCCTCTCTAATGTTGAATAAATTATATTCAATGAAATTTTGATGTTTTGATGATCATTATGAAGTTAAAATTTCTTTTTTTGAAAGAAAGTTCAATATAAGTGCAGTCATTTGGTTAAAATACAAGATTTGCGATCACTTTGAAATTCAAAGACTGCTGACTTGGCTAACTAGAGACCATATTAATTCCTCTCATTTGCTTTATGCAGATATCACTGTAGGCAAAACACAAATTATTTAGTGTAATAGGATCCAATCTCTTGCTATAATATACCATAACTTTGTTTCTGCAACACTGCTCTAATTGACTCTGATCAAACATTTTTCAGTTATGTGGTGCTGTTAAGTTTGGATGTTTTAAGAAATTGAACCAGAAATGGTATAAGTCAGGGGAAGAGAAGCTCAAGTATGAGAAGGTACAATTTCATCAATAGTTCTATGCAGCCTCCAATTAAAATTTAAATTCATCCTTTAAGAGAAAAATACTGATTTGATCAACTGAAAATTTATGTGGGAGAACACATGTCACTGAGTCAGGAAAGCTGGGGTGGGGGAAGGCTGACCTGGCACCAAAGTAACCATAGAAAGAAGGGAAGCATTGGTGTGATAAATACATATGAAATATGAAACACAGATTAGAATTCTTTTTAACAAAACTAGCAAAGTGGTCATTTGAAAATCTATTTGCAAATAAATAAGGAAAAGTACTTTGGAGAAAAAACATCCATAAAATTATGAGCAGTATCAAAAGACTGGTTTCTCATAGAGAAATGATTTTAAGAAAACTGAGGATGGCATATATCTTTTTACTAGCTTAAAATATGTAACATTATTTATATTTTTGAAGCAAGTTCCTTATTTGCAGTTAAACACAGAGATGGAGGCACTCCAAGGCCTATGTGTACATTTCAATGAATTATCAAGAAGTAAAACATTCACATAACCACCACTTGGGACTCCGTGCGGTGCAGTGGTAAAGAATCCAGTTGCCAATGCAGGAGACCCAAGGGACTCAAGTTCGTTCCCTAGGTGGGGAAGACCCCCTGGAATAGGAAATGGCAACCCATTCCAATTTGCCTGCCTAGGAAATTCCATGGACAGAGGAGCCTGGCAGGCTACAGTCCATTGGGTCACAAAGAGACAGAAGCAACTGAGCACACACACACACACAACCATTACTTAGGTCAAGAAACAGAGTATTTCCACACCCCGAAGTCATTTCAAGCCTTCATTCAATTCCTACCTCCCAATTTTCCCCCAAATGTAACGATTATCCGGCCTTCACACAACAGAAGTTTCCCTTTTTCTTAAGGCTTATAAAATGGTGAATCTCACAGTCTAGTATCTTTTCTGTCTGCCTTCTTTTTTTTTGCCCTATCTTTGTGAAATGTATCCATGCTGCTTCATTCTGCAGTATGTCACTGATTTTCATGGCTGTATAGAGTTTATTGCATTATCGAATTTTCCAAAATCTATCCTTTCTACCATAATGGACGTTGAGGTTGCTTCTTGTCTAGAACCATTATGACTAATGACACTGGGAACATTCTCACACACAACTTTTGGTGCACACATGTCTGCATTACCATTGGGGAGTGAAACTGTTGAAGTATAAAGCACATGTGTGTTCATTTGGTAGGTCCTACTAAAATGTTGTCCGAAGTAAAGGGACCAAATTTGTCAGTAGGACAAGTGAGTTTCTGTTGTCTTTATCCAGCCATCACTTTTAACTGAAAGGTAACTTGATCACACCACATACTAATAATCACAGGCAGTGATTTAACTGCCAGCAAATTTCATCCTGTCTTTCCCAATTTCATCAGCAGCCTGGTCACAGAGAGTTTCAAAGCCTTTTTTTCCCGCTTCCCCAACCACATCCACTCGACTGGCTTTGATTATCTACATGTTGCCTTTGTCTTCCCCACCCCAATATGCACACAGGCTTATCCACCACCTGTATATCAAAGGTGGTGTCCCAAACCCCCAGGCCACCCAGAACATCTGTCATCATTTATTCACTGGTTCCAAACACAGCCATTGCTGCAACACCATGTGCTTGTCACTGAGCTTGTACTGGGTCAAAAGATGGATAAGACCTGACGCTGTCCTGAAGAGCTGATAGTCCGAGGAAACAGATATGAAAATAAACAAGCATGGTAAGTCGTAATAGGCATAACTAGGGAAATAGAAAAATGTGTGGGCATAACCCAGGCATCAGAAGAAGAATAAGGAGGAGAAAAAAAGGAAGGAAGGAAGGAAGAAAGGAAGGGTTTATTTGCCTGAAAAGACAATAAAACTTTGAGCAGGATTTCAAAAGCTCAGAGGTACAGAAAAGAGGGTAGGATTCAAGAAATACAGCAATGATACAGGAGAAGAGGCTGAAGGGTAGAAACAGCCCACTTCCCTGGACCAATCCTAAGTAGATCAACATAGCTGATGCTTAGGGACTTCCATGTCAGTCCAGCAGTTAACACTCCATGCTTCCACTGCAGTTGGGAACTAAAATGCTGCATGCCACGTGGTGTGGCCAAAATTTTTTTTTAAATCTGGGGCTTAGACAAAGCTGGAGAGAATCACAGGTAGGACCCATAACCTGAGTCTCCCCCCATCCATTTCCACCATGAACCTCCCCACACCCAGACCACCCTTCTTACTCCAATGTCTTCTCCTTCTCTCCCTTCCCATTGAGGGCAGCCTCATGGCTGAGTTTCCACAATGGTTGCCTGATACTGACACACTTTGACATTATTCCTTTCCCCTCTTGCTCTAGAAATTCAGACAAAGAGTTAACAGCCACAAAGAGTGAGTCTCCAAAAAACGGAGTCAACATCACCTACATTTTCTCTGTCGAGTCACTTCCCCAAAGCCCATAAGACTCTTAAAGCTCTGTCAATTCTAAAGCATCTAAACCATAGGAACAGAATTCTGCTGTCCTGGACCCTCCACACTCTGCTGGGTTATTTTAAAAATTAATCAACCCTATAATGCACATATGGGAATCATGTAAATTGCTGAGCAAGCACTTCATGGGGTAGACCTGGAGTTATTTATGTTCAGTGGTGAGAGAATGGTGCCCTGTCATCCCCCTAAAATGGTTCCAGACCTCACCAACCTAAGTCTGATGGAGGAAATAGACATGAAGCAGAGTTCTAGAAATGAACAGCAAATTATTAATACAGTCCACATAAATGCACAAAGGAGATGTTCATGGGGCTCACAGTGTGTAACACAGGAAGGACCTGGAGGGGCTAGGAGGGGAGTCGTTTTTGAGGAAGCAGTGCCTGGCTTCCCTTAAGGAAGGGCATCCTTCAACTATGTGGAGTTGCAGAAAGTGCTCAGGTGGTGAGGAGAGAAAGCAAGGGCAACGCCAAGATGGTGGAAGGAGGAAGGCACGTTTGAGGAAGTGAAAACCAACGAGTGAGGCCAAAGGGAAGAGTGTTTGAGGGAGTGTTCCTGGGATGGAGAGAGAAGCACATACATGACAAGCTTTACGGACGCTTGAAGGCAGCTTAAGAATCTCAGATTGGAGTTTGCATTGTGTGTTAGTTGCTTAGTCGTGTCCAACACTTTGCAACCCCATGGATTGTAGCCCACAGGCTCCTCTGTCCACGGGATTCCCCAGGCAGGAATACTAGAGTGGGTTGCCATTCTCTTCTTCAGGGATTTTCCTGACCCAGGGATCAAACCCAGATCTCCTGCATTGTTGGTAGATTCTTTACCATCTGAGCAATCAGGGAAGCCTAGATTTGAGTTTGCACATCTGATAATGGCTTGGTAACTCCTATGGGACCAACCTGCCCTCAAATTATAAAAAATACCTTTAAACTGTATTTTTTAAAAAAACCTACAAACTGGATACTGGATGTAATAAGCAACTACCTAAAAGAATTGGAGAGTGACTAAAGCAGGTAGATTCTAGAGGGGCAGTGATATTTGAAAAGGGAACAGGAGTTGGGTGAATTTCTTGGTTGCATCATTTGCTCTGAGAACAGGCCCCAGTCAGCAGCATGCAGGAGCAGATGATAATTTTCTGTCTTAATGGATTGAAGATGGGGAGACAGAGATGGAGCAACTCCAGAATCTGGAAGCCAAGGGAATGGGGATCTGGAGGAGGAGGAGAGCCCCAAATTCTATGCATGACCTCTGCCCACACCTCCGGCTGACTCATGACCATGCAGGCCTAGCTAGAGCTCGAAGAACTGAACTCAGGGTTCCATGCTCCACCAGAAAAGCACAGTTTCCATTTCTGAGTTAAGCCCTTGAGCCTACAGTTTGCATTAAATCATCACGGAAGGTATTTTGGGTCACTGTTTTGTATTAGGAGGGTGGACTTCCTGAAAAGATTGGTATTTTTGCAGTTTCCAGTGGTGGTTCTGATTTTTTGTTTATGCAGAGCAAATTGTGTTGGGGCAACAGGGGGTACAAGGAGGCCTTAGGAAACAGCTCCCAAAATCCCACGGGAGGCAATGGTGCCTCGGTGGACCTAGAAGAGACATGAAGTCTGAGAAGTGGACATGGGGCCACCAGAACCTGAGAAGGAATTAAACAAGGCTGGGGGAGAATGAGGGTCTCCAAGGTCTCCTCGAGAAACTGAGGGGTGACATTCATGGCAACACACAGACAGGAAGAAGACCAGGCTTGGTGAGGAGCAGGCATCTGTTTTCAGACAAGTGGAGTGTAAGAGATATTTGAGATATCACAGTGGAAATGTCCATATAGGAGATTATTACAGGAGTGAAAGAAAAGTCAGAGTTTGAAGATATAAATTAGTGAGACAACAGGGTTTCAGTGTGATGAAGCTGTGGGCACAGGTGAGATTCCCCTAAGGATAGAATATGGGGCAGAAAGAAAAAAACAAACCAAGATCCAACCTTCAGAAATCCAGAGATTCATGGCCAAGTTGAGTTGGATATGTCTACAGAGGAATTCAGTTCAGTTCAGTTCAGTTCAATTCAGTCACTCAGTCCTGTCCGACTCTTTGCGACCCCATGAATCGCAGCACGCCAGGCCTCCCCGTCCATCACCATCTCCCGGAGTTCACTCAGACTCACGTCCATCGAGTCAGTGATGCCATCCAGCCATCTCATCCTCTGTCGTCCCCTTCTTCTCCTGCCCCCAATCCCTCCCTGCATCAGAGTCTTTTCCAATGAGTCAACTCTTCTCATGAGGTGGCCAAAGGACTGGAGTTTCAGCTTTAGCATCATTCCTTCCAAAGAAATCCCAGGGCTGATCTCCTTCAGAATGGACTGGTTGGATCTCCTTGCAGTCCAAGGGACTCTCAAGAGTCTTCTCCAACACCACAGTTCAAAAGCATCAGTTCTTTGGCACTCAGCCTTCTTCACAGTCCAACTCTCACATCCACACATGACCACAGGAAAAACCATAGCCTTGACTAGACGGACCTTAGTTGAGGGCAAAGTCAAAAGAAACAGACATTCAGCTCACCAAAGGCAGCTATAGTGATTTAGGGTGGAAAACTCCTAGCCTGCACTCATCACCAGTCCAGATGCTTTATCATAAGTTTACCCACAAACTCACCCTGATCTGTTTTAAGATTTCACCCGAAAATTCGTTCTAAAACCTAACCTTCCTTTATGGAACCCACTTCCTCCAACATCTAAAAACCAACGACTTCAGTTCATCCCACCATATTCTCACTTATACTCCATCCTGATCTGGTATCTGTTTAGCAGTGCATTCTCCTCCCCACTACAGGGCCATATTGTCATCCCAAAATGCTAAAGAATATCACAGAGTCACCTGAAAGCATAATTTGAGAGTCTGATCCAATACCCTAAAATTGACCTAAAGAAAGAAAAAAATGTTTGGCCTGTGAGCTAGACTGAGAGTCTGTAGAAACTGACATCTTAAACATGTATCCACGTGAAAAAACCATTTTCAGTTGGCATTGATCTGCTGTTTTTTTTTTCTTTGAACAACTCAAAGTATAAGTGATTGACCTGGTGAAATTGCCTGGCTCGGTTTTGAGGGCCACTGTGACCTCCTTATAAACACACAGCAGCCTTAAAACAAGATTCCCAAACCAAGGAACATTCACACTCAGAGTGAAGAGACTAGAGGAGAAATCATAGCCGAAAGTTGGTTATACAGGCTTTGCAAGGAGTCCTGCTCTTCCCTGTGGGTGTCCTTCAAGGGCAGCAGCCTGGGGCCTGCTTCTGCCCCATCAACAATCCTCAGCATGTCATCTGGGCATCTCTTGAGATCCCATGACCCTGTCAAGGGTGCAAAGTCAAAGCTATTTCTGTACTAATATGAAGTCAATATTTGGCTTTTTATATCCTATCCCCTCATGAGTCTTTAGTGTTTTGAAGCCATATCAAAGAAGAACACCCACAATTATCTGGGATAAAATACTCCTTGACACTAGTGATAAAGACCCCATCTGCCAATGCAGGAGACTCAAGAGATATGGGTTTGATCCCTGGGTTGGGAAGATCACTTGGAATAGGAAATGGCCTCTCACTCCAGTATTCTTGTGCCTGGAGAATTCCATGGACAGAGAAGCCTGGCAGGATACAGTCCATGGGGTCACGAAGTGTCAGACAAGGCTGAGTACCCACCCATCTCCAAACATATACCTGGGAAACACCAAATTACCAAGAAACAGAAGCAGGTGTAAGAAGGCAACTATCATTAAAGGGATATGCAAAAAAGAATGTAAGACCATGCCAGTCTCTCACCAAATACTTTTTGTTTTTGAGAATAGTGTTATTTTCATAGAAATCTATTATCTACATCACCATGTAATAGATTTATCATTATTGCCTTTAATGAATCATTAAATAAATATTTTAAAAAATTAATTTTGAATATGGTAACTTTTGATAGCTATAATCCATTTAATAAGCTCTTTCAGCCTAAAGTCAGGTGAACTCTGGATCCCATCCACAGGTATAGGTCCAAAAGGGACAGGAGAGGGTTCAGCCTTGGCCCTGCCCCCACCAACCCTGCTAATCCACCAAGTGTACTTCCCTCTGGGCAGCTGTGTTTTTCCAGGACCCCAGAAGAAAACTGGGCAGGAGCCCAGAGCCCATGGTGTCCCCACCAACTCATGGAGAACATGCCAGCATGCATGTCCTCCTCTGCAGATAGAAGCCCAGAGGACAGCTATTAGACCAAGGCTCATATTTACCAATCCAATGGACACGAACTCGGGCACACTCTGAGAGTTGGTGAGGGACAGGGAGGAGGCCTGGTGTGCTGCAGTCCCTGGGATCACAAAAAGTCAGACACAACATGGAGATTGAACAACAACAACGTATTCAGCCTGCACCCAGCCATACAGCTGGACCACTTGTTAAAATAGTAAAGAATGTCTCACCCCATGTCTCCAAAGTGCTCCTCACCCAGAACCTCACAGGCTGAGGCCCACCACCTGCCAGTGAAAAAGGCAGACCCTGGAGATCTGACTGACTCCAGAGCACCCCAGCTCACCCTCTGGTTTCCCCAGGACCCCATGGGCTGCCTACCCTCATAGTCCACCCTGAGTTCTGTACTGGTTGTTATATCTGGAACGCTACCCCTCATCAGAATCCACGTGGTCCCAACACACACCCCTTCTCCATCCTCTCTCTCAATCCTCTCCGCAGAACTCTGACCCAGGAGAGTCAGACTTCCGGATTTTTCTTCCTCTATCTCATCTCTTCTTCCTACTCCAGGGCAACCAGGCTCTTGGCCTAGATTTCCAAGCAGAAGGGCCCTCCTTATAGACCCACTTCAGAAAGCATACTGATCTGAGTGTGCCAGGCTTGGTCTTTGAAATGCTAAATGAATTTCCAATGTGCCAAAGGCCCTAATTGACTCTTCTTCTCACACCATGTTCAGCAACCTCATTACTCGTTTCTCAAGCTTTGGAGAACTCTTTCCTGCAACAGTCCTCAGGCGTCTCCAAGTTTTTCTTCCCAGTCCTTCTTTTCCAATAACATCATTGATGAGCCAGCAGTTCTTAGAGTTCACTGTATATTAGGATCACAGGAGGAAATTCAGAAAATGCTGGTGTCCAGGATGAGCCTCATATGTACATGTCAACCTCAGGAAGAGACCCAGGAAGCGGGGTATCCTCTAAACCATGTACCTTTAAGAATTGCTCAAGGATCAAGGACAAGACGTGTTTAGGGACTGTCCACGTGCAGGAACTTAGGGAGCTTTGATCAAAAGCAATAGGATGACTCCTAATGGTGGGACAGTCATCACACATGCTAAAGTAAGTGTGGGCTGATTTGTATTCTCTTGAAATTCCTATGTTAAATTTCCAACCCTGTATGCCAAATGTAACTGTATTTGGTGTCAAGGTCTTTAAAGAGGTAATTAAATGAAAATGACATCTCTTTTCTTTCTTTTTTTCTTTTATTGGAGGATAATCAGGACTGCAAGGAGATGCAACCAGTCCATTCTGAAGGAGATCAACCCTGGGATTTCTTTGGAAGGAATGATGCTAAAGCTGAAACTCCAGTACTTTGGCCACCTCATGCGAAGAGTTGACTGATTGGAAAAGACTCTGATGCTGGGAGGGATTGGAGGCAAGAGGAGAAGGGGATGACAGAGGATGAGATGGCTGAATGGCATCACGGACTCGATGGACATGAGTCTGAGTGAACTCTGGGAGATGGTGATGGACAGAGAGGCCTGGCGTGCTCCAATTCATGAGGTCACAAAGACTTGGACGTGACTGAGTGACTGAACTGAGCTGAATCAGGAAGAATAGATGTTGACTCAGATGGTAAAGAACCAGCCTGAAATGCAGGAGACCTGGGTTCAATCCCTGGGTCAGGAAGATCCCCTGGAGAAGGGAATGGCAATCCACTCCAGTATTCTTGCCTGGAGAATTCCATGGACAGAAGAGGATAATTGCTTTACAGTATTGTGTTGGCCTCTGCCATACATCAGCATGAATCGGCCACAAGCATACATATGTCCCCTCCCTCCTGCACCTCCCTCCAACCTCCCACCCCATCCCACAGCTCTAGGTCGTCACAGCGCACTAGGTTTATGTCCCTGTGTCACCCAGCAAATCCCCGCTTGCTATCTACTTTACATATACTAATGTATATGTTTCCCTGGCAGTCTTTCAATTTGTCTCACCCTCTCCTTCCCCCACTGTGTCCACAAGTTTGTTCTCTCTGTCTTCATCTCCACTGCTGCCCTGCAACTGGGCTCATCAGTACCATCTTTCTAGATTCCATATATATGCATTCCATATATATGCATTAATTATATATGCATTAATATACAATATTGGTCTTTCTTTTTCTGACTTACTTTACTCTGTGTAATAGGCTCTAGGTCCACCCACCTCATTAGGACTGACTTGAATGCATTCTTCTTTTGCCTGAGCCCTACTGCAATCATTGGTGTCCTCATGAGAAGAGGAAATTTGAACACACAAAAACACAAGGAGAAGGCAGCTGTCTCAAGTCAATGAGAAAAGCCTCGGAAGAAACCACTGGCACCTTGATCTTGCACTTCCAGCCTCCAGAATTGTCAGAAAATACATTTCTGTTAAGTCACCCAATCTGTAATATTTTGTTATGGCAGCCGGAGCAGACTAATACAGGTAAGTTAACTTAATTCTACTCTGATCACCTACAGATAATAAGGCAGGCTAGAAGCAGTTTCCTGGGGGCTGCAGACTGCTACAAAGATGTCAGCCTCGGTGCCAGGAGACATCCGTGTGGGTGAAGTCATTTCACAGTAGGGTTTCTTTGTGTGGTTCGTTTAGTACATTTTTGGCCAAGATACAAAGCAAAATGTCCTTATACCAACTTCAGAACAAGAAAAAAGGAGAAGAATGAGATTTTCTGGCTTGACGCATAAGGTTCAACATTTTTCTAAAATTTAAAACACGAGTGCCAAAGAGCGGTCCACATAAATGGCTTACACGAATCAACCCTATAAAGATAAGGATAGTTCTTGATGAGCAGAGGTATGGCTGAAACTGATGAAGAATGCCCCGAGTAGTCTGGGACAACAAGTTCAGTGCGCTCTACATCTTCAGACCAAAGTCATTGCTTTCTCATTTCTCGTGTCTGAGCGTGATTGACTGGGATGTGGGCGGGGAAGGATGCGTGGGGGGAGGCAGGTTGGTAAACGCACAATGGCTCACGCAGAACTGGGACTGCAAAACCAGTGCCTTCTGCTGGAAAACTAACTCATAAGGAAGAGGAGCAGTTTCCTCTCTGCTTTGAAAGTGGACCTGGCTTTGATCAATAAGCTATTATAAATATGATGCACAGTTGCGAGAGAAAATAACTTCTGTTTCAGAGGAAATGGTACAGATGAAGGCGCCGCCATAGCCTTTGAAAGTCAATACCCCCCCGCAGTGATGTAACGGCTTGCAGCCCAGGGGCAGCCTTGAGGGTGAGCCGGGCAGCAGGCAGTCTGGCTGATTCCTGGAACAGTGCTGCCTGCAAAAGCTTGCAGAAGGTAAGGCTTTCTCTGGAATCAGTGCCATAGTCAACTTTTTTTTTTTTTTTTTGGCCAAAACTCTTTGAGGTGAACCATAATTGTTACAGATCTGGTCTCTTGTAAATCCAATATATGCAGTCTGCCCTTCCGGGCACTCTCTAACAGGTCTGCCCCAGCCCACCATCCTTTTATTGCGCTGTCTGGAAGGCTCCTAAAGATATTTCATCAGACCCAGTGTGATGTTGTGCAGGTGCCAGTTCATTTAAATTACAAGTCTAGAGGCGTCAATTGCCCTAATAAAAAACAGCAAATCCAGCGTTAGTCTCAAGGAGTTACAGTCAGGAAGCCAGCACTCCAGTAGAACTGTCTCTGGGGTGCCCATTACCTGGATCTCAGTCCCCAAACTGCACTGCACGTGTTAACGTACTCAGTGTCAGAGATGGGTCTTTTATTTTTCATTTTTATTTTATCTTTAATTAGAGGATAATTATTTCACAACATTGTGATGGTCTCTGCCAGACATCAACATGAATCTGCCGTAGGTATCCATAGGTAGACATAGGTCCCCTCTCTCTTTAAAACTCCTGCAAATCCCACCTCCATCCCCATTCCACCCCTCTAGGTTATCACAAAGCACCAGCTTTGGGTTCCCTGTGTCTTACAGCAAATTCCCACTGGCTATCTACTCTACGCATAGTAACGTATATGTTTCATGCTACTCTCTCATTGCGTCACCTCTTCTCCCATCCCGACTGTGTCTAAATGCTTGCTCTCTATGTGTGGATCTCCATTGCTGCCCTGTAGACAGGTCCATCAGTATCATCTTTCTGGATTCCAGAGATGGGTCTTTAGCAGCGGACACTTGTTGCTGCTGTGGTTGTTCAGTCACTAGGCCATGTCCGACTCTTTGCAGCTGCATGGACACCGTGCCAGGCTCCTCTGTCCTTCACAATCTCCCAGAGCTTGCTCAAATTCATGTCCATTGACTCAATAAGGCTATCCAACCATCTCATCCTCTGCCACTCCCTTCTCCATTTGCCTTCAGTCTTTCCCAGCATCAGAGTCGTTTCCAATGAGTCAGCTCTTCTCATCAAGTGGCCAAAGTATTGGAACCTTGCTTCAGCATCAGTCCCTCCAGTGAATACTCAGGGTTGATTTCCTTTAGGACTGACTGGTTTGGTCTCCTTGCAGTCCAAGGAACCCTAAATTCTTCTCCAATACCACAATTCAAAAGCATCAACTCTTTGGTGCTCAGCCTTCTTTAAAGGTCCATATGTGTACATGACTACTGGAAAAACCATAGCTTTAACTATATGGACCTTTGTCATGAACACGGTGACCTCTAAAATTTCTGTGATTAATGTCAAAAATAGATTCTTCTCAGCAAAATTAAAGTTATTCAAGATATATGAACTTGCAAAAGTATTTCAGAGATACCCGCCCCCCACTCCCACCTGCTCATACGGGGAAAGAGAATCCAGAGAAACCTGCTGTCCTCTGTTAGGAACAAGGCTAGGGTTGACTTCCTCAGCACTCTGTGTTCAGCCACCAGGGTCGGGGGTTCTGGTTGTCAGAGAGTGATCACAAAGACAGGCCCAGCTCTGAGAAGTTGTCTCTCTCTTGTTATACCAGAACACCTAAGGCACAGATAGTTGGGACATCATGACCTCACAGAGCAGATCTTGCATCTTTGGCTAATATGCATTTGTTTCATAAATGCCCAGCTGGGACAGAGAAGCATCTGAGCTGAGACTTGCCTTGTGTCACTTCAATCATATCCAACTCTTTGCAATCCCCTGAACTGCAGCCCACCAGGCTCCTCTGTCCATGGGATTCTCCAGGCGAGAATACTGGAGTGGGTTGCCATACCCTCCTCCAGGGAATCTTCTCAAACCAGGAACTGAACCCATATCTCTTACATCTCCTGCACTCGCAGGCAATTTCTTTACCACTAGAGCCACCTGGGAACCCCCAGGCATTGATGTTAGGGAGTAGCTAATCTTCAGCCACTTCTAAAGCAACATGCTGGAGATTGCAGCATCTACAAAAAAGAACCACATTGCCTTAAGCCATCATTCTCCAAGTCGATTGGATCTATCCAAGCCCCATTGGTGTTACAAGTCCTTGCTTCTCTAATATTGACTCAAATCTAGACTTCCCCTCCACTACTTCCTTCCCCAGAAATTCTTCCTCACTTAACATCTTACTTTGCACTCAGTAGACAAGGGCTAAAGAAATTCCCAGCCCATGAAGCCACAGTGTCCCCTTTGAGGTCTTCCCAGATGGCACTAGTGGTAAAGAACCCACCTGCCACTACAGGAGACATGGGTTTGATCCCTGGGTTGGGAAGATCCCCTGGAGGAAGGCATGGCAACCCACCCCAGTGTTCTTGGCTGGAGAATCCCATGGACAGAAGAACCTGGCGGACTACAGTCCATAAGGTAGCAAAGAGTCGGACACAACTGAAGCAACTTAACAGGCATGCATGCAGAGAAATTATGCTAGATTCTCATTGTTTTGCCATGTCAATATTCTAAGCCTTCATTTTCAACACTTGCAAATTATTTCGTACCTTCTTTAACAGTGAGACCAACCCCATGCACATGGAAATGCTTCCTAAGTGTATCCATTGTGTCGGTGTCTACTGTGTGCATGATAAACTTCAGAGTTAGGATGAGAGATCACAGTTCAGCTGTGATCCTCAGGACATGATCCAGGAAAAGAGCTTGGATACAATGGTTCAGAAAGACAGGTCTGTCAGTGAGCCATTGCATGCATGCATTTTGCATTGAGAACGTCTGCATTATTGAATTTCTGGAATCCTAGGGAAGGTGGTTACTTCCCCAGAAGGCTGAGAAGGGGAGTCTCAATTTTTTCTTCAGCAGATGCTTTAAAGGGAGCTGGTGTGGCTTTGTCTCAAGGAAACTGGATTTGCAATTTCTAGGTTTAATAGTCCACCACACTACTGCGAACATAACATTAGGCAATATATTTAATTTCTTTGAACTTCCAGACACTCATGTGTAAAATGAAAATACTGTTTATCCAACAGGGTCATTGTGAGGACTGAATGAGTGTTCTTTGTATTCTAAAATGCTGTACAAATGTAAGGCTTTGTTGCTTTCAAATATTCACCTTTTTTTTTTGACACCAAGACAATCTTGAAAGTAATATTTCAGTTTGAAAGGCCCATTGAACTCATACAAATAACCTATTAGAACTTTAAAATAAAAAGAAAAAAATTTTATTAAAAAATTCCTTCTTGAATTAAAAATGCTACATTTGGGAAAGACTTTTAAAAAAAAACAAGTGGTGAATATGGAATTTCTCACAAACAGTCTATCTCACATCTGGGACTTTTTCATTTCTTTTCAAAGTGCAGATCGAAGTGATAAATTAGGAGCAAGACAGTTTATTTCTGCTGGCAGTCCGGGTGATTCTGGAGGGCAGGGTGAAATTCTAGAGCAAGAGAGTTGACCTCAGGTCACTTTCAGAAAGTCTGCCTGTGCTCATTTTGCCTGTTAAGGTGCAAACAGCACTTCCATCCCCAGAGCTTGGAGAGACGTTGCTGTTTCCAACTGCAATAACTTTCTTGGAATGACAAAGTAGACGTATCTTTGCCTAAAGTCAAGTGTTATGAGATCATCCATTCCCATTCTTAGAAGGGTTCATTTTTTTACTGAATTAACATTAGGAAGAAGTCATTTGGCTTTATTAAGCATGTTTCTTCCACTTTAGTAGACTAAGCAGATCAAAATGTGCCGGGAAGATGATGAAAGCAGCGAAACCATTTATCTGAAGGGAAAGAAAGATAAAATTACTGGAAGTTTGCAGATGAAAGAACCCATTTTCTGTTTTAGATTGATATATGAAACACAACAGTTGGAAACAAAACGTGGGCGAAGGACATATCTACAATGTTCTCCCTCTAATTTTAACTTTAATTAATTCTCTGTATTTCATAACAATGCATTTTCTAATTACACAGGGGCTTCACTTCAGAATCCTAAGTAGGACTGTTACCGTTTGTAAGTCATCCTTATGTTTCTAATGACTCAGTTTTAAACTATTAATACATATCTCATCTTAATTAAATAGGCTAATTTCCCTTGTCTAACAATTATTCATAATAATCTGATATTTTTTAAAATCCAAACTAACCCTCTGGAAAATATACATCTTCAGCTTAAGTTTGTATCTGTATTAGCGCTCTGCAGAGAAACAGAACCAGTAGGAGGGAGGTTGATATATATTTGATATATATATTCATATATGAAGAGATTTATTACAGGAAGTGGCTCATGTGATTACAGAGGCCAAGCAGACCAGCAGTCTGCCATATGCAAGCTGGAGACCCAGGAAATTAGGTGGTATAATTCAGCCCAGAGGTCGTAGAACCAGGGTAGCATTAGTGTAAGTCTTGGGATTACCTGGTAACTCAAACGGTAAAGCATCTACCTGCAAAGCAGGAGACCTGGGTTCGATCCCTGAGTCAGGAAGATTCCCTGGAGAAGGAAAGAGCGACCCACTCCAGTATTTTTGCCTGGAAAATCCCATGGAAAGAGGAGCCTGGTTGGCTACAGTCCCTGGGGTTGCAAAGAGTCGGACACATCTGAAGGCTGAGCATCAGGAACTTTGGTGTCCAAGAGCAGGAAAAGATGGACATCTCACATCAAGAAGAGAGAGAGAATTTGTTCCTCCTTTTAATTTCTTTGGGCTTTCAGTAGAATGGGAAATGCTAACTAGCAAGGTGATCATCCTGAGTTTACTGATTCAAATTCAAATCTCTTCTAGGAACAACTGTACAGACACACCCAGGAATAAAGTTTCACCAGCTCTCTAGCAGCCCCTTGAAAGTATCAGTGGCTCAGTGGTGTCTCTTGATGACCCCATGGACCGTAGCCCACCAGGCTCCTCTGTCCATGGGATTCTCCAGGCAAGAATACTGGAGTGGGTAGCGATTCCCTTCTCAAGGTGATCTTCTTCCGTCTCCTGTGTTGTAGGCAGATTCTTTACCACCTGAGCCACCAGGGCGACCCCTTAGTCCAGTGCAGTTGACACGTAAAATGAACCATCACAGTATCCTATTATTACCAGTGCTCTTGGCTCTGAGATAAGAGAGAATTCTTCAAGTAAGAGGAGCTAGGTATAAACACTATGCATGTATGGTTTTGACAACCCCCCTAAAGTAAGCTTGCCCTTGCCGGTAGATGTTGGTGGTGTCCAGAGATGAGAAAGGGCAAGAGAGCCCCTTCCACACCGACCTGCTACCACCAAAAGGCACATCACCATGAAAAGCAGGTTTTGGACACAGTTCTGCCACACACATGTTTCTTGGCAAGCACAGACAAGTTTCATGTTTCTCGGAAAGCTGGCATGAAACAGTTTGTACCCATAAACTCGTTGGAGCCCTAGCTCTCTGCCACTTTGGTGCTCCTGGAGTATCTTGAGTGATCTGGACACGGAATTCCCAGTTAAGAGGCCAGAAGGAAAATGCAGCTGAGCCCCAGGTCAAGGGCAACACTAAAGGAACACACAGAGCCTGCTGGGGCCCCAGATTCCTGCAATCTGTCCACAGGATCGCAGAGGGGCCTGGACAGAGTTTAACCAACTCACACATACCAATTATCACGTGCATCTCTCATCAGTCAGTTCAGTCACTCAGTTGTGTCTGACTCTTTGCCACCCCATGGACAGCAGCACATCATGCTTCCCTGTCCATCACTAACTCAAAGAGCTTGCTCAAACTCATGTCCATCAAGTCAGTGATGCCATCCAACCATCTCATCCTCTGTCATCCCCTTCTCTTCCCACCTTCAATCTTTCCCAGCATCAGCATCTTTTCCAATGAGTCAGTTCTTCACATCAGGTGTCCAGAGTATTGGAGTTTCAGCTTTAGCATCAGTCCTTCTAATGAATATTCCGGACTGATTTTCTTTAGGATGGGCTGGTTGGATCTCCTTGCTGTCCAAGGGGCTCTCAAGAGTCTTCTCCAACACCACCGTTCAAAAGCATCAATTCTTTGGTGCTCAGCTTTCTTTATGGTCTAAATCTCACATCCATACATGACTACTGGGAAAACCGTAGCTTTGACTAGATGGACCTTTGTTGGCAAAGTAACGTCTCTGCTTTTTAATATGCTGTCTAGGTTGGTCATAGCTTTTCTTCCAAGGAGTAAGCATCTTTTAATTTCATGGCTGTGGTCAATGTCTGCAGTGATTTTTGGAGCCCCCAAAATAAAGTCTGTCCCTGTTTCCATTGTTTCCCCATCTATTTGTCATAAAGTGATGAGACCAGATGCCATGATCTTAGTTTTCTGAATGTTGAGTTTTAAGCCAACTTTTTCACTCTCCTCTTTCACTTTCATCAAAAGGCTTTTGAGTTCTTTGCTTTCTGCCATAAAGGTGGTGTCATCTGCATATCTGAGGTTATTGATATTTCTCCTGGCAATCTTAATTCCAGCTTGTGCTTCATCCAGCCCGGCATTTTGCATGATGTACTCTGCATTTAAGTTAAATAAGCAGGGTGACAATATACCACCTTGATGTACTCCTTTCCCAATTTGGAATCAGTCTGTTGTTCCATGCCCAGTTCTATCTGTTTTTTCTTGACCTGCATACAGATTTCTCAGAAGACAGGCCAGTGGTCTGGTATTCCCATCTCTTTAAGAATTCTCCATAGTTGTTGTGATCCACACAGTCATAAAAGTCATCTCCAATGGTCCTTACAAGAGTGAACCAATCTCCAGTGCAGAGATTTGTGGATGAAGATGGTCGAGGATTTGGAGCAGAGGATGCTGGACTGTACACTCATGTTCAGCATCTTTAAAATGATAAGCATGCCTATCAATGTAGTGCGTGCATTCTTCTTCAGGAGACTATAAACGCTAACCAATCACCCCCCAGGATAGAGAGTGAAATTAACTAGCCCACATATAGAGATACTTTATAATGTCTATGATAAACAACTTTTTAGGAAAATCACTGTGATTAATGTCACTCAGAGTGATGACCAACAGAACAGTGCAGAGGGACTGGGGTGACCAATCCCCTCCCAGTGTGAACACAAGACAAAAAAAAAAAATCTAGAGATGAAAATGTTAAATAAGTTGTCTCCTTAAAAAAGGCGAAAACTGGGGTCTAAGTAAATGGACATAGAAAATAATGTCATTGTAAGTGTTTTCTTATGATACATGTTCTAGAAAAGATTCATATAGTTGCCTCATAATCTTACAGGGCTTTTGTTTGGAGAGTAATCAAAGTTGAGATGTTCCCGGGGAGCTCAGGTGATCAGGACATCATGGGAAGGTGGTTCACAGCCCAGAGTCAAGCTCCCAGATCAGTCAATGGATTTCATTCTGTTCAATTTCTTTTTTAACTTTTTATTTTGTATTGAAGTATAGCTGATTAACAAGGTTGTCATAGGTTCAGATGAACAGTGAAGACATTCAGCCGTTCATATACATGTATCTCATTCCGTTCAATTTCAAATGCAACGCCTCATCCAAGAATGCTTGAACACAGAGCCCATCTCACCCACCAGGCAGAGTACAGTTGACTTACACAAGACCAAGACATATGTTTCATTCTATGTAAGTTGACGCACTGTATCTTAAGATACACTTGTTCAAAGGGATTGAGGTTAACTCAGTTGCAGCAGAACAATTTATCAGGGATAGACTCTGTTTGAGGAGCATATCTCTGAAACTCAGTTTTCGATCCTGGAGATCAGTACAGCTGGACTCAGATTTGCTGCTGCCTTGCTTCGTACCACTTATTCATTCATCAGATGTTTACTGAGTGCTTCCCCTGAACAGCACTGGGGCAGACCCTGAGGAGTCTACAGGGAAGATAGGATGGACATGATTCTGGCTCTCAAGGAGACTTGATTCTGAACTTGACTTACAAATTACAGCAAATGGCTATGAATAGTAGTGAGTGACTCAATACAAATCAAGGTCACAGTCCAGAATGATGCAGTGCCAAAACAGGAGACTATGTGAGGAAGAACCCCTATGTTTCTCCTTTACTCCCACTTCTGACACCTGGTTCCACTTTCCACACATTGAGCAGCTCTCCAACACAAGCTGGGTACCCTACCACTCAATTCAACTCTGATACTGACCGGAGTTGGCACAGACCACACAGATTAAAGGCTCAGTCCCACGAGATGGCTCTCCCCTTCAGATGCCAATGGCAAGTAATGCCACCCAGGTTACCCACAACTTCTAACCAAAGGAAAGAAAGTGAAAGTGAAGTTGCTCAGTCATGTCGGACTCTTTGCAATCGCACGGACTGTAGCTTACGATGCTCCTCTGTCCATGGGATTTTCTAGGCAAGAGTACTGGAATGGGTTGCTATTGCCTTCTCCAGGGGATCTTTTGGACCCAGGGATCGAACCCAGGTCTCCCACATTGCAAGCAGACACTTTATCCTCTGAGCCACCAAGGAAGCCTTTCCAACTTGGCTACAAATCAGAATTTCCACAGCCTTCTCTTTGAATTCGGAGAAGGCAGTGGCACCCCACTCCAGTACTCTTGCCTGGAAAATCCCATGGATGGAGGAGCCTGGTGGGCTGCAGTCCATGGGGTCGAGAAGAGTCGGACACGACTGAGCGACTTCACTTTCACTTTTCACTTTCATGCACTGAAGAAGGAAATGGCAATCCACTCCAGTGTTCTTGCCTGGAGAATCCCAGGGACAGGGGAGCCTCGAGGGGTGCTGTCTATGGGGTCACACAGAGTTGGACACAACTGAAGTGAACATTTGCTAGAACACCTCATAAAACTCAAGGAAATATTTACTTGTGTTTACACTATATTATATAATAAAGGATATGATTAAAGACATAATTAAACAGACAGAGGAAGAGAAACATGGGCTGGGAGAGTCCCAAGTGCAACACTGTCTTTCCCCATGGAGTTGTGGGACATCCAGTACATGGACAGGTTCACCAACCTGGCGTAATTGGTCATTAACTCCATTTCCAGCCATTCTCCCTGCTTGGGGAATGGAGGGAGGAGCTGAAAGTTCTAAGCTTCTGATCATGGCTGGGTCTCTCTGGTGACTGGCCCTCATCCAGGAGCCCACCAAGCATCACCTCATTTGAAGAGTTCCATCATCCAGGACATTTCAAGAGATTTAAGAGCTCAGTGTCAGATACTCCTATCACTTAAGAAATTACAAAAGACTTAGGAGCTCTGCACAAGAAACCAGGATGGATCAAAGACTAACTATTAGAACAAAAGATCCTCTTAGCACCTCTATTTACAAGGGTTTTAGGAACTCTATGTCAACCAGGGGCAGAGACCAATACACATATATCTCTCATTATTTCACAGAGACAATGGAAATTGAAGTGTTCAAAACCAAAAATAAAACAAGCTTCTTAGTGAAGCTAGTTCTAGCAGGGCATAAGCAGTCACGAAATTTGTCTGGGCAGAGAAGAGAGTATCCACTTGAATAAAGAAAAGATGTAGACAAAAGAGATAGTCATAGAAAAGCGCATTGGTTTTCTGGAAAACAATGTGAAAAAAAGTGAAGATAGGCGCCAGTAAATAATGAAAACGATTGCTGACCAGGCTGTCATCTGAACACAGAATATCTAGAATGTTGTGTGAAGTTTACACTTTGTCCCATATGCAACGAGGGTGCTATTTCATGGATATTGGCAAACTGATTTTAAAAGGGCAGGTACTTGATAAATGGGATATTTTAGGACACAAACCTTCCTGCAGTAAAAAAATGCTTTGGAACAGAGAAAGAAGGCAAGACGACCAGTGGGAAAACAGCTTCCACTGTGCAAGCGTGAAGTGATGTGGGCCTGAGCCAGAGCGGAGCAGTGATAGTGACAGTAAATAGGTCTGCTCATTTTCCAAAGGGAAAAAAAAAGGCACAACTGCCCTAAAAAAATAGCTTTGGCAGGTGTGCCATAGAATGGACTGTCCTTCACTTATTTCACCCATGGTGTTTTGTTTTGTTTTGTTCTGCTTTAACTGACCACCAAATAATCACTCCAGCACCAGATGATTTATCATCCTCCCAAGTCCAGCCCAGCAGACCTGAACAGCATGAAAGGATTTCAGAACTGGTGGGTTCATCGGACTGCAAGGTGACATTCCTGTTGATCTTTGATTACTATTTGATGTGACTGCTGTCTCCCAGATCTCACCAGCAAGGTATGCCAAGAGAACACAGCTGACACCTGAGCGAGCCAGGTTTTTATCCCCCAACATAGTTGTATAACTTTTAAACTTGGTGGGTCATTAAATACCATGGCCTACCATTTAGCCCCACCAAAGATATATGAAGCTGTGAAATCTTCATTATAAATTTAAAACACATAACTGAATGCTACCTAGACTCTCAGTGAAAGAAACAAAAGCCCAGCCCCTCTCCTTAGCTGTCTTCAAGTTCCAAGACCTTCAGGTTCCATTCATACGGGCATTTGAACAGCTGTCTTCATGTTCACATGGCCTTTTCTTCATATATCTCTCTGTGTCCAAATAAGAGACACAGTCAAATTGGATTAGGACCCATCTTGATGACCTCTTCTCAACCAATTACATCTTCAATGAATTTGTTTCCAAATAAGGTCACATGTTAAGGTGCTAGACATTAAGACTTTAACAAGTGAAATTCTCAGTTCATTGACAATCACGACATAATTCAATCCTTAACAAATGTATGAAGCATAAACTATGCTAGATTATTCTCCTAATTCATCTATTCAGTTTCGCAAATGTGTCTCACCTAACTTCTGTGTCTAAACAGACAGCAATATAAGATGGTTTCTCAGAGGTGACAGCAGCTATCAGCTAACATTGACTGAAGCTGGTTATGTGTCCATCAATATTAAGTGAATTCACTCATAAAAGAAATTTTCTCTTAGCATCTCCATTCTGCATATAAAAAACAAGAATGAGAGAGCTTGTAAAAGATCGTCACCTGGAAGGAAGTGGAAGTGATCTGGAAGACAAGTAAGATGAATACAGGAGCTTGTGGAGTCCCTTTTATCTGGTCAGTCTTCTGGAGGATAAGCAGTGAACTCTAACATCTCTGACAGCACATCTTTGAATTCCTGTAGTTGCACACAGGAGGATATATTGTATCAGACTTTATTGTTCCATGCTATTGAGCCCCAGGTGGGGGGACTTAGGAGGCAGGTTGGGAAGTCGTTGTTGTTTAGTCACTAAGTCACGTCTGACTCTTTGGCGACCCCATGGACTGTAGTCCACCACACTCTTCTGTCCGTGGGTTTTCCCAGGCAAAATACTGGAGTAGGTTGCCATATCCTTCACCAGAGGATCTTCCTGACTCGGGGATCAAACCCTACTCTCCTGCATTGGCAGGTGGATTCTTTACCACTGAGTCACCAGAGAAGCCCCATACTGGGAAGAAAAGGAGAAAGAAAGGCTGTTATGGTCTCCACATCATTAGGAACTGCTCTGGCCTGTTACACAGTTGTCTTATGATACTGAAGTGGCTCAGATCTTGGTTTGGATCCAGGAGCTGGGTGGGAGGTTTCCTCTGATGCTATATGTACAGTTTCATCCCCCTCTCAAAGACCAGGAATGTAGCAGGATAAGGGCAAAAACATAGGGGCTTAGAGACTGGAAGAAAGCCTGGATAAAGACCAGTGGTGAAGAGCAATGATAGGGAAGAGGTTTCAGAATCCCCTGAAACCAAACTATGGGAGACTGATGCCCAGGATGGGAGAGGATCATGATGTCCGTCCATGACGTCGTCTTCTCTGGTTTTGAATTATAGAAATGTATCTTTTCGTTTTGATGACTTGGTCTGGGCTGAGATTGCATTGTGATTTCCATTTGCCAACATAATTCTGTTTCCTTATCTCAGTTGGAGGATCAAATGGCATATTAATATAATATATTACACTAGATTTCACCTAGAGCATGCAGTAAAAGCTATTTTCCAACCTCTTCAGCCTGAGCTCAAATAAAGTTAATCAAATTTAATATGTCATTAATAAAAGTTGGTCTATGGGCCAATAGTTATTTGAGGATGGGGGTTAGGGGGAAAAGTTTGAAGGATGATTTAAAGGTCAGTTTGATTTAAGACAAGTTCAAGTTTAGCAATGCAATTTCACTGCGTTTACTATACATCTCTGTGATGAATGCAAGGCAGGAAAACCAACTTTTATAGTTTCTATCTATAATTAATGAGTGGCTTCTAGCAGGGTTGGGGAGAGGAGAGAATTGTGATTACAGAAGATCAACTCAATTGAACAGTGTCAAACCTTCTAGAGGCCAATTTAAACCAGCTCAGGTGTCAACTTTCTCACTTTTGTATTATGACGTTTTACAGACTTTTTCTAAGTTGTGATTGGATGAGAACTGATTAGAAGGGAGACAGAAGAGACTGATGGTAAGACAGTGAATTTGAATTATTAAAGCCAATTACAGGATATGAATGCACTGGTCATAGTACTGTGGGGTGTCTGGGCAAGTGGAGGTGGGTAGGAGGGTACTCAGCCCTTCTCCCTCTCTCTCCAGAGTAAGATCTCCCCCAGTGGTCACTGTTCACAGACCAAGTCCACCCCAATGGGGCAACCATCATGGAAAATTCCAAGAAGAAGCCTTAGCCTCAACAGGCATCCAGAATTTGATATCTCCTCTCGTCAGAAGAAACCCAAATCAGGGAATTGCTGACTCCCAGGCCTCTCTCTCCCTCCTCCCCATCACCTGATAGTGGCCTACAGGAGAGCTTAAGGGGCCTGTGATTCCATCTATACAAGGTGGGGAAATTGCCTCCTTGCGTGGGAAGTGGAAGGTCACCCATACTGCCTAATTCCCGTCTTGACCATGACACTTCCTTCCTGAATCTAGTTCACTTAGATACCATGGCTAGTCTCTTGGCAAAAAGAATCCTGCTTCTGCACCCCACCCACTGATGAGGGTATTATTTGGAATGCACAAACTGGTAGAACTACAACCCAACCTGACTGAACACTGTCCACCATGTTGACTTTGCTAACTGGCCTGCTGTGACTCCCAGAACAGACACCATCGCTTCCCGTGACCCACATCTCACAGCAAAGATGCATCTCTTTCATTCCTCATCTCCCCTTCACAGTGGACATCACTCAATCTGCTGAACACTATCCTTTAGTAAGAGAATTCAAACATAACACCGTTTATTTCATTGACATGTTTTCAGCACCTTGGTCAGTGGCTGTCAGCTCTGACTATGCCCCTGACCCGTTTCTTTTCTTTTTAATACTGATGCTTAGGCCTCAGGTCCTGAAGACTATGAGCTAATTGATCTTCATGAGACTCAAACATTGGCATTTTTGCTGTAAAATGCCACTAAGGTCAAGAACTTGAGTAGTGACTTAAAGAGTTCAACTTCAAAGCCCTCATCACCACATAGCTCCCATACTAGAAGGATCCCTTTAAGCAAACCCCCAATCTGTGTCCACTGGGTTACTTGCTCCTAAATGATGAGCTTACATGTTGAAGGTGCTAAAGGAACATGTATTTTCCTCACACCAGCACCCCAAGGTGAAGCAACAAGATTGTAAGGAGAAAAAATTATACAACGAATGAGGCCATGACAGTGTTCCCTGTGGAAATGTCTGATCAGGTTACTGGAGCAATCAGAATAACCACACTAATGTTTCAGGCCATGCCTTATGCCAGGAAAACTGCAGTAAGAAATTCATGAAGCTTGAAAGGGATCTTGTGAGGCTCTTTGGTCTGTGGCTATTCTGCACAGATGAAGCAAAACTGCTTTGCTGACTTCCAAAGAAAGACTCCACAAATAATTCATCTAACTGACTCCAGGGCAGAGGATTGCTTCTTCCTAGAAATTCCTTCACTTGAGTCCCTCTCTGGGGGTTATAAGGCTATCCTGCTCAGAAAGAAAGGGGAAGCCCTAAAGTCCAGTCACTCATAGCACACACCAGTACACCTTCAAGTAGATGAAATAATGCTTTACTCCATTTTATCATATGATAAAGGATTGACACATTAAAAGGTTTGCTCCACTACAATGCAGCACTTCAAGACTTTATGTTATGAAACGGCATCAGCCAATACAATATATGATATTGCAAGTAATACCTAAAAGCCACAGAAACAACAACAAAAATATTAAATAAAGCAAGGGAAAAACAAAGAAATGATTGCCCAAAGACTCCAGACATCTCAAATATTTTCTGCTAGTATTATTCACTTCAAATCAATGACTTGCTTACAAGTCCTTGAGAGAATAAAGCGATAAAAACACAAAAAGGTGCCAGCTATAACCAAAAATATTATGAATTTTGGGAGAATTAATCACACAACCATTAAACAACCAGCAAATTGTTCACCTCTTCCTTGACTGAACATATATGTGGACCACGGTGGAAATAAAATTTATAAACTTGAAAAACAATGATATACTCTTAGGTAAAATTGAAAAAAATCTCCAGTGTTGGTTTCTGGTTTTAATATTGTACTGGAGTTGCATGAGATGTTATCTTTGAGGTAAACTAGGACCTCCCAATACATTTTTGATGCTTCCCTTGAAGCTGAAATTATTCAAAAACAAAAATTTAAAGAAAGGAAAAAACAGTCAACCCATAAGGGAAATGAAGTGGGGCCTTGGAATGAAAGAAACTTGAAGAACCATGTGGATCATTTTCAGTAGTATCAATAGTGGTAATAGTTATCATGGTAGTACTGGTAGTCATCATAGTAGTATTAGTAGCAATTGAAGTAGGAGTAGTAATAGTAACTGCAGCAACTGCACTTAAATCAGAAGCAGTTGTAGCAGTGATTGTTTAGTAGTGGGAACTGTACTAGCAGCGTAATTTTAGTAGTAGTGATAGCGGTAGGAGGCAGTGAGAGTAGATGACAGGAACATTTGTATTCCACAACCATTGGGGCACAGTGAATAAAGAGTCTTATCAAGGTAGAGGGGAAACATCTTATTTAAATTTAAATCTGTGTAAGATTTGTCTCTTGTTACATTTACTGAAAGAAAGCAAGAAACTTCCCCAAAATAATTCAATCCAAAGCTGTACGTTTTTCACTTCACTTCCCAGGAATGCAATCTTTAATTTGAAAGCATGTGAAAGGCTCAAAGCAGGTGCAATAATACATTGCTCATTAAATCTATGGAATATGTTTATTATTAGGTATGTGTATTTAACACATAAATTAAGTTCTCAGCCTTGTACTGATTGCCCCACACTATCGACATCATAGGTTTGTCTAGTATTTAGAAAGCACCAGACCAGTAAACCCTCTGGGATTTACTTAGTTTTCTCCTTACAGGTCAGCTTGAAAATAAATAATTATTCCAGCAGATTCAAGCCCAGACACAATTCAAACTTTGCTTCTCTGCAAAGTGTCTGTCACTGTAAATCCAAATGGGAAATAAGGTGATGGGGTTGGAGAGAGAATATTTCAAAGATCCTGGAGGTGTTTAGGATGCAATGTGCCTATTATATGCAGGTGCCACTCTGGGCACAGAAGACTCCACAGTGAACAAGCCAGTCATGGTCTTCCTTGTTCTCAAGGGAGGATAACCATAAGCACAAAATTCAACAAACAAGACCAGTTCAAGTACGGTCAAAAACTATGAGGAAAATAAAACCCAGAGACCTGGTAGACAACAGTGGTTTGCAGGTATCCTGGGTCAAGGAAGTTCCCTCTACTGGGCGACACTTGAGCTGAGACCCAAGGGGAAGGGGAAGAAAAGAATTTCCTGAAACAGAGAAAGCAAAAGCCCTAAAGGGAAAATCCACGTTGTCTTTGTGGCAAACAGAAGTGGCCAGAAGGACAACAGTTGGTGAAATCAGAGAGGAAGCTTAGGACCAGGTTATTCAATCTAGACTATGAACTTTGGATGGACTGGGGATGGGATGTGGGGTGGAGCTGTAGTGAGAATTAATTCTAGATTTCTGGGTTTTGCACCATGCGGAGAAGACATCTTCAGCTGGAACTGGGGGAGAAAGGCCGTGGAGGATGTGACCAGCACAGGGCACTGTGAGACACCTTCCAGTCTCAGGTTCTAGCATGGGGGGCCAGAGTAGCCCAGGGTCCCAGCTGTCCAGAACCCCTGCAGCAACCCCCACCCCGAAGGGCTTTGCCCCTCCCCCAGGGCACTGCTAGAGGCAGCAGCAGCCTCCTCTGATCTCAGGGCCCACAGACCCCGTCCAGCCTCTACCCTCCTCTGCTGAGCCCAGGCAAATCTCTGCTCCCCATGTGCAAGCCTTCAGCTCATCTGCTGATGCCTGGGCTCATCCCCATTGCTGATCATTCCCATCCCCATTCCCATTGTAACGAGCTGCCGCAGACACAGCAGCCCAAGACAACACAAATCTATTCTCTTGTAGTTCTGGATGTCAGAAGCCCAAAATGCACCCTCCTGAGCTAAAATCAAGCTGACAACAGTACTGCCTTCCCTCCAGAGCCTCTGAGGGAGACTGTCTTCTTACCTTTTTGATATCCTAGAAGCTGCCTGTCTTCCTCCTTGATACTGGCTCCCACTTAACGAAAGACCAGGAGCTCGGCACCAAAACCATGACTCCCCTGGAATCTGGGCCAGATTCCAGGACAGAAACCATTTCTGGGGAAGGGATAAGGGTTATTCCTGAAGAACAAGAGTGCTGGAGGAAAGGAGAGGCTTTCCAAGGCCTGAGATTGGGCTCTTGTCTAACACTTGGAAATGAACTGTCCAGAGACACATGTGCTGACAAAGCAAGAAGCTTTCTTGGGAAGGGGTGCCCGGGAGGAAAGCAGCAAATTAAGGGAACCCAGGAGGACCTCTCTGCCATGTAGCTCACAGTCTTGGGTTTTATGGTGATGATATTAGTTTCTGGGTTGTCTCTGACCAATCATTTGGACTCAGGGTCCTTCCTAGGCGTACATGCATTGCTCAGCCAAGATGGATGTGTCGGGGGAGTTTGTAATTTCCTCGGTTCTGTCTCATTACCACAAAAATTTGAAGTGACAGACCAGTGTTACAGCCCTCGGATGGACCAGTGTTACAGCTCCATGTTACAGCTCAGTTTTATTTAGAAAGTAAAGGAAAATACATCCTCAAGGCATGAGGGCATGCCGACCCAAAAGATGCAAAGAGAAGAGAGGCCCCCAGCCCAATTTTGGCTCCTCTTTTTATGTTTTTTCTCCTCCCCCGGACTAGCCAGGAGAGCTGTTTCTTCTACCTGAGGTCCTCACTTCAGCCCTCGGATCTTTCTTTATTCTATTTTCCCTTCTTTTTCTTTTGGCCATGGCCATTCTGGACTCCTTTCCTATTCTAACTACCTAACAGAGGCCAGTGAGAAGTGATTCTGGATTGTGATTCTGAGTCCAGAAGTGATTCTGGATGGATTTTAGTGATTCTGGAAGATAGTCGGACACATGGCACCTCCTTTTGACCTTTCCCGAACTCTTCTTGTTGGTGGTGGCTTATGAAATCTGTGTTCCTTACCAGGACCTCTTGTTGTAAAATAATTCATGCAAAAGGGGTTACTATGGTGCCTGGCCAAGGTGGGTGGTTTCAGTCAGTGAGTTTCCCCTAACAAGAGTAGCCTAAGGGCCCACAGTGTGCCAAGTCAAGGTCATGAGATGGATCACAGGACCCAACTCCCCTTTCAAAGGGGGTTCCCCAGAGGTCTGGTAGCCAATGGTCACACCTCATTGCTGGGCTGGGCAAGAACAGCAGGACAAACTGGACAAGCACCAAAACCACAGTTTCCGAGAGGAGCCAGTAGAAAACGAGCTGCCACACAGTTCCTGAGACAGTAACCGTGGAGTGATTTTGACCCATTAAGGAATGTTTCTTTGTGATCCCACTGAAGGTGAGACACTTCTCTGAGAGTGTCTTTCCAAGTTTACCTGCCTTATCCCAAGGGAGGGCTGAGGGAGCCACACCATGGAAACACCTTGTCACTGGCCACCTGGGCTCTAGGGAACCATCACGTGGTACAATGAGCAAGTGCAATTTTTCATGCAGCTCCCATGACCCCTGCCAAAAGCATATTTGTAAATGGTTCAGAGGTGATGGAAAATGACACTACACTGGAGTCTGTCTTTTTTCCTGACAACCTGTCATAAAATCAAATGCAGTCCATGAGGGTGGTCTTCGAGACCACTCCATGCTAGGTTGGTTGTGTCAACACTAGAGCAATCTGGGTTATATCAATAAAGGAGGTAATTCCAAGGAGCTTATTTTCATTGTAAGGGTTCTGTGGTGAGTCTTCAGTGAACATTCACTGGGCTGCAGGCTTCCTCCCTCTGGTGCCCACACTGGTGATAAAAAGCCTGCATAAAAAGTCACCTCCAGTTCACCTTCCAAGGACACCCCTGACGTGCTCAGATCAGCCTGAGTGACAGATATAAAACTGGCTACCCAGGCAGGCCTCATTACCCACAATGTAGTGTCTGTTTAACACAAACCACTTTGTCAAAGTGGCCATTATGGTCACCTGGAAGTCACTGCCCTTGGATGACCCACAAGCAGTACAATCATCCTTTGCCTTTTCGATCATGTCGAAGGATAATAGCTAACTCCCCAAACACCCAACATTTGTTAAAGCAGAATCCTAGTACCATCTTCAGGAGACCTAGATGTTTAGATGTATACATGCATGTTCAATCGGGTCCGAATCTTTGTGACCCCATGGACTGTAGCCCACCAGGCTCCTCTGTCCATGGGATTTTCCAGGCAAGAATACTGGAGTGGATTGCCATGCCCTCTTCCAGGGGATCTTCCTGACCCAGAAATGGAACCCAAATCTCTTTTACCTCCTGCATTGGCAGGTGGATTTTTTTCCACTAGTGCCACCAGCTGTATAGCTAGAAACTCCAAATCTTAGAACTTCATAACGTCAGCCTTTGTGGTTTTCTTGCCCTTTCTCCCCTCCATCCATGTACACCATCCACACTGAAAAGAGCCTCTATCCACAACAGCCTCTTTAAAGACTTGGCCGGAGAAGAGGGTTAGAGATTGTTATCTCATTGTTCTTCCAGAATCCAGGTGACAGGAGAAAATATTTTCCAGCCCTCACGTTCCTTGAGATGCTAAAGCTTGATTTACCATCAGTTGGGTGCTCAATATGAGAGCCGAAGGGAACAGCATGGTAGCAAGAATGATGAGGCCACCATGTGAAACCATCAATAGCCACTTGAAGACATTTTACTGCAGAACAAAAGGTACCTTGGAAAGAAACCTCCTGGCTAAGGATGACACATTCCTGAGTAGCAAGGCCTGAACTGAATAAAATGATGTGAAACATATGCTTGAAGTATTTAAAGGTTTTGTAATATACTTCTTCATTCTCTTTGTAATGGTTTGAATTTGCATTAATGATTAATACAAGTTCTCAATGAAGGGTTGTGCGTGTGGTTTGTGTGTGTGTGTTACAATAGCAAATCACTTTTTGTTGTTTTTGTCTAAGCAGTGTCCAACTTTTTGTGACCCCATGGACTATAGCCCACCAGGGCGCTCTGTCCATGGGATTTTCTAGGCTAGAATACTGGAGCAGGTAGCCATTTCCATCTCTAGGGGATCTTTCCGACCTAGGGATTAAACTCGTGTTTCCTGCATTGGCGGGCAGATTCTTTACTGCTGAGCCACCAAGGAAGCCCTTGACAATAGCATATTACCCGCACCAAAACACACAAGGCCAGAAACTGCATTTTTCTAGAAAGGAACATCATTAAGTTTCAGCATCCAATATGCAGGATTTGGATATATGCTATGTAGGTTGTTTTAGGGATCAGGACAGTCAAGATTCTGTAATGATCACTTCTTTTCCACCATTGCCAGCCTTTGCATGCAGATTTGTCTAATGCAGCTCCACAGAGGATAATCTGGAAGCGAGGCCACCACAGGGACCTTCAGCACACAAACATTAAGACATAAAAACAAGCTCAGTAAATGCAAAAAGAAAATTAAATTACCTTTAAAGGAGTTAATGAAGCCAGGTAGGAATGCTAAGGAAATTCATCCAAACCTATTTCTGGCTATCTTTGCTCATAGAATCTTAGTACCAAATCATATCAATGGGTCCTCACTCCCCTTAAAATTACCCGGATTCCTGCCACATAGGGATGAGAGCTCAATAAGGAATCAATATTCAATTCTCATGTAATATGGAAGAAAACTTCAAGAAATAACACCAGTTAACAAACTGGGAGAAATGACAGGTTAAATTTGAATTTGGAGAGCACCTTGTAAACTGTTTGCACAGACGTGCCATTATTTACATGATAATTTCATGCTTCTCAGCACACAGAGGAAAACAGAACTTGTTAGATGACATAATGGGCCCATTAATCCTATTAATGGATCAAGGGTTGTTTCTAGAACTTTTCAGTTGCTTCATCATCTTGATCTAATTGGCAATATTGTTACATCTGCATTTCATCACCTACTGGGAAAGGCAAGTCAGAAAGAAAATGAGTTTGCTAGCTTGCCCAGAAAAATAAGGTGTCAAAATGGTTGAAGCATTTAGGTTCATTTATTTGGAATGACCCCCTCGCCAAAGTATGAAAAAATATTTTAAGTCTAAGTAGCTTTCCACTCACTGAAAGAATATAATGAAGAGCTTTGTCTACAATACTTATTTCAGAAAGCGCGGAAGAAATAAGCATGTATCAGCCACAAAACCACTAAGCTTCTTTAGCTTGATGTTGCTACTGTTTCCTCAAACTCAGCTGAATCAGCTTCATTTAAGTGGCAATGCTCTAGAAGTTAAAAAAAAAAAAAGATAGATTACCGTGGCCCTGAGCTCCATTTCAAAAGTACAGAAGAAATTCTCTTCCCAACACATTCACATTTCATCAGTTACTTACAATTTCGGGTAGAGTACTCTCCAAACAGGAAGAGATGAGGAGGAGGCCATGGGATAGATTCAGATTCAAGAGACATTTGATACTCACCCTTCATCCTGAAAAATAGTCCACGTTGTCCATCTGTAAATAGAATTATAGCTCCACCAACAACTAGCCCTGATGCAAAAGCGCCTGGGTGAACAAAACCTAAACGCCTATGAAAAATGGGTCTGCGCCCACCAGCATCTATCTGTTCCGGCATTCTTTGCTTTTCCCATCTGTCTCTGTTTTTGTTTAGAGCTATGCAGGACGCTGCCTTTCACTCCAGGCACGTGCCCTTACAGCTGCGGGTGTGTGTGAGCTGTCCTTGTCAACCATGGAGCTACATGGGGGAAGAAATTACTTATTGATTTTCCTTCCTGTAGAATGGTGTCTTTGGAGCAATTGTTTTGAATCAGGTCAGGAACGCACACAGCTCCAGCAGTGGGAACACAGACCCTGCCATCATGAGGATGCCCTGCTCACCCCTTAGCCCATCTCAGCAGTTGTCTGTCCCAGGATCTCCAGCTCTGAGATCTTTTGATAAGCCAGAGGGAAAAGTATGCACTTCAGAAGTTAAAAGCATGAACAAAAACTGGTATTTTCCCCACCTGAGCAGTTGAAGCAGCATGGCGTGAGCTTTGTTTTACTCCTTTATGCTAAAAGAGGTTTGGGATGGCTCATTCTGAAAGGAGGATGCAGCTCAGACGTGCAGAGAAAACAGAAAAGGACATAAAGCTGGACCAGGATCAGGCACGTGGAGTAGGCGTGTGCTGCTAGTAGGGTAGAATACTGGGTGGGAACTCAAAGGGGAAAGTCCTTCACAGCAAACTGAGGCATTTGTGCTTTTTCCAGGGAGTAGCAAGCGGTGGGCTTCCCTGTTGGCTCAGATGGTAAAGAATCCACGTGCAACGCAGTAGACCCAGGTTCAATCCCTGGATCAGGAAGATCCCCTGGAGAAGGAAATGGAAACCCATTCCAGTACTCTTACCTGGAGAATTCCATGGACACAGGGGCCTGGCAGGCTACGGTCCATGGGGTCGCAAAGAGTCAGACACAACTGAGTGACTAACACTTTCACACTTTAGCAAACTGGGGCCCATGTGCCAAATCTGTTTTTTGTTTTATTTTGTTTCATTTTGAGGTAACATTGGCTTATAACGTTATATATGTTTCACGTGTACATCATGTTTCTGCTTGTGTGTACTCTACAGATTGCTTGCCACCAAAAGTTGCTTCCAAATAAAATTTGACTGGATCCCAGTTTTCCACCTGAGATCCAAGTGTCCCAGGCAGTGGCCCAGGTGGACGTGTGTCTGTAGGAGTGAAGGCTGTGTATCTGGCTGAAGCTGAGTCAGATGAGAGCTCACACCCACCAGCCCCAGGACCCCATCTATACCCGAGGAGGACCCTATGGGGCCTTCCGAGGACAGACCCCTTCTCCATGCCCTCCTCCTGCCTCTTGTCTGTAGAAAAACTTTGGTGAGAGGATAATTTTAATCAAAGAAGTAAGAAAATGCCCAAGCAAAGGGAAACCATCAAACAAGGCAAAATATTAATAGTTCAGCCACTAAGCAAAGTTGAAGGTCATTTAGTTCATCCTCAAGGGCTATGCATAATATTCTGAGTCAAGTCCTCCGAGCTGTTTTATACATACTGAAATCTACACCAGGTGGAAGGAGTTAATTACATGATGACCGGACTGTAGCCATGACATCAACCGCTCCATCTTGCACAATTCCAAGAACTGGCCTCAAGGAACTGGAAACAAACTGACCCAGAAACTGAAGGTTAACTGTACTTAAAACAATCAAGATGTCATTGATCAGATCACTGATGACCAATTGCAAGATACTGTCAGAGCTGACTGTGCTGTTTCTGCACATAGCTCCCTCCCTCTGCCTATATACACCCCTGAAACTCCGTATTTAAAAGCTCTTGGCCCCCAATCAGCAGTTAGGAGTTGGCTTTTGGACATGAGTCTGCCTTCTTCCAGGTTGCTGGCCTCCTAAATAAAGCAACCTTTCCTTTCCTACTAATGCTTGTCTCTCAAGTATTAGCTTTCCAGTAACAACCAGCCAAACCCGAGTTAGGGAACACACCCCCAGCACTCTCTGATTTTGTTGCCCTTGGCCTTTTCCCTGTGTTGCTACTGTGATCCCACTCGCCCTGGAAAATGAGACTCTCATCCTTATGATTCTAATAAATCCTTTTCTTCCTGCCATGATTCTCCTCTGACCCCAACTTCCTGCCTTCAGCTCTGAACACTATAGAAGTTCCAGAATGTCAGCTGACAATACTGACTTTTTTTAATGATTGAAATAAAATTCAGTTGAAATCTGTTTCTCCGAACCATGCTTTAATTTTGTTTGAATGATCTGCTTTCTGTAAGAGTTGTAATAATCTTTGAAGAAGACAATTTTTAAAAGTAATATGACTACCCTATGCTTATGTATTAAGCTTTTGCAGCAGCTCACTGGAGAAGCAGACATGTATCTGACACAAATCAGGTTATGTTTAATTCTGGTTAAAGAAGAGAAATATCTTACAGAAATGAGTCATGAACTCTTCTAAGAATACAATTATACACATAGAGATATATGGGCTTCCCAGGTGGTGCTAGTGGTAAGGAATCTGCTGCCAGTACAGGAGACATAGAGAGATGGATTGATCCCTGAGTCAGGAAGATCCCCTGGAGGAGGACATAGCAACCCTATTCAGGTCTTCTTGCCTGGAGAATCCTATGGACAGAGGAGTCTGTCAGGCTACAGACCACAGGGTCACAAAGAATCAGTCACAGCTGAATGCACAATAGAGATGTATCAGTTCAGTTCAGTTCAGTTGATCAGTCATGTCCGACTCTTTGCGACCCCATGAATCGCAGCACACCAGGCCTCCCTGTCCATCACCAACTCCCAGAGTTCACTCAGATTCACGTTCATTGAGTCGGTGATGCCATCCAGCCATCTCATCCTCTGTTGTCCCCTTCTCCTCCTGCCCCCAATCCCCCCCAGCATCAAAGTCTTTTCCAAAGAGTCAACTCTTCGCATGAGGTGGCCAAAGGACTGGAGTTTCAGCTTTAGCATCATTCCTTCCAAAGAAATCCCAGGGCTGATCTCCTTCAGAATGGACTGGTTGGATCTCCTTGCAGTCCAAGGGACTCTCAAGAGTCTTCTCCAACACCACAGTTCAAAAGCATCTATTGTTTGGCGCTCAGCTTTCTTCACAGTCCAACTCTCACATCCATACATGACTACTGGAAAAACCAGAGCCTTAACTAGACAGACCTTAGTCAGCAAAGTAATGTCTCTGCTTTGAATATGCTATCTAGGTTGGTCATAACTTTTCTTCCAAGGAGTAAGCATCTTTTAATTTCATGGCTGCAGTCACCATCTGCAGTGATTCTGGAGCCCCCAAAAATAAAGTCTGACACTGTTTCCACTGTTTCTCCATCTATTTCCCATGAAGTGATGGGACCAGATGCCATGATCTTCATTTTCTGAATGTTGAGCTTTAAGCCAACTTTTTCACTCTCCTCTTTCACTTTCATCAAGAGGCTTTTTAGTTCCTCTTCACTTTCTGCCATAAAGGTGGTGTCATCTGCATATCTGAGGTTATTGATATTTCTCCCGGCAATCCTGATTCCAGCTTGTGCTTCTTCCAGTCCAGCGTTTCTCATGATGTACTCTGCATATAAGTTAAATAGGCAGGGTGACAATATACATCCTCGATGTACTCCTTTTCCTATTTGGAACCAGTCTGTTGTTCCATGTCCAGTTCTAACTGTTGCTTCCTGACCTGCATACAGATTTCTCAAGAGGCATGTCAGGTGGTCTGGCATTCCCATCTCTCTCAGAATTTTCCACAGTTTATTGTGATCCACACAGTCAAAGTTTTTGGCACAGTCAATAAAACAGAAATAGATGTTTTTCTGGAATTCTCTTGCTTTTTCCACAGTGGAGGTGATGGATTTCCAGTTGAGCTATTTCAAATCCTGAAAGATGATGCTGTGAAAGTGCTGCACTCAATATACCAGCAAATTTGGAAAACTCAGCAGTGGCCACAGGACTAGAAAAGGTCAGTTTTCATTCCAATCCCAAAGAAAGGCAATGCCAAAGAATAGAGATGTATAGGGGTGTATGTATCTTATTGGTTCTGTTTCTCTAGAGAACACCGGCTGATTCAACATGCATATAATAATTTTGTTAAATTATTACAACTGTGTAGATTTAGTTGTGGTGAGTTGGTTATAGTTGTCCCCAGATTGTTTCTTTCTTTTGTTCTCTTTTCCCCAGGCTTCTCTGGGTCTTAGCTGCAGCTTGCAGGATCTAGTTCCTGACCAGGGACTGAACCTGGGCCACCTGCATTGGGAGTGTGGAGTCTTAACCACTGCACCACCAGGGACATCCCGCCCATTTGTTTCTGCCTCCTTATATGCATACCCTTTGAAGGTCCCTTTCCACTCTGACTGTAAGCTCAGCCTTTTAGCTTGGTTTTTACCAAAGAAACAATAGCAAATATGATCGAAGCAAAGACTCGAAAAGTATTTGTGTATCGGAGCATACCTTTCTGCTGCTCTTAAAATCTGAGGCCACCATGTGAACCAGCCCAGGTAGGCTGTTGGAGGCAGTGGAAGCCACTGAAGAAGCCCCAGACGTACCATCTGTGCTGGTCAAGGCTGATTCATCAGCTGACTGCAGACAAAGGAGCAAGCCCAGTTTAGGTCTCCTGAGACTTTCCTGTGCCAGGACACCCAGCTGAACCCAGCCCAAGTCGCCAGGAAGAATCATGAGCTAAATAATGGTTGGAATTTCAAGTTAAGTTTTAGGACAGTTTCTTATGAAAAAATAATAACTAATGAATTACAGTAGAACAAAAGCTCAGCAATAGTCCAACAATCTATATGCTAAATAGTCAATAGCAATAATTTCTACATAGAGGTTATAGATAACTTTCCATTTATTCTTCTCAGAATCTTTTCCCACTGTTTAAAATAAGCGGCTTCCCAGGTGGCACTAGTGGTAAAGAACCCACCTGCCAAAGCAGGAGATTTAACAGACTTAGGTTCCACCCCTGGTCCAGGAAGATCCCTTGGAGAGGGGCATGGCAACCCACTCCAGTATTCTTGCCTGGGAAATCCCATGGACAGGGGAGCCTGCCGGGGGGGGCTACAGTTCAGGGTGTGGCAAAGATTAGGATAGGACTGAAGCCTCTTAGCACTCCCTAAAGAGCATGCATTATGTCTGTGAGCATAAAAAATAGCAAAAGCTATTGCAAATTAATTAATTAATTGAAAATTTAATTTTTAAAGTGACCCCTCTCTTCTCAGATTTTCTGCTATAATTACTTTTTGCACAAATAAATCTCCAATTAATCATGAAGTGTTTTGATATCTTGAACTGATATTTAAAGCTTTCTTTGCTACTTGGCAGTGGGAACAGAATAGGAAGTGGTATATATGTGTGTGTGTGTGTGTGTGTGTGTGTCTTCCATAGTTATTAACCTCCAACTGACACGCAGCATAGACTCATAAATGATTTGATATTAACAAGTAAGACAGGGTAAGGAAAGGAATATTTGGAAGAAAAGGAGAGTCCCTAGCTATGGGAATTAGTGAATTGCCTGAAAAATCCAATACCAATGCGTTTGGGGGCCATTCGTATCTGCCTTTGTCCTGTATAAACAGCTGGAGTTCCTTTGATAACATCATGATTCTATGCTTCCATTTCCAATTTCAAGCTTAACTCAAACTGATTTAAGCAATAAATATACATACAAACCAGTAAATTAAACAAATCGTGGAAATTTAGAACACACATCTAAAGTTCCATTAGAGAGATAATTTGGAAAGAGGATAGCTTTTTAAAGACAAGTGAGACAAACAACACGGAAAAATTGCATAAACCAGGAGTTCAAATGTGAAAGAGACCATCTTCAACTAACTTTCTGGAGTTTAATTTTCAAACAGTATAACAAAGGAGCCAAAAACTATCCACTTTCAATCGCATTAATAAAGAAACAAGCAAGCAGTGTTCAACTTTCTTTGATTTTTCAAAAAGACGCCATGTAGACTTTTAAGAGGGAGATGACACAGAGCAAAATAGATAACAGGAGCAGGAAAAAACTAGACGAGAAGCGAAGCACTGCCTTCAGCTTCAAGATGGTCACTGGGCTACTTCAGGGAGGGCTGTTAGGCACCATAAAACTGAGTGGCTCTGACAAGGATCTGAACACAGAGGCTCTAAAATCTGCCAATAGCGCTGAAATGGGAGAGGAAAGAATGAGGAGCAGTGTGACCAGGTTTAAAGAGGATTTGAGTCATTTGGGTAATTGGGCCAGCAGATGGCAAACGCAGGTCGTTCTGCAAAACTGGGGAATAATTAGCCCGGGAGAAGCTAATCCAGTCATAATGACCCTCCATTCATGTGGCGTTATTCTTTACAAAGCACTTTCACCAGGAGTTTCCCACAATGCCTCTGTGATGAGCATGCATGGAACACTAAGACATTAGCAGGGATGGAACAAGCCCTATCGGGGGAGATGTGTAACCCACATGGCCGGGGTACCCGGAAGAGAAGGCGATGCTCAAAGGAGAAGCAGGAGAAGCCCAAGGTGATGCACAAACAGAAATGTCTTTTGGACACTCACTGGAAAGAGCTAAGCCAGCAGTGTTTGCAGGGTTCAGAATGATGACCCATGAGGGGTTCAAGTGCTATCTCCTTGAGGTTAGATCAAATATATATGTGCACCAGATTTTGAGGGTTTCCTCTAAATAAAAGTTTAAAAAGTTTAGCTTTATATTCCTAAAAGGATAACACACACACACAGACACCTTTCAAATGGCCAAATGAAACTTTTCACAGTTTTGTAAATAATTCTGAAGATTGAACAAACAATTCAGTGAGTGTTGGTTTCCATGGAGAATGAAAAGAACTTTGTTCTTGAACTGACTGCACTGGTTTCCCTCTTTCAAAAGCAAACCCCTCCCCAGCCCCTCTCCTCCTAGTTCTTAGTCAGGCAGAGGATGTGACGGGACATGCACAAAGGTTAGACTTTAATGCAGTAAAGAACCAGCAGTCTAGTCCTACCGTCAACTCCTCCACCCAGCCACCTCAAGTCAACAAACCTGAGCCTCTGGAACATTTTGAGGGCTTGAATTTTCTACGCATCTTGTTGATATCACCTAGAACTCATGTATGGCTTCAGTTCAGTCACTCAGTCGTGTCTGACTCTATGTGACCCCGTGGACTGCAGCACGCCAGGCTTCCCTGTCCATCACCAACTCCTGGAGCTTGCTCAAACTCATGTCCATTGAGTCAGTGATGCCATCCAACCATCTCATCCTCTGTCATTGCCTTTTCCTTCTGCCTTCAATCCTTCCCAGCATCAGGATCTTTTCAAATGAGTCAGTTCTTCACACCAGGTGGCCAAAGTATTAGAGTTTCAGCTTCAGCATAAGTCCTTCCAATGAATATTCAGGACTGATTTCCTTTAGGATGGGCTGGTTGGATCTCCTTGCTGTCCAAGGGGCTCTCAAGAGTCTTCTCCAACACCACAGTTCAAAAGCATCAGTTCTTCAGCACTCAGCTTTCTTTATAGTCCAACTCTCACTTCCACACATGACTACTGGAAAAACCATAGCTTTGACTAGACGGACCTTTGTTGGCAAAATAATGTCTCTGCTTTTTAATAAGCTGCCTAGTTTGGGCATAACTTTTCTTCCAAGCAGGAAGTGTCTTTTAATTTCACGGCTGAGTCAGGAGTGGAGAGCCAGCTTATGTGGATGTCTGAGTGACACAAAGCCCAGAAAACAGAAAGGATAGAACTTACCCTGCATGGCTTTGGAAGCACTTGAATTCCAATTCCAAGTTCTCAAAGCTCAGCTGTTTAAAATACAGCTTCTCTTGTTAATATAACCAGGGCAGTTATTTACATTAATCATCTCTCCCAAGGGAAGCAGGTGGGAGCGAGTCCAACCAAGTCTACAAGTCACATTGCTGTAAGAATGAGGAAGAACCTCTGTCTGCAACACACAGAGGGCCAAGGAGATGGTCATTCTTGCTTTAGTCTCCCTGAGGGTCTTGCTATTGCCAGAGGGTCAGATCCAAGTCAGACCTCAGCCCACCTCACAGTGAAGTTGCCCTGAAATGTTCTGTACTGTTAGTGTTAGAAGGATAGCAATCTCAGGCTATACCATGCAGATTCCAGAAACGGAGACTATTTCCTCTCTCAAGTCTCTTCCCAACTACTTTCAGACATCACAGCGTTCAATCCCGGGCACCATAATTCAAGGGTGACATTGACAAATGAAAGTTTGATCACTGGGGTGACATTCACTGGTGCTTAGTAAGCCCTCTGGAGCTAGAGCTTTTAAAGAGTAATTGCCAGAATTAGGGGTGTTCATTTTTTAAATTGGAGAACTTAAAATGCTTTAAAGTGTGATCATGCACAAGAGAGATTTGACTTAATCTGTTTATATAACTCTGAACACCGCTGTCCAGTAGAAAGATAATGTGAGGCACATGTTTAATCTTCACTTCTCTAGCACTGATTTAAAAAGCAACAGGAAATTGGTGAGATTAATTTTTACTCACATTACCATCTCACTATCTTACTGAGGTATAATTGACATAAAACATTGTATTAGGTCCAGGTGTACAACATAATGAGCTGATATTTGTGTATATTATTATTAAATGATCAGCACAATATATCTAGTTAATATCCATCACCACACATAGCAACAAATTTGTTTTCTTGTGACTGGAACTTCTAAGATCTGCTCTCTTAGCAACTTTCAAATATTTATTAGAGTATTAACTGTAATCACCATGCTGTACATTATATCTCATGAGTTATGTATTTTGTAACTAGAAATTTATAGTGAAGTTAATTTTATTAATGTACTTTGTTAACCCAATATATCCTAAATAATCATTACAACATATAATCAATATTTTTACAAAACTTTGGGAATATTTGTCTTTTTTCTTATCAGGTCTTTGAAGTTTAATGTGTACTTGATACAATTCACAGCCACACTTCAGGGACTCACTGGACACGTGTCACCCACAGCTGCCACGTTGATCAGAGCAGCTCTAGAGCCGACAGTGGTCCATGATGTCCTAGAAAGAAATATCAGCGGGTCTGTCTTCAATGTCCTGTGTGACCTGTGGTCCTTCTTTCTCTAAATCGTCATGAGCCAGAAGTGTTTGTTGTTGATGTCAATTTCTCAATTGGAAAAAATATCTCTGCTCCTGTCTCTTTTCAACTAATGGTAACAAAGAAACGCCTTTCCCAAGGTCCCGTCCTCCCAGTCCTGATCCACAGCTTTCCCGCTACTTGTGCAAACACCCACGCCCCCTCCTCTGCCCTGCAGTCTTCCACACCCTCTCACATTCTGAACAGGCACGCCACCTCCAGGAGCATCTCACACCTTCTCACTGCAACGACCTGTGGACTGAACGGTGGTGGTGCATTACTGCCAACCACAGGCAGCCTTACAACACCATCAACGGCTGCAAACGAGGCAGTCCGAGCCCACAGGAGTTCTCACAGTTACGGGGCGCCAGCACTTCAGTTACAATGCTTCAGTACCTTGTGAGATTCTCATCCCGCTTGCATTTGTTACTGTGGTTGTTTTAACGGACACGAGTGACAAAAACTATCCTGGAAAGTATGTCCTCCAAGACCCACCTACCTTTGTCTAATTCCAGGGACCTAAAGTGTTTTCTTAGCAAAAATTGTATTCTGGAAAAGCCTCAGAGTGTTTACCCAAGGGGTGCTCCATCAGGAGAAGTCCATGGCCTGGTGGTATCTGGCAAAAGTCAGCACATGGCAGCCACGTTCTTAGAATGTCTTGGGAAATGCAGACATTTGTCCTGGCCCTCCCACCCCCACAACCCCTGGGTCCTTTTACATACAGCAGCTTTATAATACTTGACGCCAGAATAAGAAGCTAATAAATAAGGGCTCCTACCTCCTTCTCTTCTGACTCTAGAAGAAAGCAGCCTCTGATAGGGGGGGGGGATATTCAGAGAGTTTGGGATGGCCATGTACGCACTGCTGTATTTAAGATGGATAACCAATACAAACCTTCTGGATAGCCCAGGGAACTCTGCTCAGTGTTATATGGCAGCCTGGATGGGAGGGGAGCCTGGGGGAGAATGGATACATGGGTATGTATAGCTGAGTCCCTTCACTCTTCACCTGAAACTATGATAACATTTTTAATAGACTATGAAATTCGCCAGTCGTGTCCGACTCTTTGTGACCCCATGGACTAGACAGTCCATGGAATTTTCCAGGCCAGAACACTGGAGCGGGCAGCCTTTCCCCCTTTTCCAGGGGAATCTTCCCAACCCAGAGATCAAACCCAGGTCTCCCGCATTGCAGGAGGATTCTTTACCAACAGAGCCACAAGGGAAGCCCATTAGTAGGCTATACTCCAATATAAAATAAAAAGTTTAAAAAATTGTAAATAATAAAAAAAATTAAAAGTTTAAAAAATAAAATAAAATGTGGGCTTTCTATAAAATCTAAAAAAAAAAAAACAAAACCATAAAACAAAAAAGGAGAAGAAAAAAGCAGCCTCTGCTTCTCTCCAGTTGCACCCTCTCTCTTTTCTTGGTACCAGATGATGCCAGCAAGTAGTTGCTAAGTGTTGCTTTTAGAAAAATAAATATATATGAGATGCGCATGTCACGTCACAGCATGACTTAAGTAAAGTGCAAGTTCGGGTATTTTTTATATATCCTCACCATAGGGACAGGAGGGGGGAAAGGTGTCAGAATCATCTGTGAATCCAAGATTTAATTGTGATATTGACTGCAGCTTTCTTCTGCTGGTTTAGCAAAACCTCTGCACGCCAGTGAAGAACACGCATATTAGCAGGTATGACCCCTGCTAGGCGTCTCCACGGGCAATGGAAGCGGGGGCCTTCGGAGTGCGGATTCTTCTAAGACATTATTTAAGGTTCTCCTCAACTGTCCACACCACATATTGATTTTCCGTCACAGCTCTATGTCTGGAGGGTTGGTAATCTCCATTGATCCACAGAGAGCATTTTCAGTGCATCAAAGAGGTACAGAAGGTGAGACCCAGAGGGAAAGATGGAAGCCATGCTTTTAGTGCTGGACATGGCTAAGAGTGTAAAAGTCACATCAAACATTAAGCTAAATTTGAGGCTTTTTTTTTTTTTTTGAACTTTCTGAAATCTGTTGACATGTGAGTCACAATGGGACACAAAAAAGGGGAAGGATTATTACCTCTTCTAATGGAAAAATCCCCCCTGGTGTAATGCAAGCAAGCCGTCCGCATGACATACAGAATTCTGCATTTATCTTTCTGTGGAAGACTTCAGGTTTGAATCACAAACGTCTAAGTTGTGGAGTTCAATCGGTCCAGAAGTGATGCTAGTAGGTCAGGGTCATGAGTCAAACTGATTAGCTTTGCTTCCTCATCAAAGGCTATCCCAGGAGCCTTGGTGATGGAATCCACACCATTTCCAGGGGCAGGGAGTGCCTGACGTCACAGAGTCTGTTACAGCAAAGCGCAACACCGCTCTGGAATGGAGCTGCCCACCTCCCAGGCCAGAGGGCCCACCGGCCACAGAAAATCCTGGGTGCATCAAAATCTCAGACCCAGGTACTGATGACATTATTTGCAGGGCAGCAGTGGAGACACAGACAGAAAGAAAAGACTTAAGAACACAGTTGGGGGGAGAGGGGGGGAGAGGGTGTGGGGTACATGGAGAGAGTAAATGCAAACACTCGTTACCATACAAATAATAGGTAGCCAATGAGAGTTTGCTGTATGACTCAGGGAGCTCAAACTGAGGCTCTGTAACAATCTAGATGGGTGGGATGGAGAGGGAGGTTCAGGAGAGAGGGGACATACGTGTATCTATGGATGATTCATGCTGATGTTTGGCAGAAATCAACACAATATTGTAAAGCAATTATCCATCAATAAATTATCCATCAATAAATAAATTTTTTAAAAAAAGCTCAGACTTGGGTTCACTGAGTAAGTATCTGAGGCTGCCGTAAGAAAATACCACAGACTCTAGGTGGCTTAAACAACAAAGTTTTATTTCTCACCAGTCTGGAGGTGGGAGGTCTGTGTGGTCAGGTTCTGGTGGAAACTCTCTTCCTGGCTTGGAGGTAGCCACCTTCTCACTGTGTGCTCATCTGGTCTCTCCTTGGTTCGTGAAGATGGAGCAAGAGAGAGATCTCTACTGTCTCTCTCTCTTCTTATAAAACCACCAATCCTATCAGATTAAGACACCACCATTTGGCCACACATAGCTTTAGCTCCTAAAAGGTTTATCTGCAAGTACAGTTACACTAGAGGTTAGGATGCTGACATATTAATTATGTAGGGGGCAGGGCAGGGACACAGTTCAGTCCATAACACTTACCTTCCTTACATAATATTTCATCTCCCTAAACAGACTTGGTCTTCACTTTTAAAAAAAGATGAAAAATAGTATCCTTTCTCCTTGAGTAAGACACTTTAGCTGCTCTGGTGGCTCAGTGGTAAAGAATCAGCCTGCCAGTGCAGGAGACCTGGGCTCAATCCCTGGTCCAGGAACATCTCCTGGAGAAGGAAATGGCAACCCACTCCAGTATTCTTGCCTGGACAATTCCACAGACAGAGGAAACCGGTCACAAAGAGCCAGTCCATGGGGTCGCAAAATGTTGGCCATGACTTAGCGACTGAACAACAATCACAAGACAGTTTAGAATTTAGACATTATTTACCTAAACTTTTTAAGATAATAACACAATTGAACATATAAATGAGTAATAAAAAAATAATCAACTCATACCCAAGTGGGTAACTAACTCAATTCCATGAAGTTGATAAAGACAAAAAGCAAGGTCAAAGACAGACAATTATGAATTTGCAAATTTGAGTTTCCAATATGATGACTTGCATAGTTCCTGATACCAAATAAACTCTCAGTGTTGGATGCATGAATGAATGAATATGTTCTAATAATGAGAAGAGACTAATATGAATTAAAATCAGTGCCAGAAACGGCCCCATTTATCAATGCTTATTCAAGGCTAAAACTTGACTTCCTTTTGAAAATCAGGATTTCAAAATATAAAACTGTAACATTTCAAACATAGATAATTACATTTCTTATCAAATGCCTTACTTCTTGTCAAATAATTCAGTTTAATATATGTCCAGTTTAATTAAAATTTAGAAGTGGTTGTGGACCAAACCAAGTGTATCTTAATTAAATCTGAACATGGCTCACAGATGTTAAGGTCAATCCTAATTTTAATAAAGGAGAAGCAAATACAGTCATTAAAGATTTGGGTGAATAATTTTGGTCAGGTGGAAAGCAAGATGAATGGGAGGCAAGACAGTCCCATCTACTCAAGGCTGGAAAGTAATTGACCCACTAGGCAGAACACACAGAAGACAAGCTGGCCTGCCCAGAAAATGGAAATAGAAGCTAATGCATGAATGTTCAAGTCAATCATCAAGTAAAAAACTTATACCTGTTAAGAAAGGAGAAGACACATACTTTGATAGCTCACACATCTAGGAGGTTCCCAGTCAGTTCTGACACTGTTCAGATGAATTATAAATTGGAGACAGTCTCAGCAGAGTCCATGCTCAAGGCTGTGGGTCTACATGAATTAGGTTACCAGATGAAATACAGCACATCCAGTTAGATTAGAATTTCAGATGAACAACAAATCATTTTCTTGCTGTAAGTATATCCCATGCAATATACATCCTGTATTTTTCCCCCCTCAATTTGGCAACCCTCTACATGAACCACCTCCAGCTTATAACAAAAGGCTTGTCAAGAAGCTTCCTATAATTCTGAAATAAACCATAACATCGGTTGAACAATTTTCACTAAAGACTGAAGAAAGTCTGAAATGGTAACTCCACACCTCGGTTATGCTGTTTCCAGTCCTTGAAGGGTGTTGGGGGGGAGACAACCTGTGTTTTAATCACAAAGTCATTCCTAACCTCCTGACTAAGAGTCCTTTTTAATGTACCTCCCTCCAAGCTGACCAGACCCTGGAGAAATGAACAGTCAGAGGGGACTGGCTGGTCAGATAATCAACCTAGAAGCCCTTTTCTCAGGTCTGTTCTGTTAACAGTCCCGTGCTGCAGATCACAAGTGAAACAAAGCCCCCCCAGTACCTCTGCCCTTCAGGAGGAGGAAACTGATGTCCTGAAGAGGGACTTATCAAGGCTTAGCTGGGTCTCATTGGCAGAGCCAAGACAAGTGCTCTTCTATTACAAGTTATCCTTCCATGAGCTTTTCAGTGCATAATGTTTATAAGCGCCACTGACACCCCAGGGAAAAAAGTTAATCTTTTCCAATTTTCATACTCAGGAAAGATTTAGATAGGTTGAATACATGTATTCATTCGTTCATTCCACAGTATTTATTCATTATAGACCTCACAGTGCAACACTTTTGCAGGTTCTGGGCCCAAGGATGCAATGCCTGCCTGCAAAGAGGCTGACCAGATGCCCACCACACCCTTTCCTGCCTCTGCTAGGCACAGTGAGGCTCCATCTCCCAGCCTGCCTTGCAGCTCTGTGGCCATGTGACTGAGCACTAACCAGCAGAACGCAGGCAAGAGTGACACTGCGCATTCCCAACCGTGGCCCCTTGAAAACCTTCCATATGAAAGCCTCTCTCTCTCCCTCCTCTGTCTGTCAACCAGAGGCAGAGCATCCTACAGGTCAGTCTCAGCAGAAAAGGGAGGAGACACAAAATGGGTGTCTGGAAGACTTGACCCCTACCACTCACATGGAAGTGCCATTTGAACAGAAAAACAAAAAAAAAAAAAAAGGTACTCCTTTCCTGTGCAAAATCATTGAGGTGTAGCCATTATTTGCTACAGCAGTTAGGCTACCCTGACCCACTGCCTTGGTGGAATTGACAAGGGAAGAAATTTAGAAGTGGGCACAACCAAAGACGGATATGATTACAAATAAATCACGATCTGTGAGTGTTGTATGGAAGCAACCAGAGGGCAACAGTAAAGAATTACCGAGATGGAGGGGCTGCTTTGAAATGCCTGAATTGGGCCAAAAACGAGCCAATGGGAATGACAAGGAGAATAGCATGTGCTCACACAGCACTTTAGACATCTAAACCCATTTGCACTGACTTCATTCCCATACACCCCACTGCAAGGGGCCGGAACATATTCTGATTGGTCACAGCCTACACAATACCAGTCGTCAAGTCTTTCTAATGTCGCCCAGGCTTCCCTTGTGGCTCAGTTGGTAAAGAGTCTGCCTACAATGCAGGCGATCTGGGTTCCATCCCTGCGTCAGGAAAATCCCCTGGAGAAGAAAATGGCAACCCAACCCAGTATTCTTGCCTGGAAAATCCCATGGACAGAGGAGCCTGGCAGGCTACAGTCTATGGGGTTGCAAGAGCTGGACATGACTGAGCTAAGCACACACACAATGTAAGAGGATGGCTGGTGGCGAGGATGTCAGATAGAGCAGTGGCTCTCAGTCAGGAGTGAGTTTGCCACCCAGGAGACATTGAACCATGTCTGGAGACATTTTAGTTGTCACAGCTTAGCAAGGGTGGTAGGACTTCCCTCATAGTTCAGTTGATAAAGAATCAGCCTGCAATGCAGGAGACCCTGGGAAGATCCGCTGGAGAAGGGACAGGCTGCCCACTCCAGTATTCTTGGGCTTCCCTGTGGCTCAGTCGGTAAAGAATCTGCCTGAAATGTGGGAGACCTGGGTTCAGTCCCTGGGTTGAGAAGATCCCCTGGCGAAGGGAACAGCTACTCACTCCAGGATTCTGGCCAAGGGTGGATGTTACTGATATCTACTTGGTAGAAATCAAGGACACTGCCAAACATTCCATAATGTATACGACAGCCCCTACAACACAGAATTATCCAGCCCCAAGAGTCAACGGTGCTAAGGTTGATAAATCCTAGGAAAGATTTTAAAAGGGGATATGCAACGTCCCTAATGCCCAGCAAGACTGGCACTGAAGGTACATTAGGCAGAGAAGAACAATCAGAGCAGTGGGCAGGGCACACAGCGTGGCCTTGTAAGCTATGCTGAGGTCTTGACCCCATAGAATGGAAACAGCGTCAAGAGTTACAAAGCAGTGGTTGTGAACCAGGTGCTGTATCAGGAAGTTTGGCATGGGGAGTGATGGTGGAGGAAGTGAAAAGTCAGTGGATTGGAACTGCACCCCGGAGCCAGAAGTGGCAGGATTTCTTGACAGGTAGCATAGGATGCGGGTGGGAGAAGAGAAAGTAGGAGGAGTTGAGGATGATGCCAAAGGCTCTGACCCAGGTGGATGACAGGCTGGGTAGGGGTGTTGTGCTCTGATTGTGGAAAAGGGGGAGGAAGGTAGAAGGGGGGCATGACGATACCTGTGAACCCACAGACGGGTGTATCAAGCGAGTGGTTGGATGTGAGAGCCTTGGGCTTGGGATTTCCACCTGGGTGTCATGAGGACAAATCATTTATCTCAGGAGCAGGTGAGGGGGCAGTGGGCAGACAAACAGTGAGCTGTAGGACTCTCAAAATATTTAACAGTTAGGGAGAAAGGGTAGAATGCGTAATGGAAAACGGGAAGAAAGGAAGAGTGGGAAGAAAACCTAGAGCGTGATGTTCTGGAGGGCGGGGTGTGTTCTGGAAGAAGGGGCGTGTTCTGTCCCAGCAGCAACAATGAGCTGAATGAAATGGAGCATGGGGGCCAGATGCGACCCTGAAAAGGTAGCTCAAAACAAGAGTGGGTAAAAACCAGATTAGAAGGATCTGAGAATGCAAACAAATGGAGAACTGCAAGACAGCTCTGCAAAACAAATGGAGAAAGTACACGCTGACAATTCTTAGGAGAACTGAGATTTTTTTTTTGCTGTGAAATGGAGCAGAACCATAGGGCACTAACTGGAGCAGGAAGAGGTCAAGGAAGATTTAAAAGGATTAGAGAAACCACTGTTGTGTTTGCGTGCCCTGAAAAAATGGTCCAGCAGAGACAAGGTGATGCTGATGGGGGAAGGAAAAAGGACTTAAATCCTTGAGAAGATGGTAGGGTTGTGTCCTCCAGAGAGCACAGGACTGGCCTTGGAGGGAGAGAGACATTCTTTCCGTGCAGGTAGGTGACTAGATACAGTTCAGTTCAGTCGCTCAGTCGTGTCTGATTCTTTGCAACCCCACGGACTGCAACACGCCAGGCCTCCCTGTCCATCAACTCCCAGAGTCCACCCAAACCCATGTCCATCAAGTCAATGATGCCATTCAACCATCTCATCCTCTGTCGTCCCCTTCTCCTCCTGCCTTCAATCTTTCCCAGCATCAGGGTCTTTTCAAATGAGTCAGTTCTTCATATCAGGTGGCCAAAGGATTGAAGTTTCAGCTTCAACATCAGTCCTTCCAATGAATATTCAGGACTGATCTCCTTCAGGATGGACTGGTTGGATCTCCTTGCAGTCCAAGGGGCTCTCAAGAGCCAACACCACAGTTCAAAAGCATCAATTCTAGATTTGATGATGCCAAATTAACACATTTCCATCCAATTCCTTCTATTTTCACAACAAATTAACACCTGGTTGATGACCTGCCTGTGGGAGGCATAAGTAGGAAGAGGGATTTGGAGATTTAAGGAGAAAAAGTGGAACATAAAGTAGTTATCCCAGAGAAGGGAAAGCAAATATCCCAGGGGAAAAAGTAGTGTTGAGAACTCACTGAATTTTGAGACCATGAATTTGAAGGAAATGTATCAGCCAAGTTGCCCCAAAATTCTCCAACAACACCTGACGACCCAGATTCAGAGCTAGACAAAGCAAAGGCTGCGTGTTTCCAAGACCAGAGTGTGATGGTTGTGGTGGCCTCTCCTGGGCTGCTTCTCTCAATAAAGAGACGCACAAGGTCGGAGTGTGCCTGTCAGTGAGAAGAGTCACGTTTTCCAGAGAAGGGAAATGAGGCATGTTGGCCAGTTTTTGATAGATTTTCTTTTTTAGACCAGTTTTGGACTCACAGCAAAACTGAACAGAAAGTACAGGGAACGTTTTACCCCCTGCACTCCACTCCCCATCTCCCCGCCAAAGACTCCCTCATTCTCAACATTCCCCACCAGAGGGAGATATTTGTTACAACCAGTGAATCTACATGGACACATCATTATCACCCAAAGGCTACAGTTTCCATCAGGGTTCACTTCAATGTTGCACAATCTATGGTTTTTGATGAATGTATAAGGACATGTATCCACCGTTACAGTATCACGCAGAATAGAGTCACTGCCATAAAGATCATCCATGAAGTCACCTTCTTGAATGGGTTACTATGTCACTGTCTAGGGTGCCATTAACACATGACTACAAACAGTGTCTTCAATCAACAGAAATGTATTCCCTCCAGTTCTTGAGGCCAGAAGTCCAACACCAAGGTGTTAATAAGGCCATTCTCTGTGGGGAAAACCTTACTTCTGCTTCTTCAAGTATGAGGTGGCTGCTGGCATTCTTTGGTGTTCCTTGACTTGAAGATGAAATCCCTGCCTAAATCTTCACTTCACCATCTTCTGTGTGTCCCTGATAAGAATACTTGTCATTGGACTTAGGACACACCCAGATATCCAGATAAATCAACTCAAGATTCTTAACAAAGTCTTCCAATGGGTTACATCTGCAAAGATCCGTTTTCCAAAGAAGGTCACATTCACCAGATTCTAAGAGTTAGGACATGGACGTTTGCTCTTTAGAGGCCACCATTCAACCCACTACAGTTACTGTGAATAGGGGCAGAGTTGAGTAGAAACGTCTCCGGCCACCTTCATCAACTGGAGAAGAGATGAAGCCAGTGGGCTCCCATAGGTGAGACTGGAGGCCATACTGGGCACCATTAACAGGATGGACGGATGAAGAAGGCAGAAGTGGTTCAAAGCTGTCTAATTCTAACGCCTTTAATATGCGTGTTAGCCGCTCTGTCGTGTCTGATTCTTTGTGACCCCTTGGATTGTAGCCCTCCAGGCTCCTCTATCCATGGAATTCTCCAGGCAAGAATACTGGAGTGCATAGCCTTTTTCTTCTCCAGGGGTCATCCTGACCCAGGAATCAAACCTCGCTCTCCTGAGTATACTCAAGAATTAAGACCAGGTCCCTCATAGTCATCTTTGAATGCCAGTCTCAATGACTTGTATTAAATCTAATTGTCCAAAAGTAAAGGAAAGACAACCAAACCCAGGGTAAGTGCAGTTGTTTCAGTAGCTATGTGTTCAGCAATGTGGCTGCACTAGAGCAGAGACGATGGAAGGGAAAGAGGGGATTTCTGGCTTTCATTGAGGTGTATGAACAGCCAGCAGGAGGAATCCCCGACATGCAACAAGATGTTGGAAAACTTTAAAATAGTGTATGTTGGTATCCACTCCCAGTTGAGGAGGGGGGTTGGGGGGGGCAGGCATAGATATATTTTCCTTAACTTAATAAAGAGGTGGATTAATTTTCTCCTGAAAATTCTTCTTTAAAGTTTATTGCTTCTTAAAGCATGAAATTACAATTGGCTCCCACAAACCATCCATACAATTTCCAATAAGATTCTTCTCCAAAGCACTACTGGGAAGAGATTGTTTGGCCCTAGAAAGATAGAGAGCGAAATCAACTCTGAATCTTCATTGGATAGACTGATGCTGAAGTTGAAGCTCCAATACTTTGGCCACCCGAGGCAAAGAACTGACTCATTTAGAAAAGACCCTGATGCTGGGAAAGATTGAGGGCAAGAGGAGAAAGGGGGAGCAGAGGATGGGATGGTTGGAGAGACTCACCAACTCAATGGACATGAATTTGAGCAAACTCTCGGAGATGGTGAAGGACAGGGAGGCCTGGTGTGCTGCAGTCCATGGGGTCACAAAGAGTCGGACACAACTTGGCAACTGAGCAACAACAACACAGCCAAAGAGAGACCCCTCCACCCCATGGCCCCCACCCTATGGGTAATGACCATCACAAGGCTGCAGGCTGCCCGGGGATCTCGACCCGGTCATTACAGCTACAGGTCAGCACATGAGCCTGAGGGGACAGGATGAATGGAGAGGTCCAAGGAAGAAGCACAGACCCTGTCTGCCTTTTGATTTCATTTGCTTCTGGGGCAGGAATTTCAATGCTGAAATCCTATCATCATTATAAAGTAGTCAAGTGTAAGTTGTGTTGACAATTAGCAATTCGTAGCTACTGTCTTCTCCATGAGAAGCAGTAGGCTGAAATTCAAAAGGCAGCTGTGAAAAAAGTCTCTGAGGAAGCCAGGCTTGGATGTCATATGCTTGGGTTCCAGCCTTGTCTAATGACCTACCTGGTGTCCTGCGAGGCAATGTTTAAATAGTTTTCATTTCCAACTTTTCATCTGTTAAGATCAGTATTAATCATGCCTTTTCTCCAGAGATGCTGTGAAAGCTGTTAAATTAAATCCAGATTAATACTTCCGCTGTCTGTAACTAGCCTGCAACTTGAACACAACCTGATAGATGGAGGTTTCAAGCACCTTGCGTCAGGTGAGCGAGAGGTACCATTGTTCCTGAAAATGTTGAGATCTCTAGTCGCTCAGTCGTGTCCTACTCTTTGCAATCTCATGGACTGTAGCCCGCCAGGCTCCCCTGCCCATGGAGATTCTCAAGGCCAGAATACTGGAGTGGGTTGCCATTCCCTTCTCCAGAGGATCTTCCCAAGGATCCCAGGGATCAAACCTGGGTCTCCTGCCTTGCAGGCAGATTCTTTGCTGTCTGAGCCACAAGGGAAGCCCATCATTAACACTCGTCATACATTTCCTAAAACATGCACACTTGACACACGGAGGGAGGAGGAGGGTGGGGGGGGGGATAGGAAAGCAGGATCGTTCTGGAAAAGAGAGAACTTACAGTCATTACCTGGGGCTTCCCTGGTGGCTCTGACAGTGAAGAATCTGCCTGCAATATGGGAGACCTCGGTTCAGCCCTTGGGTTGGGAAGATCTCCGGTGGAGAAGCGAACGGCTACCCTCTCCAGTATTCTTGCCTGGGAAATCCCATGGAAAGAGGAGCCTGGCAGGCTACAGCTTATGGGGTCACAAAGGGTCAGACACGTCTGAGAGACTAATACACACACACCATCGCTGCCTAGGTAACTTACCTCTCCAGGATGCTTTCAAAATGTTTAGCTAAAAGGAAATGTTTTCAGAGAAAAATGTGGGAAGAAGCCCCACATGCAAAGCTAACAGATGTGGCATTATTTGGATTGACAAGGGGGCTTTCCAGGTGGCGCCAGCAGCAAAGAATCCACCTAATGCAGGAGACGCAAGAGACTCGGGCTCAGTCCCTGGCTCGGGAAGACCCTCTGCAGAAGGGCATCCACTCCAGTATTCTTGCCTGGAGAATTACACAGGCAGAGGAGACTGGCGGGCTACAAAGAGTCTTTCCATGGGCTGCAAAGAGTCTGATGTGGCTGAGCATGCGCGCGCGCGCGCACACACACACACACACACACACACACACACACACACACACACACACACACACGGCACAGATAGCTATACCCAGCCAGGTTCCCAAAGCTGCTCCAGAACCCCCAGAAAACCTCCGTGTGGCTCAGGGGACGGCAGCTCCAAAACCTCTGCTTCAACCTGTCCTCATGGATGTTAGAGCCGGTGGTCCCATCGGGCTCTAGGAAGTGTTCTTAAAAACGGAGACCTTTTCATATGAAAAAAAAACAGAGGCCCAGAATTATTGTCTCATCAGGCAAGTGTCAGGCTGGTGGCAGAGCATGAATTATGGAGCAGCAGGGAACTCCAAGGAGCCCATAAATCGGCTCCTTGTTTCCCATCACCCCGGTCACCTGACTTTCAGCCCTGAGCGATTTATTTTAAACCACTCGGCCTCTCACACCTTCTCACACTATTTCATGTTCTCCTCTCTGAGCTGTCCTGACTTTCCCCTTCAGATGTTAACCCTTTCTGACCTTCCCTCTATTTTTCTTTCAGAATGGACTTCATGTAGTCTACTCCAGGGGGATCTTCCCGACCCAGGAATCGAACCCGCATCTCTTGCCTTTCCTACATTGGCAGGCAGATCTTTACCACTAGCGCCCCCCGGGAAGCCCCTTCGTACAGTCCTCTATACCTAAGAAAATCTATCTTACTCCTAGATGTGCTTTTGTGCCAGTTTGCCATCCTTACAGGGTGTTGTGGTGGTGGTGTGCTCAGCTGTGACCAAGTCTTTGTGACCCATGGATGGTAGCCAGCTAGGCTCATCTGTCCATGGAATTTTCCTAGCAAGAATACTGGAATGGGTTGCTATTTCCTTCTCTAGGGGATCTTCATGACCCGGGGATTGAGCCCACATCTCCTGCACTGGCAAGTGGAGCAGGGAAACCTAGGAGAAAATAAATGTTGGCTTATTCCAAATGCAATTCCATTTGTTAAGGGAGAAATAGCCTATGAAATCTAACCCCAAACACCTGGGCTGCACACGCAAGTGTCTTTTTAATGTGCACAGATTTTAAGGATAGAGTTTTTAGTGGTTTCTTTGATGCATCCTGACACGTCACCATGGGTCCTATTGTTTCTACCCCCTGGAGGCCCTGGAACCACTTAGCCCTCTGCTCATCTCATCTTCCAGTCCTGCCCCGAGTGACGCTCAGTGCCACCATCGTGACATGGCCTCTCCCTATCAGCAGGTAGATACTATGCTGTGGAAAGGGATGTGAAAGGCAGAATAGCCCTCAGCTGAGAAGGTTTGCCTGATGCAGCCAGGAGAATGGCAAAGGCATTGGGCTAAGGGAAGACCAACCAAATGTGTAGAGCGCAGGCTCAGAGCTTGCTCTAGCCAGGGAGTCAGTCATCGTAGTCTGCACTTGGCAGAGACTAGGAGTCAGGCAGAGGAGTGGGAAAGTTTCTCAGGGGAGAAAGGAAACACTTAGTTATGTCCTGATGGAGGCTGTGGGCTGGAGAAGCTGGAGGAGAGCTAAGGAGAAGTGGGACATCCTATACCATTGGGCAGGGTGCTGATGTGACCTTCTCTTATTGGTCCCAAGTTGGAAATGGGAACAAAAATTAGAAAAGCTATCAATCATTAATCTGGAGCCAATTGTTACAAGACTCATGGCTTAGCTTTCTAGAAGTGTCACCAAGTCCAGCCTCATACTGCTTGCTTCATGACAGGCTGTTAAATCAAGAGATGAGGCTGTTTGGGGCAAGGAATAATGACTTTATTTGGAAAGCCAGCAGACCAAGAAGATGGTGGACTCATGTCCCAAAGAACTATCCTGCCTGAGTTAGAATTCACTAACTTTTATACTTAAACGGGAGGGAATAAAGTCAAACACTTCCCGGTTCCCATCAGCCTCCAAAGGGGATGTGCTAATTTCCTCCTTCCTACTGTTATTTACAGGTGGGCCTGGTCAGGACATTTCCTGTGAGCTAAACAAAGGTATTTGAGCTTAATGTTCATTACCTGGGAGGCAGGGTTCCCAGAGTTGGGCTATTATGTATAATTTGAGCTTATAGGCAACATCCCTTTAGAGATTAACTTGTAATAGAAACAGAGGTTCATCCGTATTACAGAAGGTCACTAGACTTCCTACAAGTCAGACTTATAGACAGTGGACTGTCTTCTTCAGCTGGTTATGCAGCAAAAGGGTTGGTGTCCTGGGTGGGTGGCTACAGGTTGTGGGTCAGAGTTCTATTTTTATGTATATAGCCTGACCTTCATCCACATGTCCATTCAGTCTCCCAGGCAAGTAAAGCAAGCAGCCACTGTCCGACAGGAGAGTGTAGGAGGCTGAACAGTGGCCCCCAGACAGGTATATCCATGCCCTACCTCCCATAACTCTGAACGTGACCACACTTGTCAAAGGGATCTTTACAGATGTGATTAAATTAAGAGTCCGAAAATGAGATCACCCAGGATAACCTGGGTGGGCTGTTCATTTAACCGAGCGTCCTTAAGGAGACAGAGAGGAGGAGAAGCCACGTGAAGACAAAGACAGATTGGAGGGGTTTGGCCACAACCCGAGGAATGCCTGGAGCCACCAGAAGCTGGAAGAAGCAGGAAGGACTTTCTGTAGAGCCTTCAGTGGGAGCTTGACCCTGCTGACACCTTGATGTCAGACTTCTGGCCTCCACAACTGTTGGAGAATAAATTTGTGTTGTTTCAAGCTTCCAAGTTTGTAAAGTAATTTGTTATGTCATCCCTGGCATAGAGATTCCTATAAGCATGGTCATTAGAACCCTTCTCCAGTCCCGCTTTGCCTACACTTGGTTCAAATATGCAAAATATTTCCAAAAAAACTGAAAATCTCAAACTTTGGATGTTTCAAGGTACCTTTATATTTCACAGCATGAAGATGAATGTGTAGATTTGCTTTGATTTCCCAGATCGTAAGCCTTTCATAGATAACGTTTTGCCATATGGTCAACAATCTCTGAGGGAGGATCTGTGGCTATTTGCCCAAATATGCACAGCAGCCAGTGTCCTATCAACATATATGTGAACGATTTAATAGTAAATAGAGTAGAAGAGCTTGTTCACAGCACCAGGGTTACAGGCTTGACAGGCCATCCACAGACCTGTTACCAGAGGAATTGTAATCAATTTTTAGCATATTTAGGATTCTGCAATTTACCCTAAGGGAAGCTTAGGTAAAGAATCTGCCAGCTAATGCAGGAGTCTTGAGTTCGATCCGTGGGTTAGGAAGATCTCCTGGAAAAGGAAATGGAAACCCACTCCAGTATTCCCGCCTGGGAAATCCCATGGACAGAGGAGCCTAGCAGGCTACAGTCCATGGAGTCACAAACAGTCAGACATGACTTAGGGACTAAAACAACAACAGCAAAAACAATTCACCCATTTTCACACAGTCTCCTGCCCCCTGGTTTTCTGTTTCCCTTCATCCTCATTTTCTGCCTTCTTTCACTCAGGCATACGACCACTTCTGAATTAACCTTAGTATTTTAGAAATAAATAACTGTGTCTACAATGAATTTCTTTCCAAATTAAAGCCTCCACTTGTTCAAATTCCAGATTGATACCCACTTTTCCCAGTGCCGTATCCTTGTCTTGTTAGTCCTTTGTCCCTGATTAACTGCAGTGGTGTCTTTATTTTCTACTAATGGAGATCAGTGGTGTGTTTAATGTGTACAACAAACGCTCCTGTGATTTCACAGTGAGGGCGTTCTGCTGCGCTCACCACACGCCCACAGAAGATGCTTAGCACTGCAGGTGCGCCGAGTCACATCCACGCAGAGGCAAACATTTGGGAGAATAAAGTGGTACATGTCAGTTCAGAGCATTCACGGGTTCAACTTTTTCCACCCCAGTTTTGTTGCAAGAGGTTGATTGCTGCCACTTAGGAGGCCTGCTGGCAAGAACATGCCCACTAATTATATAAATCAGGCTCCTCCCTGCACTATGTTCAGTTCAGTTCAGTTCAGTTCAGTCACTCAGTCCTGTCCGAGTCTTTGCGACCCCATGAATCACAGCACGCCAGGCCTCCCTGTCCATCACCAACTCCTGGAGTCCACTCAGACTCACGTCCATTGAGTCGGTGATGCCATCCAGCCATCTCATCCTCTATCATCCCCGTTTCCTCCTGCCCCCAATCCCGCCCAGCATCAGGGTCTTTTCCAATGAGTCAACTCTTCTCGTGATGTGGCCAAAGTATTGGAGTTTCAGCTTCAGCATCAGTCCTTCCAATGAACACCCAGGATTGATCTCCTTTAGGATGGACTGTTTGGATCTCCTTGCAGTCCAAGGGACTCTCAAGAGTCTTCTCCAACAACACAGTTCAAAAGCATCAATTCTTCGGCGCTCAGCTTTCTTCACAGTCCAACTGTCACATGAAGCATCCCCCTTTTCTCCTCTTTGTAGGCAACAGAAGGAAGGAGAAAGGATGCTCTCTTTTAGCAGACCTGGCTTTCTAAATGAAAATGACAGACTGATACAGTCACCTGGTCAACAACAAATTTACATGGAACATCTCCGTGTCTCAGAATCAAGTGTCCAGCGTGTGTCACAAATGTTTAAAATATGCATTTCCCAGAACTTCACTTCAAGAAATCGATCCTAAAGAAATACCAGAAAAGTGCAGAAGGACATATGACAAGGATATTAATCAAAGTGGTGTTTACAATGGCAAGTAGAAAAATATAGGAATGTAACCTAAATGTCCAGACATAGGAGATCAATAAGTATACTATAGCTTTATCATGGAAAACCCCTTGGGGTCATACCAAATGAGGCTAAAGCAATGTCTCTATGGACATAGAAATATTTATTATCTATTTTCAAGGTAAGCTTTAGTTTTCTATCCCTGCTGGAACAATTCACCACAAACTTTGTGGTTTAAAACAACAGGTATATTATATGGCAGCCCTGAGGGTCAGAAGTAAGCAGGGTCTCACTAGGCTAAAGTCCAGATGTCAACAAGGCTGTGTTCTTCCAGTGGATGGAGGAGAGAATCTTTTTCCTCTTTTGCCCTGCCCAGCTTCCAGAAGCCGTCTGCATTCTTTGGCACGTGGTCCCTGCTCCGTCTCTGACTTCGACCCCAGCTTCTGTCTTCATGTCCTCTTCTCTAACTCTGATCCTGCTGTTCCCTTCTAACAAGGAGACCGTGGTGATTCCATCAGGCTCACCTGGATAATCCAGATGATCTCACATCTCAAAATCCTTAATCACATCTGAGAAGTTTCTGCAGAGTCCCTTTCACCATTTAAGGTGAATTTTTCATATCCAGAGTCTAGAACATGGTCATCTTTAGGGGGCAGGGACATTATTCTGCCTGCTGTAAGAGTTCCAACTGCAAAATAATGATATATGTAGGTAAGTGTGATTACATTTCGGGAGGTTTTCGTGAATATTGTATAAATATTAGCCACTAAGATTTTAGGACACGACTGAGCGACTTCACTTTAAGAGATTTTAACAGAGAATGCTAGGAAATTTAGGGTTTACATGACATTTACACATGAACGCACAGCTCTTGGAGCCCACCCACCCCTCCTATTTCCTGAAAGCCCCTCCTGATCTGGCCAACCTCCTTGCTGGCACGCTGGTGCTTTTCCAGCTGCCTCTGTGCCCCTTCACAAGTCAGGTTCAGTCACCAGCCTCTACCTACACTAAAACCCGAGAAATCTTACCAGGGTCCCAAGGGACGATTGATTTTACTCTGGGGGTCTTGCTGTCTAGGGGCTCAGGGCATCTCTGCTCTCATATCACATAACTCCCTGAAGCTTCTGCTTTCAAGGCCACTTGTAGGAAGCAGAGCCCTAGGGCTCCCCTTTTAGGGGTCCACCAACTTCTGTGCCCCATTGCTTTCCCATGGCAGTTGTTCCTTGTGATATCACACTCAGCTTTCACAACTCACAAGCCAGAAAGAGACCCACCTGCCCTTCTCTACTCCTCGGGGATTGTTGCAGAATGGCCCAGAGGTACCAAAGGGGAGGATGGGTAAAGGAAGAGGGAGGAGACCGAATGCACTGGGATGGGGTCTTCTCTCCTATGCTGCCCTCCGCCATACACTGCATGTGTGCATTTTCGGTTCCTGACGTTTCAGGCTCACGTGAGAGCTCCCCCTGCACAGTGACCACGCGTCTCAGGTTCTCGTCTATTTTTCTATTCAACAAATGTGTAACGAGTCCCTGGAATATGGTGGGCAGAACTCTGGTATGGAGAAGACATGGCAGTCACCGTGCCTGCCCCGCCAAGCGGACAGGTTACCAGGTGAAAGAAGGCAAAGAACAGTTAACTGTCTCATCACCATTGGTGCAGTGGTGGGGATAGTACTGGGTGCTGTGTGAGCAGATGACGGGGAGACCTAACCCAGACCGGCCTGGGCATCTACAGTCACGTGACAGAAGAAGAAGTGAAAGTCGCTCAGTCGTGTCCAACTCTTTGCAACCCCATGGGCTATACAGCCCATGGAATTCTCCAGTCCAGAATACTGGAGTGAGTAGCTTTCCCTTCTCCAGGGGATCTTCTCAACCGAGGGATCAAACCCAGGCCTCCCACACTGCAGGTGATTCTTGACCAGCTGAGCCACAAAGGAAGACCAAGAATACTGGAGTGGGTAGCCTATCCCTTCTCCAGTGGATCTGCCTGACCCAGGAATCGAACCAGGGTCTCCTGCATTGCATGTGGATTCTTTACCAACTAAGCTCTCAGGGAAGCCTTAGTCAAAGGAACTGAGTGAAGCATTGTATGGAGCACAGAGGATGAGAGAGAAAGGGAACAACATGATCAAGTTTGCTTAAAAACCACAACTCAGCTGCAGTGTACAGAACACACTGAAAGGAGCTAAGAGGAATTTGCAGGGGCAATTTTTTTTCTTTTATTGAAGCATAGTTGATTTACAATGCTGTGTTAATTCCTCTGTACAGCAAAGTGATACAGTTATACATATATATATTTATCTGTATTACTTTTCATATCCTTTTCCATTGTGGTTTATTTCTCGATATTAACTATACTTCCCTGTGCTAGACAGTGAATCCTTGGGGTTTATTCATTCTAGCTTTAATAGTTTACTTCTGCTAATGCCAAGCTCCCAATCCAGCCTGCTCTTTCTCCCCTCCACCTTGGCAACCACAAGTCTGGTCTCTACGTCTGTGAGTCTGCTCCTGCTTCACAGATAAGTTCTTCTGTGTCATATCTCAGATTTCACATATAAGTGAGATCATATGGTATTTGTCTTTCTCTTTCTGACTTACTTCACTTAGTTTGATCATCTCTAGGTCCATCCAGGCTGCGGCAAATGGCCTTATTTCATCCTTTTTTATAGCTGAGCCATATTCCACTGTATTTATATCCCACATGTTCGTTATTCATTCCTCTGTTGGTCAATATTTAAGTCATTTCCATGTCTTGGCTCTTATGAATAGTGCGTCTATGAACATAAAGGTTCAAGTATCTTCTTGAATTGTGGTTTCATCCAGATATATGCCCAGGAGTGAAACGCTAGATCAGATAGCAACTGTATTTTGAGTTTTTTGAAGACCCTCCATGCTATTTTTCATAGTGACTGCACAAACTTTCATTCCCAGAAAAAGTGTAGGAGGGCTTGGGGAGGCAAATTTGATTCCTATTTCTATAGTCCATGTGGATGTGATTGTGGTTTCACCCAAGGTGGTGTGGAGGTGCAGAGAATCTGATGGCTCTTAGGAAGAGCAATAGACTTAGCAGTTGGTTGGATCAAGGAACTCTGCAGGAGACAGTTGTCAAGGATGACTGCTGGCAAGTGCTTTGAACTAGTAAACCATGGAGAGGGGTCCAGTTAGGAGACAAGGGGGTATGGAGGAAGGGTCAGGGCAGAGCATGAGTTTCTTGCTGTTCAGTCACTAAGTCGTGTCTGATTCTTTGTGACCCCAGGATATCAGCATATCAGGCTCCTCTGTCTTCCACTATCCTGGACTTTGCTCAAATTCATGTCCATTGGGTCAGTGAGGCTATGAGTTTGGTTTCACTAATATAATCCCAATTTGAGATAGTCTATCCTCTTCATAAACTTTCAACATCTCTCAGCAAATGTGCTTTTTTGGTAACTAAGTCACATTTCCAGATTCCCTTCAATATAGAAGTATCCCCAAGTTTTTATTTTATCAGACTGGGAGCCTCTGGATTCAAATATATGGTTCCTGAATCTGTAAGATATCCCTTTCTGCTTACAAAGTTGGTTAATTAACCACTTTCCGAACGCTTCTATCCATCGTAAATTTTAGCATGGTGACAATAATAACACAAGTAAGCTATTTTCTTTCCAGTAAAAAAAAAAACATTTGGAAACCTCAACCTGGAGACATAACTCTACCCTGGCAAAGAATATTTCCCTCTGAGATGATTATTACCACCTCCTCTCTACTTCCTTTGCCATATTCAACCTTGATTCAATAATGGGAAACACTTGCACCTAACGAGTCACCCGCGATTGTCAACAGCCAAAGAAATTTACCCCCAGGTCCCTCCTGCAACATGGCAGGTTGCCCTGCTCCACGATGATCATTTCAGGGATTCAGAGCACATCTATAACCAAGTTCCAACAGCCACAGTTTAGGACTGCTTGTCATGAGCAGAAAAGGATGGAGCATACTGAAATGGTTACTAACCAATTTTCATAATCAAAAAGCATTGTATTATATTGGCCAAAACATTTGTCATGGGATTAGAATCCATCCTCCCCTTGAAAAGCCTAATCCTCTTAAAATGGTTCAGAGTAATCAGGTTAGCATCACTGTAAATTTTAGCAAGCCCATCACTCTCACAAAGGAGTTTCAGCAAAGGAAAGATCAAACAACTTCTTAAATCCTTGATGCCGATGAAACATTGGGCAAAATAAAGGTCCTCTGAAGCACTTATATAATTGATTTCAGCTAAAATATACAAATAGAGTTACATTTGCCATCATAAATGGATTTGTACTCTAAAGGCGTCCACTGTGGAAACGAATTCTGAGTACTCATTTGCTGAAAAAATGTGACAGCAAGAAGAAAAACATGGGGAAATAATTTCACTGCACACCTTACCTTCTAGCCAGAATTATGTGGAAACCCCCTTGAGCAATGCTATTTAGAAGGTGGTGATTAAACAGAGTGGCCAATTGTCTTGTGGCTTCCTGGGGACAGAGCACTCTCTCCCAGTAGGCCAAGTTGACAAGCAAACTCAACTCAAGCTTCTCTGTGCATCCAGTTGGCCTTGGCAAGCTCATCAAACCCAGGATCACCTCAAGTTTCCTAAGTATTTTTTACACATACCTTGTGCCTAAGCCGCAACCTCATCTTCCTGCGGTTTGCAGAAAAGCTTGAGCAGCCAAGAATAGGATCACAATGTGCTCCTGTGTGTTACTACTTAGATTCAGTTCTTTATGTGAATGCCCCATATCTTACTTATCCACTGTTCAACCCAGATTCATAAAACATAATAATCACACCTGGGCTTCCCTGGTGGGTCAGCAGGAAAGAATCTGCCTGCAGTGCGGGAGACGGGTTCAATCCCTGGGTTGGGACAATCCCCTGGAGGAGGAAATGGCAACCCACTCTAGGATTCTTGCCTGGAGAATTCCATGGACAGAGGAGCCTGGTGGGCTACAGTCCATGGGGTGGCAAAGATGCTGAACATGACTTGGTGACCAACCATCACCTCTTCCTGTTTTTATCCAGGCTACATATAAAAATATTGAAGATTACAGATCCTAGAACTATGTCCTTTTTCAAATTCAAACTGGCATCAGATGGCATCATCACTCAACATTATTCTTTCCAGTAAGCATCCTTTCAACCGGGGCAAAGTTTTCTACAGGCTCACCTGAAGCTCGACACACACAAACACAGCAGTGTAAGGCTCAGCAACTTACGCTGAATGCGGTCTCTCAGACAGCTTCGAAGACTCACGTTCCTCCACTGACCATCACCTACAACCCCACCCCACCTAAACAGGGGTCCCTGTGACTCCCCCTTTTTGCCATTTATGCAGCAGTCAAAAGTGAAAAAGCTGCTGCCAACATAATTCCAATTAAAATGGTGGTTTAGTCACTCAGTCGTGTCCGACACTTGTAATACCATGGACTGTGGCCTTCCAGGCTCCTCTGTCCATGGGGATTCTCCAGGCAAGAATACTGGGGTGGGTTGCCATTTTCTTCTTCAGGGAATTTTCTGACACAGGGGTCAAACCTGGTTCTCCTGCACTGGCAGGCATGTTCTTTACCACTGAGCCACCAGGAAAGCCTAGGAGAGCATTAATATGATGGTTAGTTTTATCTGCCTGGGCCACGGTGCCCAGATGCATGATCCAACAGTATTCTGAATGTGTCTGTGAGGTGTTTCTGGGGTGGGATTTACAGTTAAGTTGATGGACGGATGATGAATAAAGCAGACTGTCTTCCATAGTGAGTTCATCCAGTCAGCTGAAAGCCTAACTGAAGAAAAGGTTGACCTTCTCAGAAAAGAGGGAATTCTGGGAATTCTGCAGTGGACACCCTACAGTCTAGCACAGCAGCATCAACTCTTCCCCCCAGCTGGGTAGACTTTGGACTTGAACTGCAACAGAGGATCTTCCCTGGGTCTCTAGCCTGATGACCTCCAGTTTTGAACTGCAGATTTTGGATTTTCAACTCAATGGACATGAGTTTGAGCAAAGCCCAGGAGATAGTGAAGGACAGGGAAGTTTGCCGCTCTGCAGTCCATTGGGTCACAAAGAATCAGACATGACTGTGTGCCTGAACAACAACAAATATTATATTATATATCATATATTAGTATATTATGTATTATATATGATATGTAATATACATACATGCATCCTGGAGAACCAAGTAACACAATTGAAAAATATTTTACTTTTTCAACTTTTATTTCATTTACTTATTTCTGGTTATGCTGGGTCTTCGTTGCTGCCTTGGGGCTCTCGCTAGGTGTGGTGAGCAGGGGCTACTCTAGCTGCAGTCCATGGGCTTCTCATCGCGGTGGCTTCTCTTGTTCTGGAACACAGGCTCTAGGGCAGGCGAGCTTCAGTACCTGCAGCACCCAGACTCAGTCCTTGTGGCACATGGGCTTAGTTGCTTCAGGATATGTGGAATCTTCCCAGACCAGGGATTGAACCCGTGTTCCCTGTGTTGACAAGCGGATTCCTAGCCACTGTCCCACCAGGGAAGTCCTTAAGTATTTTAATACAAAAAATATATATTTTAAATATAGTAGTACATTGCACAAAGACAATCCTATACATATAATCCTCCAAATTAATCATTAATGATATTTTAATAGCCTCTTTATTCTTCTTAAGCGTCTTGTGTCCATTGTTCTTTGGACCTCTTTCGGGACATGTTCACCTTATTCGTCCCTGAGATCTTGGGTGAAGGAAAGTATGTAAATAGCATGTGTTTGCAATTCTTGTTTCCACTCTTGGGCAGATATCTACTGGGTTGTAGGTCAAAGATATAGTCACTCAGTGGTGCCAAAGTCATAAGAACATTGATAACTCCTAGTGGATTTATGAGTCAGGCTTACTGAATGAAAAAATTACATTCAGGGCACAAGAGCCCCTCGAGGCAAATGAGAAGGACATTTGATGGAGGGTGATAGGAACTGGGCTTGCTCGAAACCAGAGACTCCTGTGCTCCATGTTTCTGGGGGAGCAGACACTTCTATAGGTGTAGACGCTGCCGGCAATAGCTGCTCTTTACACATGCACACACACACATGGACACGCACATGCACACACACCTATGAACACACAGTGCAGATAAAACAGTGATTTTTAATAAGGCACTTCTTAGGAGAGATCTTGGTTTCATGAGATGCCCCCATAAAGTTACAAAACCACAGAAGACTAGAAACACAGGACAGATAATGTTCCCTCACATTGCCAAGTTAACTGCTCATTTCAATCACTTGAAATAGCAGACAGACAGAATATAGGAAATAAAAGCCAACCAAAACCCACAGATCTAACTTTAGCAAATGGTTCAAAGTCTTCCCACGTGGTCTTTCACAAAAAGGACTGATAAGTGTTGCATGTGCAGGGAAGAGGACTTCAGTTGCCTGAGAAGACCAATTAGCGCCCCGTCTTCCAGCACAGCAGGGCTGGGCAAAGTGGCTTGGTCTTTGGCCCTGCCAGGTGCCCAGAAGTCTCCCAGGGACAGGCTCTAGTTGTCCTTGAGAGGTGGATACACGAGTGAGAATGGTGATTTCTTAGTTCACAGCAAGAGCGTCTCTTCCTTTTACCTCTTCAGGTCAGTGCAGTCATTTCACTTGGAAAATTCCACCTTGAACAGTAAAATCATACCCCCAAAAAATATTGTATGAAGAGCATGTAGTGAGAACAAGGGCAGATAGTGAAATAATCTGATGGGTAGTTACATCAAGTCCTAGGAATACAGACTAACCTTTCAGAGACACAAAAGCATATGTCTGCTACACAGGGCACACTGTCCCACCAACAGTGAAGTTCCTGCCCCAGAAGTGTCCTGCTCCCCAGTTCTCATCCACTGGCCCATGTTGATAATCTGCCTTCTTTTAACAGAGCCTTGCTCAGACTAGATGTTTCAGGATTGACTCAGCAACACTTGTGGTGCTAATAGTACAGAACCCACCTGCCAATGCAGGAGACACAAGAGATGCAGTTTCCATCCCTGCGTGGGGAAGATCCCCTGGAGGAGGAAATGGCAACCCACTCCAGTATTCTCGCCTGGAGAATCCCACGGACAGAGGAGCCTGGCGGGCTACAGTCCAGGGGTCACTAAGAGTCGGACGTGACTGAAGCGAATCAGCACGCATGCGCGCGGCAGCACTTTGGGCATGCCAGTGCATAATTTCCTGACTGACATCGTGACGAGGTTCTAAGTCTTCAGTTCAGTTCAGCTCATTTCAGTCGCTCAGTCGTGTCCGACTCTTTGCAACCCCATGAATCGCAGCACGCCAGGCCTCCCTGTCCATCACCAACTCCCGGAGTTCACTCAGACTCACGTCCATCGAGTCAGTGATGCCATCCAGCCATCTCATCCTCTGTCATCCCCTTCTCCTTCTGCCCCCAATCCCTCCCAGCATCAGAGTCTTTTCCAATGAGTCAACTCTTCGCATGACGTGGCCAAAGTACTGGAGTTTCAGCTTTAGTATCATTACTTCCAAAGAAATCCCAGGGCTGATCTCCTTCAGAATGGACTGGTTGGATCTCCTTGCAGTCCAAGGGACTCTCAAGAGTCTTCTCCAACACCACAGTTCAAAAGCAGCAATTCTTCGGTGCTCAGCCTTCTTCACAGTCCAACTCTCACATCCATACATGACACCTGGAAAAACCATAGCCTTGACTAGACAGACTTTGTTGGCAAAGCAATGTCTCTGCTTTTCAATATGCTATCTAGGTTGGTCATAACTTTCCTTCCAAGGAGTAAATGTCTTTTAATTTCATGGCTGCAAAACTCCCTCAAATATTTCCAGATGCTTCCAGAGAATGGGTGTGATGAGCTGAGCTATGTCCCCCAAGAATTCATATGTTGCTGTCCTAACACCCACTTTCTCTAAATGTATTTGGAGATAGGGTCTTTGAAGAGGTAATTAAGTTAAATTTTGTTAGTGCCACGTGTTCAGTCATGTCCGACTCTGAGACCCCATGGACTGTAGCCCGCTAGGCTCCTCTGTCCATGAAATTTCCAAGACAACAACATTGGAGCAGTTGCCATTTCCTCCTTAGGAGATCTTCCCAACCAGGGGTTGAATCCACATCTCTTGTATCTCCTGAATTGCAGATGGATTCTTTACCTGCTGAGCCATCAAGGAAGCCCAAGTTAACACGAGGCCACTTGAAATGAGGCCCTCATCCCATATGACTGATGTTCTTACAGAAAGGGGAATTTAGAGAGACACACACAGAAGGAAGACAGGGAGGATGGCTATCCATCAGCCAAGGAACAGATTCTCCCTCAAGTCCTCAAGAGCAACCAACCTTGCCAGTACCTTGGTTTCAGGCTTTTTTTTGGCCTCAGATCTGTGAGAAAAATGAATTTCTGTTGTTTAAGCCATCATCTGTAGTATTTTGTGATGGCAGGCCCAGCCAACTAATATAATAGGTTACCTTCAGAGCATATACACCAGAGCTTCCCTGAGGGCTCAGATGGTAAAGAATCTGCCCACAATGCGGGAGACCTGGGTTTGATCCCAGGGTTGGGAAGATCCCTTGGAGGAGGGCTTGGTAACCCACTCCAGTATTCTTGCCTGGAGAATCCCCATAGACAGAGGAGCCTGGCGGGCTATAGTCCGTGGAGTTGCAAAGAGTTGGACATGGCTAAGCAACTAAGCACAGCACAGTGGAGCATATGTGAATTTTTCACTCTGAAAGGATAGGGTTTTTCACAATCTTAAGAGATTTTTTTCCCCTTCAACACCACCACCATCAAACACTAAAACCTACTATCTACACCTTAGTTAATAAGCAGAGATTTGGCTATTGCCCTAGACTAAATGTAACTTTTTCAATTTGAGTCTGAATTTGGTAATAAGGAGTTCATGATCCGAGCCACAGTCAGCTCCTGGTCTTGTTTTTGTTGACTGTATGGAGCTTCTCCATCTTTGACTGCAAAGAATATAATCAATCTGATTTCGATGTTGACCATCTGGTGATGTCCATGTGTAGAGTCTTCTCTTGTGTTGTTGGAAGAGGGTGTTTGCTATGACCAGTGCATTTTCTTGGCAAAACTCTATTAGTCTTTGCCCTGCTTCATTCTGCATTCCAAAGCCAGATTTGCCTGTTACTCCAGATGTTTCTTGACTTCCTACTTTTACATTCCAGTCCCCTATAATGAAAAGGACATCTTTTTTGGCTGTTAGTTCTACAAGGTCTTGTAGGTCTTCATAAAACCGTTCAACTTCAGCTTCTTCAGCATTGCTGGTTGGGGCATAGACTTGGATAACTGTGATATTGAATGGTTTGCCTTGGAGATGAACAGAGATCATTCTGTCATTTTTGAGATTGTATCCAAGTACTGCATTTTGGACTCTTTTGTTGACCATGATGGCTACTCCCTTACTCCTTGGAAGAAAAGTTATGACCAACCTGGATAGTACATTCAAAAGCAGAGACATTACTTTGCCAACTAAGGTCTGTCTAGTCAAGGCTATGGTTTTTCCTATGGTCATGGATGGATGTGAGAGTTGGACTGTGAAGAAGGCAGAGCGCTGAACAATTGATGCTTTTGAACTGTGGTGTTGGAGAAGACTCTTGAGAGTCCCTTGGACTGCAAGGAGATCCAACCAGTCCATTCTGAAGGAGATCAGCCCTGGGATTTCTTTGGAAGGAATGATATTAAAGCTGAAACTCCAGTACTTTGGCCACCTCATGCGAAGAGTTGACTCACTAGAAAAGACTCTGATGCTGGGAGGGATTGGAGACAGCAGGAGAAGGGGACGACAGAGGATGAGATGGCTGGATGGCATCACCGACTCGATGGACATGAGTCTGAGTGAACTCTGGGAGTTGGTGATGGACAGGGAGGCCTGGCGTACTGCGATTCATGGGGTGGCAAAGAGTCGGACACGACTGAGCAACTGAACTGAAATGAACTGAACTGAACTGAACTGAAAGGTAACTTTAGTTCAGTAAACGCTACTTTAAATGGAGGAACAGGAATATTTGTTTTGCCCAGATCACATAATTTGCTTGAAGTAATTGATGAGTAACCGATGCATATAGACATAAGAAGCCTTGTATGCATATTCATTCACACTATTAAATATTCATGAACAATTGTCTCCCTCTTTATTCTCACCCTCTGTGATCCTCCCCCACAAAATCATTCCACCTCAAAAGAAAAGTTTTATGACTCTTGACTGCCAAATCCTTGTATGATTTTCTGCTATGTTCTAGACCTCTTCTATATCTGATCCCTGCCTTCTTATTGAGACCCTCCACTATCTTCCATTTTATCACATCCTTATTAACTGATTCTCTTCCTAAATCTCTATCCTTTTTTGATCTCTACCATGGACATGCATTTGGGTAAACGCCAGGAGACAGTGAAGCTCAGGGAAGCCTGGCAGGCTGCAGTTCATGGCGTTGCAGAGATGCATAAGACTTAGCAACTGAATAACAACAGCAAAGGAGTATTATTTCTCTAGTTGCCTCTTAACACTCCTATAACTTGAAATTCTGTCAATACACTCTGACACATTACCTGTCTTTTGTATGCCATTGTTGTTCAGTTGCTCAGTCATGTCCAACTCTTTGTGACACGATGGACACCAGGCTTTCCTGTCCTTCACCATCTCCCAGAGCTTGCTCAAGCTCATGTCCATTGAGTCGGTGATGCCATCCAACCATCTCATCCTCTGTCATCCTCTTCTCCTCCTGCTTTCAATATTTCCCAGCATCTGGGTCTTCTCTAATGAGTCAGCTCTTTCCATCAGGTGGTCAAAGGACAGGAGCTTCAGCTTCAGCATCAGTCCTTAAAATGAATATTCAGGATTGATTTCCATTAGGATTGGCTGGTTGGATCTCCTTGCAGTCCAACGGACACTTGAGAGTCTTCTCCAGCACCCACAGCTCAAAAGCATCAATTCTTTATGGTCCAACTCTCACATCCATACATGACTACTGGAAAAACAATAGCTTTAACTAGATGGACATTTGTTGGCAAAGTAACATCTCTGCTTTTTAATAGGCTGTCTAGGTTGGTCATAGCTTTTCTTCCAAGGAGCAAGCGTCTTTTAATTTCATGGCTGCAGTCACCATCTGTGGTGATTTTGGAGCCCCCAAAAATTAAATCTGTCACTGATTCCATTGTTTCCCCATCTATTTGCCATGAAGTGATGGGACTGGATGCCATGATCTTAGTTTTTTGAATATTGAGTTTTAAGCCAGATTATTCACTCTCCTCTTTCACCTTCATCAAGAGACTCTTCACTTTCTGCCATTAGGGTGGTATCATCAGCATATCTGAGGTTATTGATATTTCTGGCATATTGAGTGCAGCACTTTCACAGGATCATCTTTCAGGATTTGAAATAGCTCAGTTGGAATTCCATCGCCTCTACTAGCTTCGTTGTAGTGAAGCTTTATAGCTTGATGATTTCCAAATCTACATCACAAACCAGCACTCTACCCAATGCTTTCAGCCTGGCACAACCCATCCAGCTTTTGATAAACAAACTCAATATTAGTTTCACTCATATTGCATCAGAGAGAATCACTTCTCCGGTCCCTTCTGCGTCCCCTTCTCAGTCGCATCTCTTCCCTCTGCCCACTCCACCCCCGGAAGAAGAATCACCTATTTTGCGGCCCCTGGTGGCTCAGACATTGTTTGCAATGTGGGAGACCTGGGTTTGATCCCTGGGTCAGGAAGATCCCCTGGAGAAGGAAATGGCAACCCACTCCAGCACTCTTGCCTGGAAAATTCCATGGATGGAGGAGTCTTGTGGACTGCAGTCCATTGGGTCACAAAGAGTCAGACACGACTGAGCGACTTCACTTTCTTTCACTTTCCTCTGCCGTACCAGCTTATAAGTATCTGAGAACTTGCACTGCTTATAGAATAAGCCCAAGGCGGCATTGTAAGACCCTTTTTGAAGTAGCCCCAGTTTGTCTTTCCAGATTTGCCCTCATTTTCTCTCTACCTCCCAATCTAGTTGTAGCAGACAATCTGTTCCTTCTCAGATGTTTCCAGGCCTTTGCTCATACTCTCCACGTTTAGAAGAGCTTTCTCTGTTAATGTATCTTCGGAAGACTTAGTCATCTTCCTAATTAAAAAGAAATCCACACTTCTCTTCAGCTTTCACTGAACCTTAGCCAAACAGAATTCCATCATATGCTGTTTTCATCTCATTTACAATTTCCACATTCCAGTGTTTGTATTATGCCATGGTCATTTGCTCGTGAACTTGCTTCCCCATCATTCCATACTCCATCAGGAGCACCAAGGCTCTCTTTCCTCTGAGAGGAGAAATAATCAAGGTATCATGAAGGGGTCAGCCACCTGCAGGGGGAAGTTTGAAGTCACGTCAATTTGAGATTAAAGAAAATGTGATTTCAGCTGGCACTTGCAGGTAGATAAGTGATGGGTATCTACTTACCATTTCAAAGCAGTTCTTTATGAAGCTGCTTCATTGTACTTTTCCACTCATTAATTTGAGCTCCAACAACCAGGTTGTAGAACGTAATCATCATTTCTTAGATCCCACTTTTCCTGGTTGTGAAATATATCCTCATTCTCAGGAGAAGAGTCTGGGGCACGTGGTCCGTATTGAACAAGTGCCGACTGTGTTGACCATAACTCTTCTGCTGACTTTCCCCAATCTTGTGCATTTACGAATTAAAAGACTCTGTGTGTGTGTGTGTGCATGTGTGTGTGTGTGTGTGTATTAAAAGTTTATTTTGGAAGGTATTGTAGGAAAAATGTACTTGCAAACTTTTTTGGCACACTCATAAATGAAAAGTCACATCTTTAAGAATTTTTGTCTTAAATTTATTTGACAAAAATTAATGAACAAGTGAAAGAACAGGATAAACACTCAGAATTATTACCCTGAACACCTTGTACTTATCAATTTTTGTGGGAAGACCAGCTCACTCAGAACAACTCATTAAAGTTGAGAACTGGGCTTTTGGCCCACAATTATTTCTGGAAGACCAGTCCTAGATGTCACTGACTAATTGGGCTAATTGGAAGAGAAAAATTGCATGAGATGTTCCTTCAACATATACATTCATTTGCTTTTATTTTCAGCTAGACTTTTGTATCTAATTGTATTGATTTGTGGCTCCAAACAAATGAAAAACTGCTAAGGGAAAGCATTTACGAAGGGCAATTCTAAAAGAAAATAAAGATAAAGAAGAAGAAGGTCAAAAGTGCTATAAAATCTAAAATATTATTTTTTTGACAACCCGCTTTAAGATACTACAGTCATTTAAAACTAACTAAAAATATCATCTCAAACACTCTCAGGAACTGGGAATCACGCGTCCCAAATAATTGTCAAGATGACATAGAGCTTTTGCTTGGCGCTAAGGCAGTTCCTAGCTGACAAATGGGTTGTACTCAAAAAGTTCTTTTGAAATTAATTGTTCAGACCTCAGGCCACTCACCAAAAAAAAAAAAAAAAAAAAACATTTAACCCTAAATGGCCCTTGTTTTAGCTTCCTTGGGCTCCCACAAAAAATACCACAAACTGGGTGGCTTAAAACCAGAAATGTATTGTCTGGCAGTTTGGAAGACTGGAAGTCCAAGATGGAGGAGTCAGTAGGGTTGGTTCTCTGGAAGTCTGTGAAGGAGCATCTCTCCTAGCTTCTAGGAGCTTGCTGGCTGCCTTTAGCATTTCATCTCTGCCTCCGTCTTCACATGGTATTTTCTCTTGGTGTATGTCTGTGCCCAAATTCCCCTTTTTATAGGACAGCAGTCATACTGAATGAGGGCCCCACCCTGTTCCAGCACGACCTCCTCTTAACCAATTACACCTGCAATGATCTTATCTCCAAATAAGGTCTCTGTCTGAGGCGATGACTGGAGGGGTCCAATGCAGCCCACAACCCTCCCAAAGTGCCCTTAAGCAGCAGAGAGCACTGCTCCTCTGGGCTCACAGCATTTCCACACCCAGAACAGGGTGGGTGGGGTGGGCAGGGCTGAACCCTCTGCACCAGGAAGCCATGAGTCCACACGGGGCATCGCAATACTGTCCTGGAGAACAGCACGAGGCCCCACTGAAGACACCTGGCTCCACAGCACAGGTCCTACATCTTGAGGTGCACGGGGTACCCTACTGGGACACAGACCGCAGTGCCCCTTCCTGATCCAGCAGGTGTGGCTCTGAGCCCCAGAAACTGCATTTCTAACAGGTTCCCAGGAGATGCCCACCTTGCGAGCCCCACAGTTTGAATAATGAAGGATGCATTATTGAAAAGATTTGCTTTTTGAGTAAAAGAAAACACTTATAAAGGAGATCAAATTCATCTCCTGGAGCAATACTTCTTCAGGAAGAGGGGATACAGTGGGTTGAATGAAAAATAATCTCACGGCATGGCTATGTGAGTCTCAATAAATCAATACCAGTGCAACCATGTAGATGGGAAAAAATATAAATGACATACATGTATTACTAACATTTTATTATGTCTATATTATAGCATAACATTAATATATTACATATTGCATATGTTTGTAATATATTAACACATATTACCTATATGCATTGCAATATATGTACCTATTAATATATAATAGGTATTACATATTATAATACTATGCTATCTCATAACATACTTATATATTTGTATCTAAGTCTACCCATCTTTATCCCCTGGAGAAGGGAAAGGCTACCCACTCCAGTACTCTGGCCCGGAGAATTCTATGAAATAGTCCATGGAGTCGCAAAGAGTCAGACACGACTGAGTGACTTTCACCTATTTATATCCATCTATCTCACTCCAGGGTACAGACTTAGCTATTCTCAACACATCCTTTGTCCACCTTCATAAAGTCTTGTGCGGGAGACCCTGCCCGACTACTGCAGTTGGAATTCCCCAGTGTGCCTGGCAGAAGCCATGTCATGAGACTTTCTTCAACCTGAGTGTGTCAAGCGATTTGCAGCCTTGTACCCCAAAATAGGGGAGAAGCCCCCATAGTTTCAGCAGCCATTTCTGAGCTGGCACCTTCTCTGTTCCCTTCAGCGAGTATCCAGAGAACTCTGCTGACCGCCAGTCACTGCCTGATTTCCAAATGGCTTTCTCTGACCCTTTGTCACACCAGCCTTTTTCTCTTGCTCAGATGAGCTGAGTGCTCCCTCACTGCCTTGGTAAGACTCATCCACTCCATCCATCCCCTCTAGAAGTGCCCTCCAGCACACATGACCAGACTTTGGAAGCCCCATTGCTGCTACTGGGTCTAAACTGATTTTCAGTGAAATAGAGGAAAATAAGATCAAAGACCACTGTGTCAAGACAAACTATGTCATGCCTAGATCAGCACTCATGAAGACTTTTAACTATATAGCTCAGGGCCTGGGGAACTATATTCAATATCTTGCAATAACCTACAATGGAAAGTGATCTGTAACATATATGTAACTGAAAGTGTGTGTGTACACACACACACACATATATGTGAGCTTTCTTGGCAGCTCAGAGGGTAAAGAAACCACCTTCAATGCAGGAAACCAGGTTGGAGCCTTGGGTTGGGAAGGTCCCCTGGAGAAGAGAATGGCTACCCACTCCAGCATTCTTGCCTGGAGAATCCCATGGACAGAGGAGCCTGGCAGGCTACAGTTCATAGGGTCACAAAGAGTTGGACATGACTAAGTGACTATCACTCACACACACACACTCACGTACACACCCATATATATATATATACACACATTTCAAGAGAATATTTTCTCTCCATCTCTGTGACTGAGTCCTAATAGTTCCTCTCTTGCACATCTGTTTTCCAAGTAATTAAAAATGATGGCATAGTATGTAAATGGCCTAAAGTCTCAGTGATAGAGAGGGTGTTTGTGTCTCTTATCTAGTAAATGCTATCAGAGTTTTCCGGCAGTGAGAAAACTCAATTTACTAAAGCTAGCAGAAAGCACTTATATGATAAACCTACTGCACCATTTTCCCAGGGAAACGTGTGTAATCTACTGTATCAGCGATGCAGTTTCTATTAAAAATATATCAACATCCTCATAACGACCATCTTCCCCTTACAATTTTTTCTGGGTGATAATATCCAAGACAAAGATGTGTTGCCAATCAGTGTTTGCTTCTCCATGCAATTCAGCTGAAGATAATCTGTTTCTTAATAACAGAAATGGCTCAAACACAAAATAACATTCAATTACCAGGTGTGATGACACCACAAACCCCACGATGCTTCCTCATTTCTGGTGTCATATCCACATATCAGCCATTGGCCCTATGGGCTTGCTGTTCTATTTCGATTTCAGTTCCCAGATGGGCTTAATTGGCTCCAAACAAGAGTAATATAAATATTGAACCTCAGCTAAATCATGAAAGCTGTCTCCTGGGTATCGATATGTAAGAGTCACTTAGATGCTGATGAGGGGCACTCTCTTGATCGTGTTTCTCATCAGAGAAAATATTAAAAGGCAGAAAACTGTGAGGCTGGTGGCTTGAGTCAGTAAAGACAGTGTCTCCTGCCTTTTCTGGAAGGTGGCTGGGGTGAGCTGTTGTAATTAGAATTTTTTATTTAGTTTTTTATGCAATTGAAATTTTATCTGCCTACTTTCCTTCCCTACATTTCTTCCAGTCCCAGAGCCCCTCATGGGGAACTCCATCTGATGGATGAATTTAGAGCTGACTTCTTCCCCTGCTCAAGGGGAAGGAACATGACTCAAGCTGGCTTCCCCAGAGAAACCCAAGCTCTTGATCAGAGCATTGCCTTCAGGGGCCAACACTCACTGGAGCCAGGCAGGCAGCCCCTCTCCCTGCAGCAACACTGAAGGAATCATCAGAAAAGAGATCCTTTCTGTGGATTGCTAGCTTCATCACTGGGAAGATGCAGGCCCAGGTGTGTTGGCAGCCACTCTGCCACCATGTGGAGAACCTGCTTGAAAATGAAGCAACTCGGGGGCAGCAGGTTCAGAAGGTGGGGAAGCAGCTTCCTGATGTCCCTGCAAGTGGCCTCAAGTCCAGGCACCCCTGTGTGCCATGTGTGCTAAGTCACTTCAGTTGTGTCCAGCTCTTTGCGACCCCATGGACTGTAGCCCACCAGGCTCCTCTGTCCATGGGATTCTCCTGGCAAGAATACTGGAGTGGGTGGCCATGCCTTCCTCCAGGGGATCTTCCCAACTCAGGGTTTGAACCCATATCTCTTACATCTCCTGCATTGGTAGATGGGTTCTTTACCACTAGCGCCACCTGGGGAATCCATAAGGCAACCCTGGTCTTCCCTGATACAGGAAGTGAAGTGAAGTCGCTCAGTCGTGTCCGACTCTTTGCAAGCCCATGAACTGGAGCCCACCTAGCTCCTCTGTCCATGGACTCCTCCAGGAAAGAATACTGGAGCAGGTTGCCATGCCCTGCTTCAGGGAATCTTCCCGACCCAGGGATGGAACCCTGGTCTCCGGCATTGCAGGCAGCTTCTTTACCCTTTGAGCTACCCGGGAAACTAATCATCTATCTATGAAGAGTTCCCATGACCCACTTCTCAGGTTCAATAACTTGCTAGAACAGCTCACAGAACTCAGGAAGACCCTGTAGTCACTATTATTGGCTTTATTATAAAGGCTACAACTCAGCAATAGCCAAATGGAAGAAAGGCGTAAAGTAGGATACTGGGGAGGGTGGAAAAGAGACTTCTTACTCTCTTGCGCAAGCAGTCCTCCCAGCAACGACATGTGCCCACCAACCCAGAGGCCTTCTTTACCCTGTTGTCTAGGGGTTTATAGAGGTTCCATTACGTTGGCCTGGTTGATTAAATCATTTGCCCTTGACAAATATCTCAGTCTTCAACCCCTCTCTATTCCCTGGAGGCCAATCATAGGTCATTTCCCCTGACAACTAACCCTCATCATCCTCCAAGAGTCCCCTTAGTAGCTCAAAGAAAAACAGTTAAAAGGCTTTATTATGAATAACCAAAGATGCTCCTCTCCTCCTTGTTGGGAAATTCCAAGGGCTTAGGAGCTCTGAGCCAAAAACCAGGGATAAAGACCAAATGAATATTTCTTAGTTCATCACAATATCACATAAGCAAATCTTGTTTTGTTTTTAAAGATGAAGTCTTTCAGAACTTGAGTTGTCAGCTAAACTTTAATGTATGTCATATGGAAAACAAAGGATTGGGGGTTTTTCCCATCCTTTTGTGTGCCCAACATTTTGTGTTTTATTTTTGTCTTGTTTTATTGGTGTCCTAGGAATGTTAAGATACAACAGGACACAGGACATAAAGGAACATAATTGTCTTAGATGGCCTTTCTTTAATCAAGCATTAAGGAAGCCAGAGTTCCCAAGGGATAGTATTGTTTAATAGAACTGTGGCTTCCTGTCTGGATATGTCCATCCTTGGCCACACAATGACCTTCTCAGCTGTTATCCCCAAGGGTCTGAAATCCATGGAGAATCTAGGTGTTGGTCTATTGTCAGAATCTGACCTGCTCAGATTAGAAAAGTTGGCCCCCATGGCCAACACGCGAACCGTGGCTCGTGGGTTATCTGGAGGCTGGTTTCTCAAGACACTGCTATTAATAAGATAATTGCTACTTTTTCCTCCCTGACATGAATAATTTATTTACAGCAACTCTCCCTGAACTCTCATAAGAAAGTACAACTTTTTCCCTTTTAAGGAAGTTGGTTTTAGAGACTCCTTTGGGTTTTGAAGGGAGCAGCAAAAAATAAACCAAGAAATCAAATGTCGTCAGGTATGTCCATTCAGCAAAGATGGACTCAGTGTCCCTTTCAAGAAAAACATGACTCTAGGAAGGGTGGGGAGGAGGAAGAGAGATAGAAAAGTAAGCCATCACCCCATCCCCATAATTGCAGTCTATCAGAGGTGAGGAGGGGCTTCCCAGTGGCTCAGTGGTAGAGAATGTGCCTGCAATGCAGGAAACCCAGATATGGTCCCTTTGGATTGATCCCCTGGAGGAGGGAATGGCAACCCACTCCAGTAATCCTGCCTGGAGAATCCCATAGACAGAGAAGCCTGGCGGGCTACAGTCCAAGGGGTCACAAAGATTTGGACATAACTGAAGTGACTGAGCATGCACCCACGCATGAAGGTGAGGAGAGAGCAATGGAGGTAAGACAAACGCATCTGAAAAAAGAGCAAAATACGCCATAAGAAAGACAAAAAGACTTCAGAAATGCTTACAAGGTAATATCCAATAGGCAGAAGAGAGAGATTTTTCCTAAAGGCTGATCTCTATTAGTAAGGTAACTGCTTAAGATGCATTTAGATAAGCATTTCCCAAAGTCTGTCTTATTAAACACTACTCCTATGAGATGTACCTTGGAAACAAAGGTTCTATCAGTTTAGTTCAGTTCAGTCGTTCAGTCATGTCCGACTCTTTGTGACCCCATGAATCGGAGCACGCCAGGCCTCCCTGTCCATCACCATCTCCTGCAGTTCACTCAAACACACGTCCATTGAGTCGGTGATGCCATCCAGCCATCTCATCCTCCGTCGTCCCCTTCTCCTCCTGCCCCTAGTCCCTCCCAGCATCAGGGTCTTTTCCAATGAGTCAACTCTTCGCATGACGTGGCCAAAGTACTGGAATTTCAGCTTTAGCATCATTTCTTCCAAAGAAATCCCAGGGCTGATCTCCTTCAGAATGGACTGGTTGGATCTCCTTGCAGTCCAAGGGACTCTCAAGAGTCTTCTCCAACATCACAGTTCAAAAGCATCAATTCTTTGGCGCTCAACTTTCTTCACAGTCCAACTCTTGCATCCATACATGACCACTGGAAAAACCATAGCCTTGACTAGACAGACCTTTGTTGGCAAAGTAATGTCTCTGCTTTTCAATATACTATCTAGGTTGGTCATAATTTTTCTTCCAAGGAGTAAGCGTCTTTTAATTTCATGGCTGCAATCACCATCTGCAGTGATTTTGGAGCCCAAAAAAATAAAGTCTGGCACTGTTTCCACTGTTTCTCCATCTATTTCCCATGAAGTGATGGGACCAGATGCCATGATCTTCGTTTTCTGAATGTTGAGCTCTAAGCCAACTTTTTCACTCTCCTCTTTCACTTTCATCAAGAGGCTTTTGAGTTCCTCTTCACTTTCTGCCATAAGGGTGGTGTCATCTGCATATCTGAGATCATTGATATTTCTCCCGGCAATCTTGATTCCAGCTTGTGCTTCTTCCAGCCGAGCATTTCTCATGATGTAATCTGCACATAAGTTAAATAAGCAGGGTGACAATATACAGCCTTGACGTACTTCTTTTCCTATTTGGAACCAGACTGTTGTTCCATGTCCAGTTCTAACTGTTGCTTCCTGACCTGTATATAGGTTCTATAGGAAGTATTAATACATTTGGGAAATGGTGATTTCCTTTTTGCCACTGTTGTCTATTAATATATACATAATACATGTGTATATATGTGTGTATTATAAATACATATGTATACATATACATGTATATATTACATATATAATACATGTGTATGTATATACATTACACACACACACGTGTGTGTAATACATGTGGATAGGTATCACCTTTGTTGCTGTTGTTGTTCAGTTTCTAAGTCATGTCTGACTTTTTGCTGCCGTGTGAACTGTGGTGCACCAGGCTTTCCTGTCCTCCACTAGCTCCTTGAGTTTGCTCAGATTCATGTCCACTGAGTTAGTGATGCTATCTAACCATCTCATTCTCTGCTGCCCTCCTCTCCTTTTGCTTTCAATCTTTCCCAGCTTCAGGGTCTTTTCCAATGAGTCAACACTTTGCATCGGGTGGTCAAAGTATTGGAGTTTCAGCTTCAACGTCAGTCCTTCCAATGAATATTCAGGACTGATTTCCTTTAGGATGGACTGGTTGGATGTCCTTGCAGTCTAAGGGATTCTCAGGAGTCTATTACTCAGAATAGCCAAGTGCAGAAGCTGCTTCTCTTGGGATCCTCAGTAAATGTAAAATTTAGACCCTGGGTTATGTAGAGGTCCTAAGATCCACTCCTCACCTGTAGGTTATAAGCAGACAGATGGACTCAAAACAGTAAGGGGAGGGTGGAATGAATTGGGAGAGTAGATTATGAGCAGAGGGGGAAATTGATGCAAAGGGCTGATGATGGCCAAAAAGAATCAAGGGCCACCAGCCTCTTTCTTGGGCCAAGGCTTCCTCATTGAACAGGATAAAAGAACACATCTTGAACTGAAGCTGCAGGGAAGCTCTTCCTTTTCTGCTTCCAGACCTTGAGACTTGTCTGGAACACTGCAGGAACCACAGGCCTACCCTGAACACCCATCACTGCCTGGAGAGGGTACAAAGGTGGGAGAGAAAGCACCTTCTTCTGGGAATCCCTGAACAGCAGGTTTACTGACCAGAAATGAGGAATGGAAGATCTGGTACCACCCACTGCATTGGAGCCAGAGAACCTTCTAGACTTAGGTGGAACCCTTGAACCCTGGCCCCACCCAATAGCATAGGCCAGGCAGTGGCTATCCAGCTCTGATCCCGAGCATGCAGCTGCTCGGCTAGAGCCCACCAGCAGGGAGAAGAAATCCACACTACTCCCTGGAACACCCACCCTCTGTGGGAGGGGAATAAAGCTCAAGAAATGGTCCCCCTGATATACACCATTAGTACAAGCAGAGTATAAAAAGAGTATAGCCTCTACCCTAAAGAATTCTGTATTAAAAAGGACCATTTTGTGATACTTGTTTTTCTTTCTGTCTTGCTTTACTCCATATGACAGAGTCTAGCTCCATCCACATCTCTACAAATGACACAGTTTCATTCCTTTACTGGCTGAGTAATATTCCATCGTATATGTGTATCACCTCTTCTTTATCCATTCATTTGTCGATGAACGTTTAGGTTGCTCCCATGTCCTGGCTATTGTAAATGGTGCTGCAATGAACATTGGGATACACATGTCTTTTGAATTATGATACATTAACACATATAGGTGCAATCCAGAAAAATGGTACAGATGAGCAGGCGTGTGGATACAGGAGGGGCAGGGGAGGGTGGGATGAATTGAGAGAGTAGGACTGACGTGTATAAAATACATGTCATGTGTAAAATAGATAGCTGGTGGGAATCTGCTAGGAAGCTCAGTTTAGTGCTCTGCTGGTGGTGACCTAGATGGGTGGGAAGGGCGGGTGGGGCGGGGGGAACCCTAAGAAGGATGTGTACATACAGCTGATTCACTTCGTGTACAGCAGAAACTAACAAACCAGTGGAAAGCAATTCTACATCAATTTTTTTAAAAGAGCGTTCTAAGGGCTACAAGCAGACTCCATCATTGGGGCTTTACCTTAATTCACAGAACAGTAGGCCCTGCTCTTAGTGAGGCTTCCAGGGGCACGACAGGTGAACACTCCCCAAACCCTTCCAGTCTGCATTCCTGGGCCACCCACCCCCGTTCTTAGAGGAGCCGTGAGGAGCCATCATGTGCCATACACATCACTGCCTATCTGGTGGGAAACACTTCTTTTGATAGCTTTCATTTGGAAGTGACTGGATGGAATGGATTGGGGTTACTTCTCAAGAATTGTGTTTCTCTAGGTTTTGCATTATTTTTCACCTAAGATAAGTATTAAGAAGGTGGGTTTTTTTTAAATAATCTCACTACTTTCACATACCCTGAGAAAATCATAATTGAAAAAGACACATGTACCCCAATGTTCATTGCAGCACTATTTACAGTAGTCAGGACCTGGAAGCCAGCTAGATGTCCATCGACAGATGAATGGATAAAGAAGCTGTGGTACATATATACAATGGAATATTACTCAGCCATATAAAGGAATGCATTTGAGTCAATTCTAATGAGGTGGATGACTCTAGAGGTTATTACACAGGGTGAAGTCAGAAAGAGAAAAACAAATATTATATATTAATGCATATATATGGAATCTAGAAAGGTAGTACTGATTAGCCTACTAGTAGGCACCAGTGGAGACGCAGATATAGAGAACAGACTTCTGGACACAGTGAGGGAAGGAGAGGGTGGGATGAATTGAGAGAGTAGTATAGAAACATACACATTACCATATGTAAAACAGATAGCCAGTGAGAATTTGCTGTATGATGAAGAGTGCTCAAACTCGTGCTCCATGACAACACAGAGGGGTGGGATGGGGTGGGAGGTAGTAGGAAGGTTTAAGAGGGTGGGGATATATGTATACCTATGGTTGATTCATGTTCATGTATGGCAGAAACCAACACAATATTGTAAAGCAATTATCCTCCAATTAAAAATGAATACATTTTTAAAAAAGAAAATGGGTTTTATTGTAAGCATCCTTAGAGCAGGGTTGTAATCAGTTTTTTAGAACACACAACTATATTTGCATAGTATGTTTAGTGAAACATTATAGTAAGGTCTAGGATTTTAGCTACAGTCTTTATAGTTAAGTAATCTGATGTTTGACTTACCTGATGCTCTTTACATTTTATCCTTTTTAAATTAGCAGGTGCTCTTTTCCGTATCTGATTCTTTTTTTCCACCCCAAATAATCCCTTTCCTTTCTGAGTCACTTCAGATCATTTATTTGAGATCGCATAGTCTTCTCACTCTAAATAATTCAGCTTCATTCCTGGGTCTCATGGAATTCATATTGAGTATGTAAAAAAAAAAAAATGACAAGTAGGACTTAACTTTCCCTGGACAGCTTTAAAGGAAGATTTAATGAATGAAAATTAACTAGAACTAAAACTTTATGATGACCTGAAGTGATTAACAAGAATAACGCAGCCCAAAAGTCCATACCAAGAGATACCTAAAGGTGTCGATAAAACAGACAGAAAATTATGAATATTTTAATCAATATTGACTTCGGCATATGAATAAATGTTTGATTAATGCGTCTTACCACTTATAATTCAGTTTTAACTGACATAAGATGTCTTAAGACTATCTGAGAGGAAACTGGTGGGGGGGGGTACCCTAAGTCAGAAAAATCATCTTTATGGCGTTTGTGCTGGAATTATTTCTAGAATAATGCAGCTTCACAGCTATAATTCAAGCTAAGTTTTAGTCTATTGGTTTAACTGTAGCATATTTAAAATTTAGAAGTTTTTATAGCTCTCAATCCCATATAATGATGGGTAAAAACCTTAGAGAAAATACAATTATAATAGAAGAGAATTTTGCCCCTTTATTTTTTTATTCTTAAAAATGGACTTCATTTGGAGATTTGCTAAATACATGGCAGTTTCTCAATTTCCAACTCAATGTCTATAAAAATGGAGTGGATTAATAATCCTTAAATGTTACAGAGGGACCCCTAGACTGTTAAATATGGCATAGGAACATTAAAAGATAATTTAATTCTCTAAGAAAGCAGTTCTTTCTCAGGTAAAATGTTGTTTAGTCTCTAAATCATGTCCATCTTTTTGTGGCCCATGGACTGCAGCACACCAGGCTTCCCTGTCCTTCACTATCTCCTGGAGTTTGCTCAAACTCAAGTCAGTGAAGCCATCCAGCCATCACATCCTCTGTCATCCCCTTCTCCTCCTGCCCTTAATTTTTCCCAGCATCAGGGTCTTTTCCAATGAGTCAGCTCTTCGCACCAGGTGGTCAAAATATTGGAGTTTCAGCACCTTTCCTTCCAATGAATATTCAGGATTGATTTCCTTTGGGATTGACTGGTTTGATCTCCTGCAAAACTTTAAGTAGGGGCTTAACTGATGGCTCAGACAGTAAAGAATCAGCCTAAAATAATGGAGACCTGGGTTTGATCCCTGGGTTGGGAAGAACTTCTGGAAAAGGAAATGGCAACACACTCCAGTTTTCTTGCCTGGAGTGTTCCATGAACAGAGGAGCCTGGTTGAGGGCTACAGTCCATGGGGTCACAAAGAATCGGATAGGACTGAGCAACTAACACTTTCATTTTCAAAGCTTTAAATATATCACATGACAAATTTCTTTAGGCACATGTGGCATCAGAAAGAACCCAGAAAGGGCTAGAGATCTCACCTTTTATCTTAAAGAAACTAGAAAAGGGAAGAAGCACTAAGCCTCCACGGTGCTAGTCCCTCACCTACCAGGGACAGCTGTGCACCTGGGGGCTGGGTACCGGGCCCCTGTGCCCTGGAGGAGGGCAGCTGGCTGCATGCTGGCTCGGCCCCTTCTGGCCATCCCCTCTACACCTGCCTCCTTACCTAGAGCCATTCTTCAAGCTCTAACTTTCTCTTGGCGAGAGGCCGGGTAGGACATGGGGTGGGAAGTGGGGTAAAGGGATTACAGAATTACTTAGACTTCAAGACTATTCCTCTGATGGGCAGGGCCACATCACGTGGTGTGTTTGGGGGTGTTTGTTAGAATCTGAAAAAAGTCGGTCTAGACGATCTTATTTACAAAGCAGAAGTAGAGACACAGACATAGAGAACAAACATAGAGAAACCAAAGGAGGAAAAGGGAGTGGGAGAAGCCAGGAGACGGGGATTGACATGTGCACACCGCTGATACTATGGATGCGTGTGTATGTGTGCGCTCAGTTCAGTTCAGTTCAGTCACTCAGTCATGTCCAACTCTTTGTGACGCCATGAATCGCAGCATGCCAGGCCTCCCTGTCCATCACCAACTCTCAGAGTTCACTCAGACTCACGTCCATCGAGTTGGTGATGCCATCCAGCCATCTCATCCTCTGTCGTCCCCTTTTCCTCCTGCCCCCAATCCCTCCCAGCATCAGAGTCTTTTCCAATGAGTCAACTCTTCGCATGAGGTGGCCAAAGTACTGGAGTCTCAGCTTTAGCATCATTCCCTCCAAAGAAATTCCAGGGCTGATCTCCTTCAGAGTGGACTGGTTGGATCTCCTTGCAGTCCAAGGGACTCTCAAGAGTCTTCTCCAACACCGCAGCTCAAAAGCATCAATTCTTCAGCGCTCAGCTTTCTTCAGAGTCCAACTCTCAAATCCATACATGACCACAGGAAAAACCATAGCCTTGACTAGACAGACCTTTGTTGGCAAAGTAATATCTCTGCTTTTCAATATGCTATCTAGGTTGGTCATAACTTTTCTTCCAAGGAGTAAGCATGTGTGCGTTCAGTTGTATTCAAATCTTTTCAACACAATGAACTATAGCCCACCAGCCTCCTCTGTTCATGGGATTTCCTATCCAAGAATACTGGAGTGGATGGATGGGTAAAAAATGGATGATCCCCCTCGAAAAGTGGTCCCATCCCTAAAAAAATCTCCTCTGGGAAGGGAAGACAGACACTAGGCTCAGCCAGGGTTTGAACTTGTGATCTTCGGTTCATGAAATCAATGCCTTACCACTATACTACGTATAAAATGGATAACTAGTGAGAACCTGCTGTATAGCACAGGGAACTCTGCTCAGTGCTCTGTGGTGACCTAAACGGGAAGCTAATCCAAAAAAGAGGAGATATATGTATACACAGTACCCAGCCTTTTTGTTGCCATGGACTGGTTTTGTGGAAGATGATTTTTCCACGGACTGGGGTGGGGGGTGGTTTCAGGATGATTCAAGTGCATTACATTTATTGTGCACTTTATTTCTATTGTTATTGCATCAGTTCCACCTCAGGTCATCAAGCATTAGATCCCGGAGGTTGGGGTCCCTGTAAAGCTGATTCACTTTGCTGTACAGCAGAAACTCACACAATTGTGGGTGAGTGAGTGAGTGAGTGAGTGAAAGTCGCTCAGTAGTGTCCAACTCTTTGCAACCCCATGGACTATACAGTCCATGGAATTCCCCAGGCCAGAATACTGGAATGGGCAGTCTTTCCCTTCTCCAGGGGATCTTCCCAATCCAGGATCAAACCCAGATCTTCCACATTGCAGGCAGATTCTTTACCAGCTGAGCTACAAGGGAAGCCCAAGAATACTGGAGTAGGGTAGTCTATCTCTTCTCCAGAGGATCTTCCTGACCAAGGAATTGAACTGCGGTCTCCCGCATTGCAGGCAGATTCTTTACCAACTGAGCTATGAGTATTGTAAAGCAATTATATTCCAATAAAATGTTTTGAAAGATTAGAGATTATTGATCCAAATCTCTCAATTTGGTTTGAGAAAACGAGCTCCAAAGAAATTATGACTTGCTCAAGATCAGAAGGCTAAGTGACGGTGGACCCACCTAGAACTCAGTCTACAGATTCTGAGTCTCTGGTAGTTTCTCCTACTTTAGAGCTCAACACATCCTGTTTTCCTGGGATGGGCATCCCCTTATCACCACCTTCTCTTCTCCAGGCAACAGATGTCTTTGACTGGTTGAACTGACAAGGATCACAAAAGGACCTGGCCATGATATCTTGGGCTCCAAAAATCACTGTGGATGGTGATTAAAGCCATGAAGTTAAAAGACACTAGTTCTTTGGAAGGAAAGCTATGGCAAACTTAGACAGCATATCAAAAAGCAGAGATGTCACTTTGCTGACAAAGGTCCCTACGGTCAAAGCTATAGTTTTTCAAGTAGTTAGGTATGGATGTGAGAGTTGGACCATAAAGAAGGCTGAGCGCCCAAGAATTGATTCTTTCAAACTGTGATGTTGGAGAAGACACTTGTGAGGCCCTTGGAACACAAGGAGATCAAACCAATCAGTCCTAAAAGAAATCAACCCTGAATATTCATTGAAAGGACTGATGCTGAAGCTGAAACTCCAATCATTTGGCCACCTGATGAGAAGAGCCAATTCTTTGGAAAAGACCCTGATGCTAGGAAAGACTGAAGGCAAAAGAAGAAGGGGATGGCAGAGAATGAGGTGGTTTGATGGCACTGCCGACTCAGCAGACATGAACCTGAGCTAACTCCAGGAGTTAGTGAAGTACAGGGGAGCCAGGCAGGCTGCAGTCCATGGGGCCGCTCAGCGTTGGAGACGGCTTAGTGACTGACAGCAACAAATGGTACCTGAAGGGTGACTGTGGACCACTATGGACTCTCTGGCTGGGTTTGTACTCAGCTGTGGGATAAATCTTTATTTGTAGGATTCCACTGAAAGCAAGTTCAAGTGTATCACGTTTATTAATGTCTGCCTTGGAGCTCCTGCACACGGTGCTTTATCAACACTCATGCATTATGCATCAGGCCTGGTTTGCAAGCTGGTGTGCAGGGAAAAGCCGAGGGCTGCAGCAGGCCCGCAGGTGTTCAGCCACTCCGAAGCCCCCAGGCAATGACTGTAGCCTCCAACTACAGTTTTGTCATTCCTCCAACGGGACAGCATTCCATGGCTTTTTTCCCCCAAAACTAAATATTTAAGAAAAGCTATAGCAAATATGAAATATATAGTATATTTGTTCACCCCACTAACAAAGCCAACTTTTCCTTTTTTGGAGTTATGATTATAGGGGGAAATTGCACATTTATGCATATTAATATTGTTCCAAGAACCTTGATTTATTCCAAAACCATGAAGATTCCATTAGGCTAAGCAAATTTTAGAGATTTTCTTTAACAGAATCATCTGTTTGCTATTCTGTTGAATGATGCTTTATATCCTGTGTGTGTGTTTCAGTCTTATAGCTTCTCATCCCCATTATTTATTTTTATTAGCTTATTTTCATATGTATTCAGAGATTTTCAGAGTAAGTCAAATCCATTTTCATTTTTAAGGATGCTGTATTTTTTCAGAATTAAATAATGTATTTTAAATGAATTTTTAAAACATACACTAGAAATTGTATTAACAGTTTAGAGGGGAGAGTCACAATAACCGAAATCTGTTTGCATTCTATTTAAATCATGTATGTGAAATGAACTATATCCTATCAACCATCTCTCACAGGATACTGAAGGATGGAGCAGGAAGGAAGAACTCCCTGTAGTCCTGTGAGACTTCTACCAGCTCTCCCGTAGTCCCCAAACCAGTGCCAGTTTCCCTTAAATTCTGAGGGCCTCCTGGTGGATCAGTTGTGGTTATGGGCTGCCCCCAGTAGCAGACCCAGTTCTATCTCAGTTGTGCTCACTCATGACTGCAAAATCTGGACCATTCTTCCTTTTACTGCAAGCAGCATTCTTTCTCCTTGATCAGAAAATTTTGTCCAGAATGGGTCAGCATCTCAGGCCCTCCCCTTTTGATATCCTTGGTTAGCAGTGATTCCAAGTTTTTGGAATCAGGGAAGCTTTATCAAATTACTGGTTATAACATGTATTGGAATCAGGCAGTAGCGGCTAGTCATCCCAGGAGGATAGAATTCCATTAAGGCACTAACAAGCATCTCACTTGGTCTTCTGTTTTGACTCCTAATCAGAAAAGGCTAAATTTTTGCTGCTAGACACCGTGCATGATGAACTGAATTAATAACTCAACTTCTCTGAAGGCCTGACCTGAAATTATTAGGAATAGTATGTGTTAGCATTAAGGCAATATTAATGTCTGCTGAGTATTTGTTGAGAAGATTTCCAAAATATTCTGGATAGAGTCTGTGCTTTTTTTTTAATGAAGTCTCTGTGCCTTTAGGAGTCTTTTCTAGTAAAAACATTTCTTCGGTCTTAAGTGGCGGCCCCTTCCCTGGTTCTTTCTTGCACCCTCCCTGTCAGAATATTGAGGAGATGAGATGAGATGCTTGTGTTCAGTCATGTTCGACTCTTTGTGAGCCCGTAGACTGTAGCCTCCCAGGCTCCTCGGTCCATGGGATTCTCCAGGCAAGTACACTGGAGTGGGTTGCCCTGCTCTCCTCCAAAGGGATCTTCCTGACACAAGGATCGAACACGTTATCTCTTACGTCTCCTGCATCGGCAGGTGGGTTCTTTACCACTAGCACCACGTTGGAAGTCCAGACCACGACTACGTCCTTGAGGAAAACAGTTCTGAGAATGAGTGGAGTGGGACAGGTTGTAATTTCCTACCATTGCTGAGGAGTTGCTAAGCAAACGTTACAAAACAGAAAGGGGGAAACATTCATTTCACTTCCAGCAAAGGAAAACAAAACGTTAGTTCCATGGATACGAGGAACTGAGGCAAGAGGGGGAGTTATCCGCTGCATGTTTGTCTTCTAAATAAGGTTTGAGCCTCATTTGCCTTTTTTGGTTTGGTTTGATTTTGCTTTTGCTTCGGATGAGAGAAGATGGGAGGTCTGGTCAAGAAGAAACGCATGGAACACACGAAGTCCTGGACTTCCTCTAATAACTCTCAGGGTGGAGACGGGGGCTTAAGGGGGCCTCTGAGAGGTGGGGAAAAAAATCCACAATGGCCCAAATCTCACACAAAGCCAGAGCAAAGGACCCTCCCTGGTTCCATACTGAGAAAAAGAAGTTAGGTTTCTCTCTGAACAGTAGTAGATGAAAGATCTCCTCCATGTCACTGAGACCTCACAGGTACTGTGAAAAATACAAACAAGTAACAGATCTGACCTCTAACTGAAGGAATTTATCGTCTACTCTGGGGGCACACATAAGTTACTCCCCACTAGGAAGCAAGGCCTGGATAAAGGTAGAGGAAGCCAAAATTGCCGTGAGTGGTTCTGAACTCTGGTGGTGTAGGATGACTTTCTCGTGTCCTTGGTTACAGATCAGGTTTCCTAAATTGTTATCTCCATCTTCAGCTTCTCTGCTGGACTCTGGATTTGGATATTTAACTGCTCAACATCTCTTGCGTGCGTGCTCAGTCACTCAGTCGTGTCTGACTCTTCCTGACCCACTGGACTACAGCTTCTACTTGTATATTAATAAGAATGTCAACCTTTTCTCCCTAGGCCTGTTCCTTCCCCAGTTTTCCCCATCTTAACAGTGATTTTTCCCCTTACCTAGCATCTCGAGTCAAAAGCCTGAGAATCACTTCTAATATATATATATATATTTTTTTTTTTTGTATCCCACATCAGTCCATCAGACCCTCCTGGCTCTGTTCCAAAGCCGAGCGTGAATCCATCCGTCTCTCACCATAGCAACACCACCACCATCTTTGGCCTTCACAACCACGATGGCCTCCTTGGTTCTCTCCCGTCCATCTGTGTTCTATTATCCATCACATAGCCAGAGGTCATTCCCACCCACTCTTGGGCCCTTGCAGGAGCATTTCCCAACCAAGAAAGCACTTCTCTCAGACCTACAACTGCTGGCATCATTCTCATTCTTCAGGGCCCTCAGCTGACAGCGGCCAGTCCTGATCTCCTGCACTAGGGAGTGCTCGGTCATTCTCTGTCCTTTCGCTCATTACAAATGGTTATATTATTATTTGTTGATTGCCTGGCTGCCCCTCAAGGATTCGACTCCAGGAAGAAGAGACTGGATCCTTCCAGTTTCTTATTGTGTATCCAGGAACCAGAATAATGCCTGAGTAAGTACTTAATTAAGGATGACTGGATAAGTAGCCAGACAAATGAATGAATGCCCCCATCTTCTGTACTGAAGCCAGCACAGAAGCCAATACCCAGTAACACAAAAGCACTGAAAGCCTCCTTCTGCAGTGAAGGCCCTCCTTGCTCCTTCACAAGCTCATGTCTGCCTCTCATCACAACTCTGCCTCTCATATGCGCCTGCTCCTGACCTTGGGCTGGAGTTGTCACAAGACTCCACCAATTCCTGCCTCTGCTTATGCTAGGATATGTGGGAAGCACCCCCATGGGATGGCCCAGGGGTGTCCTGTCACAGGCAAGCCCCTCTGAGCCCACAGTCCGCACCCCCCACCCCACCAAGCCCCACACTTGAACTGATGTCTCTGCTTTCCCTCCGGGGGCTTCAGAGAAAGTCACAAGATGGCACCACAGATACCACCCCTTCTACAATCTTGGCGAAGATAGTACTGAGAATTCATTGACTGGGACAGGCTATAATGGAGGAAAGCTCCCAAGAGAAGTCTGGATGTGAACTGGGCCTTGAAACATGGTGAAGAAAATGACCTCATATAATGTAGGTCAGTGTATCTCAACTTTTTTTTCATCATCATCCCTCCCCAAGAAGGAGTCTTTTTAAATTTTCCTAAAAAAAAAAAAATGAAATAATTTTTTTAAATTAAAAAATAAACTTTTCTTAACTGCCCCTTCCCATAAAAAAGCTTTTTTTTTTTTTTTAATTGGGGTATAGTTGCTTCACAGTGTTGGGTTAGTTTCTACTGTGAATCAGCTATGTGTATACATATACCCCCTCTCTCTTGGGCCCCCCTCTTCCCCACGCCACCCTTCTAGGCCATCACAGAGCACCGAGCTGAGCATCCTGTTATGCGTATACCTGGTGGCGTATACATGTCAATCCTAGTCTCCCAGTTCATCCCAGCTCCCCTTCCCTCAGGGTCCACCTGTCTGCTTCCTATGTCTGGGTCTCTCCTCCTGCCCTGCAAATATAATAGGTTCATCAGTACCACTTTTCTGGCAATACGCTGTATATCGGTTTATGCACTGTGACACTTTAGAGGTCCCCAAATGATTGGAATATCTAAGATTTTTCTCATCCACACCCCACCCCGAAAACCAATTTTTGCCTCCATGTGGGAAACATCACTCTGCAAAGAATGCAGGTCAGATGTGTTTCTCTTGTGTTCCTCTAATATCTTATTCTACAGTTGGTGGGCAAATTTCTCCTCTAAGAGTGATCTTGTCCAGTGTGGGTTCCTTAAGAAAATGTTTAGATCTTCTTGGGGGAAAAGTTGAACTCCTCAAAAAATGAGCCTGTGTTGGCAGAAAAGGAGACACTTCATCTCTCCCTTGGCTCGGCTCCTTGGCTCCAGACTTCAAGGAGTCCAGATGCTTTGGAAGGGTGAGAGGTGGCCCCGGAGTCATGGGGAGAAGCTGAACATTGGGAAGACTGCCTTTCTTGGAGCAGACATTCCCTAGAGATTAGAAAGAATGTCTGGTGAGCTAGATTTATTATTTCATGTTATTCTATGTTTATACACATTTGCTATGTCTGAGACTTTGTGAGTCAGCAAAAGTAAGAAAGAAAGACAGAAAGGAAGATGGGAAAGTGGATGAGCTATGGCACATTCAGTGGGATCAGTGAGGACCATGGACCCCTTTTCCTGAGGATGTAAGGACGGCTTCATAAAAGAGATGAAAACCAATATTGCCTTTGCCTCAGTTTTGCGTAGAACTAACAAGTGCGTATAACCTTAACTGTAACTGAACAAAGTTGAACTGTCTCCTTCCTCCCTTCACTCATTCTTTCAACAAATATTTGAGTGTCAAGTATCTGTGAATATTATAAAAATGCAGGGAATACCCTGATGTTCCAGTGGTTAGTACTCAGCACCCTCATTGGCAGGGCCCAGGTTCAATCCTGTTTGTGGAACTAAGATCCTCATGGTAACACACTCAAAAAGAAAATAAAACATTCCTCACATAGACAAAACAGATGCTGAAGCTTGTATCTTAGCCTGTGAACAGAGTTATAAGCAATGGGACTTTTATTTAAAAAGTACAAAGGTCAAGATTGACTGACCTTCTCCCCCAAGGCGCTTACAGCCCACGGGGAAATTCCACAGGCGAGAAAGTCATGGATTGAGCATGAGGTTCCCCAGTGTGTTTGTTCTAGGTTCCACGTGGACTCACCAAGGATATTCACTGTTCGTTGTGCTTCCAGGATGAACTCACCCTTTGGGAACTTAATCTCGCTTGTACTTCTGAATACGATGTTTCTGAAGAGCGTACTCAAGTGGCATAATGTCAAGCTGCTATCTAAATTAAGGTCTCTTCTCTCATTTCCCTCTCCCCACAAAACCAGTGATTACAATCAAAGAAACAATTACCTTTGTTTAGCAAGATCTGTGTGTAATTAACCTATGTTTGTTCCCCATTGAAAAATATCTGTACTAAGAGTACATCTAATGAGTGCTTCTGCTCTGGTGTCTGGAAGAAAAGAAAGGCAGTAAGCCAATGACCTGACAGCCCCACAGTTGCTTCACTCTTTCGACCTCAAATCTCAAGGAAATCAAATCTGTACATGGGATCCCAGGATCTGGGGTTTGATAGCTTTTGTGCACACAGAGAACAAGAGCCCTTAAAAGACAGAAGACTGAGACCTTTTCTGCTAGTTGTTGAAGGGGTTATGTCAGCCTCAGAAGGTGTTGTCATGACATTCTTCACAACTGTTGACCTCTTCACCTCACTAGGACAAACCTAGCGATGTGAAAGTGTCCTTGGACACCGCCTGACCACCAGTGAGCTCTCACGGTCAACCACAGGTAGGCAGCCATTCTGCAGAAGCCTGTTGAATCCGCTGGTTCTGTTTAGAAGTTACAGAGACCAGTACAGCAGCTAGCCTGCTGAGTGATTCCTCAAGAAACCCAATTCTGAAAGTGCACTTCTCTACATAAGGTCCCTGCAGAGCCTGCTGCATAGTCCAACTCCTCCCTCCAGCCAGAGACCTGGGTCCTGGTATCCTGTGCTAAAGCTCCCACTTCATAGCCTCCTTGAAATGGCCATCACCATGTTAATCCTCTGCTGTAGAATTCATACTAAAATCCTCGTCTTATCCATAGCAGAACAAAGGCATGTAGGGCAGGGAGTCTTTGGGTTGCAAGCATGGTTCTCAAGTCTGAGATTCTTGGCTTCCATATTGTAGGCAACTCTTGTGGGTTCCCCCAGTTGCTCAAACGGTAAAGAATCTGTCTGCAACACAGGAGACACAGGAGGCGGGGGTTTAGTCCCTGGGTCGAGAAGATCCCCTGGAGAAGGAAATGGCAATCCACTCCATTATACTTACCTGAAATCCCATGGACAGAAGAGCCTGGTGGGCTACAGTCCATAGGGTCACAAAGAGTTGGACATGACTGAACATGCAAGCGTGCACGCATCCTTGGTGAGGAAAAGACCTTGAAGACTCACCATGAACTGTCCTTTATCCTTAGTGGGTCTAACGCTCCTTATCAAGCTGACCTTTAACACTGGAGAGCAAATGGATCTCCAAAAGGAAATGTAAGGTCTTAAGAATGAAGCAACTGTGGGACCATCAGGCCATTGACTTATTGCTTGTTTATTTCAGATGGGTTTCCCTGATGGCTCAGTGGTGAAGAATCTGCCTGCAACTCTTTGGCCTAGAGGAGACGCAGTTTTGATCCCTGGATTGGGGATCAAATGGTAAACAGAAAATTCATTTTGAACGTTATGAACTGTCACCTTGGACCTCCAGGGCAGCTGCTAAGTTGCAGAAGAACTTGAGGACTTTGAGGCTGCTCCACACCTTCAAAGCCCTCCTGGTCACTGATTTCCACCTTCTGGCCACTTGATGCTTTTCTCTGCTACACTTATAAGTAGGACATTGCCATGGTAGAGAAAATAACTATCTAAAAGTGTCTTTCACTAATCCCTTTAGGATAGTCTCAGAATCCCATTAGGCCCCCAGATTTCATCAGTTCAAATCAACAAACAAATAAACAAAAAAACTACATGTATTGGCACTTAAATGAATCATCTCAAGAGAAAATGATACATATAGGGCATGTAACTTACATACAAGTGGTTCAGATAAAACAACACCACACATCACACACACACACACACCTGCATAAAGCAAAAGCAGTGACATACTAACAATAGGTGAATCTGGGTAATAGATATACAGGTATTCTTTGTGCCATTTTCATTTATGAAATATTTCTGGACATCTGAAATGCTGTCCAATTAAATAGTTAAACTAAAAAAATGATACAGATTGGCTGCTTTTCTCTAATAAATTTCCCCATCACCTTCTATTTTTCAAAGATGAGCAAAAAGCCTCTATTACATCTCTTCCCTTGCTTTATGTAATTTGAGCTCAAATTTAAATGTGGTGGCTCCTTTAGAAACTACTGCAGCCTGAGACTTTTATGGCCAGTTTTCAGCTACAAACTCAAGTTGATCTAGGAACATAAGTTTAAAAATAATATTGAAATAGAACTTAAAAACTGAGATGCTAGTGTTTTTTAAAGAGAACTTAGAGAGGACTGATTCGTAAAGAAATGAAAAAGATAACAAAATAAACTTTAGTGTATGAAACAAAGTATGCTGTTTCATAAAATCCATACCTCTGAAATGTGTTATGTGAGAGGGTGAATATGCTGATGGCCTCTGAAATTGGCTGAGAATAAATTTGAAACCACATTTCTGTGGAAGTAATTGCCTAGCCCCCAGAGCAATTGTTAGTTCCTAACTTTTGCAAAGATCCTTTTTGAGCACCAAGAAATTTAGTGAGAAGTCTCTCGTGGTTAGAAAAATGTAGAACACATGCAAAGAGAGACTCGCAAGTCTTTGCTGTAATTTCACAGCCTCTCAGGAGTCTGGGTCCCCCTGGCTGGTTTCCACTGATCTGTGCTGGGAAAGCCATAAAATCATCCAGAAATGATGGCCTATATGCAGACATCCCCTATGCTGAAGCTGAAGCTGAAGCTCTAATAGTTTGGCCACCTAATGAGAAGAACGAGGGCAGGAGGAGAAGGGGACGACAGAGGATGAGATAGTTGGATGGCATCACTGACTTAATGGACATAAATTTGAGCAAACTCTGGGAGATAGTGAAGGACAGGGAAGCCTGATGCACTGCCATCCATGGGGTCACAAAGAGTCAGACACGACTTAGCGACTGAACAGCAAATGGCAACATGCAGACGTCCTAGAACATGCTCATTGCTCACACCAAAACTTCAGATTCCTGTGTCCACACCAGATTTGCCTACGTCAGAAAACAAATATCCTCCATTTTTCCTTTTAGAGTCTTAATACATAGGCTACTATTGATATGTTATACCCTCTCAATGTACCTCTCTAGTACTCTAACTAAATCCAAAAACTCTTCACCTTCTTCTCAAGTACAGCACTGAATTGTGAGAACCCACAGAATTCATGAAAGACCTTTCTATATGCAAATAATAAATGTGAGAACTTATCATTCCCACCATCGGGGTGATTATCCACATAAATCTTAACTGTGCCATTGAGAGCTAGCATTAAATCATCCCACTGGTCCATTGCATTGTGGGTGATAAGCCAGCATTTTTACATATTTAACCCTAATGCATTTTCACAGGAAATTCACACCCCAGCCTGTCTGCAAGAATCTCTGAAAGAAAATCATACCAAAAATGGCCCATGCCAACCCCCACCTACTTCATGTGCATAAGAACACAATGTCATGCTTCCAATCCTTTATACACAAAAGTTGTTTCTACACTGAATGTATGGCCATTTTGAGAGGAATTTTCTCATTTCCACCCTCTCTCAGAGACCTTCCTACAGACAGATCAAGAATATTGTGTCTCTTTTGTTGAGAAATTCTTCTTTTCCAGCCTCTGGCGCACCTCCCAACCTGTATATCATTACGCATCTGCCTTTGGGTCATAGAATCACAGACATTATTGGGGTGACATGAATTAGGGGATCTATAAACTTGGACTGGGAAAAAAATTACATCTTTATTTTCACTAACCTCTAACTGAAATTTAACATTTCCTTCAAATGTGAATCCAGGCAGCAAACCACAGTAGTCTCAAGGACTTTATCACTGAGAGAAATCACAGGCATTTTCACATCACATTAAGGTTGTGCAGATGTCTGAAAATATTTACTCTCATCACTATTTCAGAATTTAGGTAGCTGTTAGACCTGCCATGAGAGCTGGAGCTTGCTATTTAATATGGTAATAAAGAAGCTCATAAATCACCAAATATATCACTAAATCACCAAATACATGTGTATGTGTGTGACAGAGAGTGTGTGTATATACACATATACATATACCAATTATTAGTGTATGTGTGTGATAAGTTGTATTCGACTTGTTGAGACCCCATGGACTATAGCCCACCAGGCTCCTTTGCCCATGCAGTTTTCCAGGCAAGAATACTGGAGTTAGTTGCCATTTACTCTTCCAAAGGATCTTCCTGACCCAGGGGCGGAACCCGCGCCACCTGCATTAGCAGGTGGATTCTTTACCACTAGCGGCAATTATACATATACATTCAGTTCAGTTCACTCGCTCAGTCGTGTCCGACTCTTTGCGACCCCATGAATCACAGCACGCCAGGCCTCTCTGTCCATCACCAACTCCCGGAGTTCACTCAAACTCATGTCCATTGAGTCAGTGATGCCATCTAGCCATCTTATCCTCTGTCTTTCCCTTCTCCTCCTGCCCCCAATCCCTCCCAGGATCAGGGTCTTTTCCAATGAGTCAACTCTTCACATGAGGTGGCCAACATATTGGAGTTTCAGCTTTAGCATCAGTCCTTCCAAAGAACACCCAGGACTGATCTCCTTTAGGATGGACTGGTTGGACCTCCTTTCAGTCCAAGGGACTCTCAAGAGTCTTCTCCAAAACCACAGTTCAAAAACATCAGTTCTTCAGTGCTCAGCTTTCTTCACAGTCCAACTCTCACATCCACACATGACTACTAGAAAAACCACAGCCTTGACTAGACGGACCTTTGTTGGCAAAGTAATGTATATATGCATGTTTGGTGTTTGCATTTTACCATGATTATTTTCTTTGTAGTGCTACATATTTCTTCTATTTAAAAACATTATTCAGAAAAGGCATGCATGGGCCTCATCAAACAGCCAAAGGGATCCAGGGTTTATAGAAAAGTAAGGACTCTTGCCTTGAAAGTGTGTGTCTTTGAATCATCACTGCTGCCACGTCCTTGAAGACCCTGCACTTGGCTCCATTGCTCTCAGTAACCCACTCCAAGGAGCCCGAGTTTACAACCTGTGAACTCCAGGCTTTCTTGGATGATGCTAGTCCTGTTTGGCTTCCACAAGCAAGAGACATTTCTAGGCAGAAGGCCTAGCCAGGTGGGCTGACCTTGGAAGACACCCTTTGTGGCTTTTCACCCTTTTGTAGAAATGTCATGGACATCAGGCAGCATAAAAACATGCCCTGGCCCCTTATTCATTCCGACTAATGCTTAAGAGGCCCTTGGAGAACATTACATCTGCCTCCTAATTCCACAGTCAAGTCAAAGAATCAAAGAGCAAAATGACCTGCCTCCAAATCCCACAGCTAGTTAATTGCCCTGACTCACGGAAAAGCCCCCATCTATAGACCACACACGGACACAGAACAACAACCACTAATGTTTACATTGGGCTCATTACATACCATGCACAGCTTCACGTGCTTTTCATATGTGAATTTCTTTAATTATCACAATGACCTTGTTAGGTAAGTTCTGAGATTATCCTCATCTTACAGGTGGGGAAACTGAGGCCAAGAGTGGTTAAGATACTGAAACTTTACACAGCTTGTATATAATGGAGCCAAGATCTCAGTCAGGCAGGCAGACTCCTCTCAGCCCTTTAACCATTTCCTTCCCCAGCCAGCTGCCACCAGGCAATTGTGGAAGCTGATGTTTTGCTCACTCAGTCATGTCCGGCTCTCTGTGACCCCATGGACCACAGCACGCCAGGCTTCCCTGTCCTTCACTATCTCCCAGAATTTGTTCAAACTCATGTCCATTGAGTTGGGGATGCAATCCATCGATCTCATCCTCTGTCATCCCCTTCTCCTCCCGCCTTCAAACTTTCTCAGCATCAGGGTCTTTTCCAATGAGTCAGCTCTTCACATCAGGTGGCCAAAGGATTGGAGCTTCAGCTTCAGCATCAGTCCTTCCAATCAATATTCAGGGTTGATTTTCTTCAGGATTGACTGGTTTGATCTCCTTGCTGTTCAAGGAACTCTCAGGAGTCTTCTCCAGCACCACAGTTCAAAAGCATCGGTTCTTTGGCACTTCTTCTTGATGGTCCAACTCTCACATCCATACATGATGACTGGAAAAACCATAGCTTTGACTAGACAGACCTTTGTAGACAAAGGGGAAGCTGATGACAAAACCCCAAATCAAGCTGAACAGTAACTTACAAAGCTCCAGTTTCCTCACCCTGTGAAATATGGCTAGATCTTCCTTGCACAGCTGGTCTGAAAATTAAGTTAAATATATATTTGCAAGTGCTAAGTGTGTCTGATACATAAGCTCCTGAAAAATTATAATTATTGTCATTTTTACTATCACTTTTACCAAGGTGGGCACTAAGAATTGCAGACAAAAATGAAGCAGATGGTGGAAACTAAACCTATGAGAGTAAAAGCAAGAACAGAAAACCATGGCCCAAGTAGAACAGAGGGCCAGCAATCCAGCCCACACTTGCATCGGCCATGAGATTCCTCCAAATCCATAAGGTTTATTATTTTTTGTTTTGTTATTTTTTATTTGTGTATTTTAATTAGAGGCTAATTATGATATTGTAGTGGTTTTTGCCATACATTGACATGAATCAGCCATGGGTATACATGTTTTCCCCATCCTGAATGCCCCCCCACCTCCCTCCCCATCCCATTCCTTGGGTTTAAAACTCTACCCATGGTCTCTCTTTTCCCCAAAATGTGTTCATGTGATCCCTTACTTGGCAAAAGTTGCTATATTCAACTTCCTTCATTTTCTTTCTTTCTCAACTCCTCCCATCCCATGCGCAAACCCTGCCAATCTGCCCCAGAAATATCTCCTATTTTTCATAATATGATTCAAGCCCTGAATTTAATCCCTTCTCAAAATTAGCATCAGATGACAAAGAAAAATCTACATCCATGCTGCAAAAATTGGTAAGGTTGAAAACAACACTCAAATGATATTCAAGGATCTTCTGCTCAATATAGAGAAGTGAGACCAGCCAGAGAACCAGCTATTCTGGCCCATAGCTGCCAAATGCAAGGACAGACTCATTGGGAAGCAGAGGCAACAAGGGCAGGGAGTCCCAGAAAAGCCCCACCAGTAACTCCTGGCTTGGAAAGCATGAGAAATGAATGCTTGTTTCAACTACCTTAGCTTCTCCATTGGGGGAGCTATCTGACTCTACTGTGTCTCCCAACTACAGGACCTGCCACACTCTATCCTCACAGACTAGTGTGTGACCACACTAGGTCAAAAAGAGTTTTCTTCCTGGGGAGTTGAGCGTGAGGAAGGCACACTGGAGAGAAGGCAGTTGGAGTTCAATCGTCATGGGAGAGATAGCCACATTCTAGAGGGTGACCTAGCAGCTCAGGTTTCTAAGAGCTCAGAACTCCCACTTGTCCTCTTTTCCTGAGGCCCACTGGCTGCATCTTCCTTCGATTCTATTAAGTATCCAAGGGTCTTTTCCGGTGAGTCAGCTCTTTGCCTCAGGCAGCCAAAGATTGGAGCTTCAGCTTCAGTCCTTCCAGTGAATATTCATGGTTGATTTCCTTCAGGATTGACTGGTTTGTTCTCCTTGCTGTCTAAGGGATCCTCAAGAGTCTTCCGCAGCACCACAGTTCAAAAGCATCATGGATCAATCTTTCATAATTAATGTTAAAGAGAAAAATACCAAAAAAAAAGAATTTCTAAGAGATTGGCTTCAAGGCAGTGGGGTGAGACTCACTGTGGATGCAAATGAGAGGAAGGAATTGGGTGCTACTTCTACTAGGAAAATCAGTATCACTATCAGTTCAGTTACTCAGTCGTATCCAATTCTTTGCAACCCCATGGACTGCAGCATGCCAGGCTTCCCTGTCCACCACCAACTCCCAGAGCTTGCTCAAGCTCATGGCCATTGAGTCGGTGATGCCATCCCACCACCTCATCCTCTGTTGTCCCCTTCTCCTCCCATCTTCAATCTTTCTCAGCATCAGGGTCTTTTCCAGCAAGTGAGTCCTTCACACTAGGTGGCCAATGTATTGGAGTTTCAGTTTCAGTACCAGTCCTGCCAATGAATATTCTGGACTGATTTCCTTTAGGATGGACTGGTTGGATCTCCCTGCTGTCCAAGGGACTCTCAAGAGTCTTCTCCAACACCACAGTTCAAAAGCATCAATTCTTTGGCGCTCATCTTTCTTTATAGTCCAACTGTCACATCCATACATGACTACTGGAAAAACCATAGCCTTGACTAGACAAACCTTTGTTGGCAAAGTAATGTCTCTGCTTTTTAATATGCTGTCTAAGTTGGTCATAACTTTTCTTCCAAGGAGCAAGCATCTTTTAATTTCATGGCTGCAGTCATCATCTGCAGTGATTTTGGAGCCCAAAAAGATAAAGTCTGACACTGTTTCCACTGTTTCCCCATCTATTTCCCATGAAGTGATGGGACCGGATGCCATGATCTTCATTTTCTGAATGTTGAGCTTTAAGCTAACTTTTTCACTCTCCTCTTTCACTTTCATAAGAGACTCTTTAGTTCTTCTTTGCTTTCTGCCATAAGGGTGGTGTCATCTGCATATTTGAGGTTATTGATATTTCTCCCGGAAATCTTGATCTCAGCTTGTGCTTCATCCAGCCTGGCATTTTGCATGATGTACTCTAAATATAAGTTATATAAGCTGGGTGACAATATGCAGCCTTGACGTACTCCTTTCCCAATTTGGAACCGGTCTCTTGTTCCACGTCTGATTCTAACCGTTGCTTCTTGACCTGAATACAGATTTCTCAGGAGGCAGGTCAGGCGGTCTGGTATTCCCATCTCTTTAAGAATGTTCCACAGTTTGTTGTGATCCACATGGTCAAAAGCTTTGGCGTAGTCAATAAAGCAAAAGTAGATGTTTTTCTGGAACTCTCATGCTTTTTTGATGATCCAACAGATGTTGGCAATTTGATTTCTGGTTCCTCTGCCTTTTCTAATCCAACTTGAACATCTGGAAGCTCATGGTTCACTAAAGAAAATAGAAAACATTAAAACTACTTAAGAGAGCTAAAGAAATGTAAACTCTAATCTAGTAGGGGAGGAAGTTGATGTACTCTCAGTGAGACTGGGGGCTTCACTCAACTCACTGTTAATTCAGTAACTGGTGAGAGGTAACTTGAACCCAGAGGACAAGGACTGCAAGGCCCTCCCATTTGAGGGGTGTGGTCTAGGAGTCCTTATAGTTCCCCTACTGATGATTATTAAAAGGCTCCATATGTCCATCTGAAGCACAGGAAGACCTTGGCATCCAGGGCAAGGATCCCAGACAACATTCCCTTAAAGAGAAACATCTCCCTGCTCAGGATTAGAACCCCCCTATTCCTAGAATTGTGTGTCAGTTGGCTCAGGCTCTCACAGGACTTCCCCTTGGCTCGGTGGTAAAGAATCTGCCTGTCAATGCAGGTGCCATGAGTTTAGTCTCTGGCTCAGGAAGATCCCCTGGAGAAGGGAATGGCTACCCACTCAGGTAGTCTTGCTTGGAGAATCCCATGGACAGAAGAGCCTGGCAGGTTATAGTGTCCATAGCATTGCAAAAGAGTCAGACACAACTTAGTGACTAAACAACAATAGGCTCTCAAAATAAAATGTCATAGACTGAATGACTTAAACCACAGAAACTTTTTTTTTCATAGTTCTGGAGGATGGTAGTCCAAGATCAAGATGCCCACATGGTCATGTACTGGTAACCACCCTTCTCTAGGCTTGCAGTCCGTGCCTTTGTCCACATATGGAGGAAAAGGCAGGGGAGAGGAAGCTGTCTGCTATCTCTTCTTATAAAGACACCAGTCCTATCTTGAGGTCCCTGCCCCCAGGACCTCACCTAAACCCAGTTACCTCCCAAAGGCCTCACCTCCTAATGCCATTGCACTGGGGATTAGGGCTTCAATGTGTCAATTGGAGGGGCACGAAAGTGAAAGTGCTAGTCACTCAGTCGTGTCCAACTATTTGCGACCCTAGGGACTGTAGTCCATCAGGTTCCTCTGTCCATGGGATTCTCCAGGGAAGAATACTGGAGTGGGAGGCCATTCCTTTCTCCAGGGGTCTTCCCGACCCAGGGATCGAACGCAGTTCTCCCATATTGCAAGCAGAGTCTTTACCGTCTGAGCCACCTGGGAAGCCCGAAATTCAGTCCATAACAAACTCCAAAACTTCTTTTTCAGTGGGTATCATTTATCCTTGGGATCTCTTAAGATGTGTATGCTTCATCTTCAAATACTTCGCATAGAGAGTGGTACTCACCCATGCGTGCTTGGTTGCTCAGTCATGTCTGACTCTTTGTGACCCAACAGACTATAGCCCATCATGCTCCTCAGTCCATGGGATTCTCCATCAGTTGAAGTCATATCTTAGGTATAGTTGGTGACTTTATGAAGAACCCTGCCTGTGATCAACCTTCTCACCAGCACACCTACCATACACCAAGAAGGCTACACCCAGAACTTCAGCCACCCAAATCTCCATCAACAGCCAAGGCTTTTCTAATTAATATCAAAGAATCTGAAAAGGGTTTTGCTTAGTGAAATTAGCGGTATGCAGGTTATGTGATTAAGTAAAGTGGTAGTTACAACACCACGCTTCATGGATAGAATAGAAGAACCCAGTAAATAATATCACCAATATTTGATGACTTAAGACTGTCATGTCCAGCCATCGAGGTGGGAGAAGTCTGTGGATGATGTCACGTCTTCCTCAAATGAATGTTCCTGCACCATGGTCAGACCACCCACAAGACAGAGAAGGGGGACTTCACTGAGCTCACACACTTGATAATAGCAGTTTGTTTACTAAATATCCACATGGGAGGCAGTGTTAAGTTTGAGATCTGCTCATCTCACCTGGTTAGGCCATCACCATCTGCAGAAAAAAATCCTGACAGTTTCTGAGGTAATAAGAGAACTAGCCAGCTCCCAAGAGAAGGTTAGACTATAAAGGCTTGTATGTTAATAATGTGTATGTTTGGTATTTAAAGTGTTTGGGGGTGATTTGCTCTATCAGAAGCAATGAATTCTCTTGGTGATTCCATTAAAATGTGCCTTTTATTTTAGACTTGAGATTTTAAGCTGAAAGGTTTAAGAGAGTTTGGCTAGATTTGTAAACAGTGTTGGAATGCTTAAGAGAAGCTGAAATTTATTGCATCTATAAGTTTAATTTATTCTATCAACTACAGAGAAGAGATCAAATATTTTATATTTATAAATGCAGTAAAAATGTGTAAAGGAATTTAATTAACCAAGTTGTAAACGAGGCTGATTATTTAAAGTAGTTTTGTCTGTCCAACTGGAACACTAATAAAAGCATCCTTGAATAGGATTACTAAAATCCACTGGATTTATAAAAAGAACAATAAGATTTACAGGTGGGACTGACAGGCTTAAGGAAAACAAAACTTGTACATTTTTTATTTGAATCAATTGAATGCTACTGTTGATGCTATCTAACCATCTCATCCTCTGTCATCCCCTTCTCCTCTTGCCCTCAATCTCTCCCAGCATCAGGGTCTTTTCCAATGAGTCAGCTCTTTGCATCAGGTGGCCAAATTAGAGCCTCATTAGCCAAGTTTAATATCGTTCTGATGTTAATACCTTCAGACTGGGAACAGAAGTGAGGAGACCAGAATTCTGGGGAACTTTAAAGTATGGATAACTGAAAGATTACCTGCTGTATGACCTGCCACAGGAAAGTCCTCACCACAGGCTACATAATACACTGTATTGCATTCAAGGCCTTTTCTCACCTTTTCCCACCCCTGACTTGCTTCCGTCGTTGCCACTGGCCTACACAGGAGCAAACATCAAAACTACTGATATCAAAACCTGCAGGGCTGACTTCTCCTTCCAAGAGGGAATAGACATGTTTTAACCAATTCCTCCTAATAAGCAAAATCGAAAACCTTGGGCATTATATTTAAAACAAACAGGGATTTCCCTGGTGGCCCAGGGAAAGAATCCACCTTGGAATGCAGAGACATGGGTTCAATCCCTGGTCAGGGAACTAAGACCCCACAGACCTTGGAGCAACTAAGCCCAAGAACCACAGCTCCTGAGCCCACACACTCTACAGCATAGGCACCACAATGAAGACCAACACATCCAAACCAATAAAGAAGAAAAGGCAAGGACCTAACAGAAGCAGAAGGGATTAAGAAGAGGTACAAGGATACGCAGAGCTATACAAAAAAGATCTTAATGAGCCAGATAACCATGATGGTGTGGTCACTTAACTAGAGCCAGACATCCTGGAATGCGAAGTCAAGTAGGCCTTAGGAAGCATTACTACAAATAAAGCTAGTGGTGGTGATGGAATTGCAGTTGAGCTATTTCAAATCCTGAAAGATGATGCTGTTAAAGTGTTGCACTCAATATATAAGCAAATTTGGAAAACTCAGCAGTGGCCACAGGACTGGAAAAGGTCAGTTTTCATTCCAATCCCAAAGAAAGGCAATGCCAAAGAATGCTCAAACTACTGTAGGATTGCTCTCCTTTCATATGTTAGCAAGGTAATGCTCAAAATCCTCCAAGCTAGGCTTTAGCAATACATGAACCAAGAACTTCCAGATACCCCAGCTGGATTTAGAAAAGGCAGAGGAACCAGAGATCAAATTGCAAACATTTGTTGGATCATGGAGAAAGGAAGGCAATTCCAGAAAAATATGTACTTCTGCTTCATTGACTATGAGAAAGCCTTTGACTGTATGGATCGCAACAAACTATGGAAAATTCTTAGAGATGGGAGTACCAGACCATCTTACCTGCTTTCTGAGAAGCCTATATGCAGGTCAAGAAGCAAGAGTCAGAACTGAACATGGAACAACAGACTGGAAAATGAGGGAAAGAAGTATGTCAAGGACCATATATTGTCACCCTGCCTGTTTAACTTCAATGCAGAGCACATCATGGAAAATGCTGAGCTAGATGAATCAGAAGCTGGAATCAAGATTTCCAAGGGAAATATCAACAGTCTCAGATATGCAGATGATAATGGCAGAAATGGAAGAGGAACTAAAAACCCTCTTGATGAAGGTGAAAGAAGAAAATGAAAAAGCTGGCTTAAAACTTAATAATCAAGAAACTAGGAGCATGACATCAAATCCCATCACTTCATGGCAAACAAAAGGGGAAAAAGTGGAAACCGTGACAGATTTTATTTTCTTGGACTCCAAAAGCACTGCAGACACTGACTGTATCCATGACATTAAAAGATGCTTGCTCCTCGGAAGAAAAGCTATGACAAACCTAGGGAGCCTATAAAAAAGCAGAGACATCACTTTGCTGACAAAGTATAGTCAAAGCTATGATTTTTCCAGTAGTCAGGTACAGATGTGAGAGTTGGATCCTAAAGAAGTCTGAGCACCAAAGAATTAATGCTTTCAAATTGTGGTGCTGGGGAAGATTCTTGAGAGTCCCTTCGACAGCAAGGAGATCAAACCCATATATCCTAAAGGAAATCAACCCTGAATACTCATTGGAAGGATTGACACTGGAGCTGAAGCACCAATCTTTTGGCCACTTAACGCGAAGAGCTGACTCAGTGGAAAAGACCCTGATGCTGGGAAAGATTGAGAGCAGGAAGAGAAGGGAACGACAGAGGATGAGATGGTTGGATGGCATCACCAACACAGTGGATATGAGTCTGAGAAAACTCCAGGAGATAGTGAAGGCCAGGGAAGCCTGGAGTGCTGCAGCCCATGAGGCCGCAAAGAGTCAGACGCAACTTAGAGACTGAACAACAACAAAGGTCAGATGAGGTCATGAGGGTGGGAATCTGATTCAACAGGACTTGTATCCTTAGTAGAAAAGGAAGGGACACCAGGGGTGCATGTGCTTAAAGAGAAGGCCACGTGAGGATGCAAGGGAAAGACAGGGGTCTACAAGCCAAGGAGAGAGGCTGCAGGAGAAACCAAACTTGCCCATTGTCAGAAATATACGGAGCCACAAGCTGGTCTGCCACAAGCTAGTCTTGCCAACATCTGCTGGATCTTTGAAAAAGCAAGAGAGTTCCAGAAAAACATCTATTTCTGCTTTATTGACTATGCCAAAGCCTTTGACTGTGTCAATAACAATAAACTGTGGAAAATTCTTCAAGAAAGGGAAATACCAGACCACCTGACCTGCCTCTTGAGAAACCTATATGCAAGTCAGGAAGCAACAGTTAGAACTGGACATGGAACAACGGACCGGTTCCAAATAGGAAAAGGAGTACGTCAAGGCTGTATATTGTCACCCTGCTTATTTAACTTATATGCAGAGTACATCATGAGAAACGCTGGACTGGAAGAAACGCAAGCTGGAATCAAGATTGCCAAGAGAAATATCAATAACTTCAGTTATGCAGATGACACCACCCTTATGGCAGAAAGTGAAGAGGAGCTAAAAAGCCTCTTGATGAAAGTGAAAGAGGAGAGTGAAAAAGTTGGCTTAGAGCTCAACATTCAGAAAACGAAGATCATGGCATCTGGTCCCATCACTTCATGGGAAATAGATGGGGAAACAGTGGAAAAGTGATAGACTTTATTTTGAGGGTTCCAAAATCACTGCAGATGGTGATTGCAGCCATGAAATTAAAAGACGCTTACTCCTTGGAAGGAAAATTATGATCAACCTAGACAGCATATTCAAAAGCAGAGACATTATTTTGCCCACAAAGTTCTGTCTAGTCAAGGCTATGGTTTTCCCAGTAGTCACGTATGAGAGATGTGAGAGATGGACTGTGAAGAAAGCTGAGCATCGAAGAATTGATGCTTTTGAACTGTGGTGTTGGAAAAGACTCTAGAGAGTCCCTTGGACTGCAAGAAGATCCAAGCAGTCCATCCTAAAGGAGATCAGTCCTGGGTGTTCATTGGAAGGACTGATGCTGACGCTGAAACTCCAATACTTAGACCACCTCATGCAAAGAGGTGACTCATTGGAAAAGACCCTGATGCTGGGAGGGATTGGGGGCAAGAGGAGAAGGGGAAGACAGAGGGTAAGATGGCTGGATGGCATCACTGACTCGATGGACATGAGTTTGGGTAAACTACGGGAGTTGGTGATGGACAGGGAGGCCTAGCGTGCCTCAGTTCATGGGGTCACAAGGAGTCGGACATGACTGAGAGACTGAACTGAACTGAACTGAACAAGCTAGTCTAGGGACTTCCCTGGAGGCCCTGTGGCTGAGACTCCACACTCCCAATGCAGGACCGCTGGATGAGATCTCTGGTCAGGGAACTAAGGGTTCGTATGCTGCGACTAAAGATCCCACATGTCACAACTAAGACCCTGTGATGCCAAATCAATCAATAAATGTATTTTTAAAAGCTAGCCTGTGCAGATTTCCTCCAGTCATCAAAGGTGTAGCACTGTAAGCAGAGGACTTAGTTATCATCAATCTAAATCCACGTGGAAGTGCTCTTCTATAGAGACACTCAACAAAGACATACGTACAATTAGAAGCAAGCCATGCCTTTCCATGAAAACCACACAACTTATTAGAGGTCTTCTGTTTTAAAAGGATACACAGAGAACAGTGCTTCAAACTGCAAGTACTACAGACATCTCCATGGGTTAAGTTATACGTTCCAATACGTGAGATGGCTTCTTAGTGTAACTATAGCATGTTGTCCTGATGGAATCTGGCAGTCTCATATGAAATTGTAGGAAAAACCGAACCAGAGCAATGAAATGGTCTGAAGAATCAATGGTCCCAGTGACAAAGTCTGCTTCTTATACTGATGTGAATTTGATTGACTGATTGATTATGTAGCTCAATATAACAGAGCAATCACTGGTATGTAGCAAAAAAAAGAAATGTAAGGAAAAAAGCATCATAAGGAGGACCAAGCAGTCAATTAATGACTTTTTTTTTTTTTACTGTTTGTGATATTTGTCAGCTCTTGATCACAAAATTTGACTATGCAAAGTTGTAATTATTTTTTCTTCTGAATAAGTAATCATGATCATGCTTCCCTGGTGACTGAGAAGGTAAAGAATCTGCCTATAATGCTGGAGACGTGGGTTCCATCCCTGGGTTGGAGAAGTTCCCATGGCAAAGGAAATGGCAATCCACTCCAGTATTCTTGCCTGGAGAATTCCATGGACAGAGGAGCCCGGCAGGCAACAGTCAATGGGGTCACAAAGAGTCGAACACGACTGAGCAACTAACACTCTCAATTTCACATACCTAATTTTGTGTCTCTGGTTTTATTTTTTAAAGCCTCCCTCCCCAAATTTTATAAACTTCAGTTTCTACATCATCCAGATTCACCCCTGCTGGGTCTACAAGACGACAGAGCCAGACAAAAGCTAGCACCTGCGGCTTTAGTCGTTCTAAGAAAAGTTGCATGCATCGTCACTGTCCCAGACAGCACGAAGAATAGCACCAGTGTTTGGTGTTTTTTTTTTTTTTTTAAGAAAAGACTTTCTTAGTCAAGAAAGTGATTGAAAAAAGTCAAATTTTGGATGTGGAAATTTTCAAGGAAAACTAAAAACAATTCTTCACCTATGTTTTTCCTTCTTAACATACTATGAACATGCTTAACATGTGACAAACATCTAAGTTAATCTAAAAGGTTATTTCAACAAATATAAAATAAAACGTTAAAGTGATTGAGAGGCATTGTATCTGTTTTATCTTCTTTGTGATAAAATAGTGGTGAGTCTTACAGGTGATGGCATCTTAGATTTGGTAAAATACACAAGTGTGTGAGAAGCAGTTTTCATCAACAGTCCAGGAGCAGTTCATGAACATTTCAAACACCCCAATCAGGAATCTACACTCCAGGGCCAGTTTCTTCATATCTGAAAGATCCTTTCAGAAGCCCACGAGGCAGAGCCTTCGAGCATCCACTCTGACTCTAGCAGAGGGTTTGTTAATTAGCACAAAGAGTGTCAGAAAATGAATGATGCTCAAGGTCTGTGAATTGGGAGCTGGACACATTTTCCAGGCACTTCTGCCCAGATATGAGCAATGTGTGACAGCCTGGCCGGCACAGTGTATGAGAGTCTGACACCACACCTGCAACCCTATTAAGTCTCGTGTTCCATGAAATTGCTGTGGATTCTGTTGTGTGGTCTGACCTTCAGAGAGACTAAGGACACAGAGTGGAGCCTTCCCTGAGCCTCCAGGAACAGGCTTCATGTTCTTTGCCAAGCAAAGCTTGTTTGGTGGCTGAATGGATTCTGAGATTGCTTTCATGGTCAACCCTTGGTGATGAGGTTATGGAGGACAAGAACTAGGACCTTCACCCATCTCTGCCTTGGGGAGGCAATCTGTATGCACAGAGAGCCCCAGGCAACTGTGAAGACCCCATTGACCACCCACAGCACAGAGTCCCCATGATTCCTGACCGCCTTTCACCATCTTCACCGTCCCAAACCAACCCGCTTCTCCAAGCCACTGTGTGACTGATTCAAGAGCTACAACCCAAGTCATGAAGTTCCATAATCATGAGACTCTCTCTCCTTGGCACAATTATGTGAATAAAATGACACTGGCGTAAGTTCAACTCTTGAAAATTTGTTTAATTTTGCCCCAGGTAATTAGTTCATTTGCTCTCTGAATGTGGCCCCAAACAGATCCATTTGGAGTCTCTGTTACTAACAGACATATAGTGGTTGCTTAGCAACATCATGCATTGTTATTGCTTCATCTAATTTCAAATTCTCAATCCGCAGTAAAGGTCTACAGAGAAAAGTTATTGTTCAGGGTGGGCTAGATACCATTTTTCACTGTAGCCCATTCAATTTAGAAAAGAAATTACAGCGTACTGTTTAATCAACATAAAATGATTTGTGCAAAACATTTAGCATCTCCTTGAAATGTAGCTGTCTTCTTTCACTAATCAGATCTATTTAATTTATTCTAAAGTTTCCCAAGGAGATTTCCTTTCTCCTTCCATCTTTGCTCTGTCTTCCTGTCCAACTTCCAAGGCAATTTATAGATACACTTTCAATGGGAACTAGGAGATTTGGGAAGGAAGTTTGGAAATATAAAATACACTTTTAGTATCCTGTGATTAGCCATGGAAAGGTACTTTAAGTGTTTTTTTTCTAATGACTTACTCCAAAGTCCAACTTCATTAGAAGACACATTTAACGTTAAAGTTTTCTGATAAGAATGCTGCAAAGTCAATCAGTTGTTTGCTCTAATAACAGAATGGCTTTCCTTCAAATATCTTCAAGAGTATTGTTGAGGTGCCCTCCCAGAAGATGGAACATCACATTTTTTCATTCACCAAAAAATATCCTTTGACGTTAAGATGAACTTCTTGGCAAAACCCATTGGAAAGCACTCTTTTTCACAAAACTGGTGAAGGCATGTCTGCAGTGAGTGACCTTTCCACTATGTGTTAAGAGTACTGAAATAGCAAGTGAATAAAAATGGGTTAACAAAGACTCTTGATTATTGTGATGGCTTGGAATCTGGAACCATCTAGAATAAAAACTCACGAATTTAGGCTGATGGGGGGAAAGAACAATAAGAGTGAATAAATGGGCAAAAATAAATGGAATATTTTAAAGGAAATGTAATTTTGTTGCTATTACAGTATGGTGAAAATCTGATTTTCATAGCAGTAAAATCTCTCCTAGGACAGACAAGATTGATTTTTGTTGTCTTAAAACCTTATTACCCCTATTGGTTTGTGTGTGTGTTGTAGGAGGAGATTCCCTAGAGAGGATGCTTATGTTACAATAAAATAGATGGTCAATAAGTCACTGGGGTGGGGGGATCAGTTTATTCTTGGCTTTGGGATTTGTTTTCATAATGGACACTGTGATCTTAGGGTCTAAAAGGAGGAGCATCTAGGAATGCTGGAAAAGAAACTCGGGAAGAAGAGTCCAGCCATTCAACAGAGAGGCTTTACTGAAGGCTTGCTGTAGGCATCAGCACCCTCCTCCCTGGAGGGGGCAGCCAAGGGACCTGCTTAAGAGCTCATTGGACCCAAGGATGCATGCATGCTAAGTCACTTCAGTCGTGTCCAACTGTTTGTGACATTATGGATTGTTGCCCACCAGGCTCCTCTGTCTATAGAATTCTCCAGGCAAGAATACTAGAGTGGGTTGTCATGCCCTCTTCCAAGGGATCTTCCCTACCCAGGGATAGAACCCGCATCTCTTATGCATTGGCAGGCGGGTTCTTTACCATTAGCGCCACCTGGGAAACCTGGACCCAAGAATGCTAAGCTGCTTCAGTCATGTCCGACTCTGTTTGACCCCATAGACGGCAGTCCATCAGGCTCCCCCATCCCTGGGATTCTCCAGGCAAGAACACTGGAGTGGGTTGCCATTGCCTTCTCCGGGACCCAAGAATACCCTCATTCTAATCTCAGCTGTGCTGCATTTCCATCTGGACCTCAGCATCCCCATCTGTAAAATGGGGACAGTAATTCCTCAGAATGTTTTTATGAATATTAAAAAATAAATACACAACAGGTGGGTTTCATGGGCTTGTGACCTAAGCAGACACACTGGCCTCCCATCACCATCCCCCCATGCATACAAGGTCCCACACTAGGTTTAAGATCTGCTGTCATCCTCTTGAAATTCCTAATTATTTTTTAAGAAGGGGCCCAGTATTTTCCTTTTGACCTGAGCCACACAAATTCTATGTTGGTGCCCTAAATACATTAAGCATTTAGAACAAGTCTTGGCCCATAGTCAATGCCAGCTGTCACCTTTATTCCCCTTCTCTTGCCACAAAATTTTTAGGAAAACTCCCAAGATGCAGACATCATAGTGAAGCTAGAAAAGCGGGAAAAGGGAACAGGGAGCTGACAGAGGAGCCAGTCGGATGCGTAACACACTAATTCCTGCAATATTCTACCAACACGGCAGGATGAGAACATAGGCTGCCCGAGCAGATCCAGTCTGTTTTATTTGGGACTGTTTAACTTTCAAGCGGGGCTTCCCTGGTGGCTCAGTTGGTAAATAATCTGCCTGTAATGCAGGATGGATCAGGAAAATTCCCTGGAGAAGGGAATGGTGACCCACTCCAGTATTCTTGCCTGGAGAATCCCATGAACAGAGGAGCCTGGTGGGCTATAGTTCATGGGGTTACAAGAGTCAGACACAACTTATCAACTAAACCACCACCCACAACTTTCAAGTCTGTATAAGGCTGATGAAACATGTATTGACAGAGAGATCTTCAAGAATCAAATCTAGTGCCTAGCTGAGAATATTTGTGATAGACCCATCAATTGTTTACACACAAACTGGAATTTAAAAAGCATGAAAACTCATTTGAAGATCCTTTATCCTTTTAAGGGTCAGCACTGGAGGCCTAAGTGGCTGATGTCTAAATGTGACAAATTACTCATCAAGTCAACAAATTTTAAATAAGTTATTTTCTATCCTACCATGTTGTCAAATATACCTTCAAGTGACCTGGAAGGCCAAGTTCCAGTTTAAAATTCCTTTCACTTCTTACAGTTGTTCATGGGTATGTGGACCCACCTGCCCAAACAACCAAGCTCCAACCACCCCCTTGCTCCTGAAATCACTCAAATCTCAGTCACCTTTGGGGCCAGTGGGTGGGCCATTCCCCAAAGGGCAAACCTAAGCAGAACACCAGGAGCCCAGGAGAGGGCTCAGCACTTACGGGACTGGGAATCCCAGGCCTCAGACACCAGCCCAAGGTCAGAGAAGCCGAGGAGGGGTGAAAGGTGGCCAATACTTTTTTCTCAAAGACACTTCACCTAGTGAGAAGGGACATGTCTGGAAGGGGGCCATGCAAGGACCCTCCAAACACAAGTTGAGAATCGCCCCTAAAATCTTGGTGACCCTTCACATCTGTGCTCCAAAATGGCAACGTAAACAAAACTGAGTTCATCTTCCTCCCCCACACATTCACAAATTCCAAATTATTACGGCTTTCTGTGCAGAGAAATCCAAATTTTCTGGAGCAAAATTCATATCCCCAATGACCTCCTGACAGCTCCTGCCCAGCCTGCTCCAATTGCTTCAACCCACCCCAGCCAGCAAGCTCTAATCGCCTCAAACCACTGCCCCCCACCTCGCTCAGTTTCCCTCAGGATCGCCCAAAACATTTAGGACGAGCTGTACGTGATTCACTGCCTGTGATGAAATCTCAGCATCTTCTCCAGGAACATCTGGGTTAACTCATATTGTTATGCTACTCAGATAAGAATATTGGAAACATATCTATTATAAATACGAAAGTCACCATAAAAAGAAAACAAGAGATGTGGTCCTAGCAGATTGGAGCCCATGAGTGCTCTAATTAGAGCCTTCATCAGGGCGTGGGCTGATCATCCAGGGACCTTTAAGGAAATCATTTTTCTTGTGTTGCCCTTTGTAGCTGACAAATATTGATTTGAATTGTGTTTTGAATAACAATGAAAAGAAGGCCTGAGATAGGAGTTTACTGAAGCTATTTAACACCTTCAAAAGTTGAAAGAACACTAGGTTTATAATTCTGAGGATGGGGTCCTGCTTTTTAGCAGCTTTGTTAAGTCAGGCAAACTCCTCAACCTCTCTCTCCCTCTCCCTCTCTCTCCTTTCCCCAGATTGTAAAGAATCAATAAAAGTTTAGAAATAAGAGGCTTGGAATCCTCTTAGATAATCAAATCTAATCCTCAAATTTCACACTTGAGAAAACTGATAAACATGCCAACAGCACATCAGTTGCTGCGGTAAAGCTCAACATGAACCCCTGCAAGTGGTGTGGCGAGGCCACCTCAAGGGGCCCTTTTTGGGCTAGAAGTTAATGCTGTTGAAGCCGATCAAAGAATTTCAGTCAGCCAGCCCCTCCATCAGCACAGTCATAGTTCTCACTAATAGCTTCTTCCTGTTTAAAAAAAAAAAAAACCAGGTCTCTTCCATTAACTAGGAAACCAACAGAATAATAATTGGAGGTGGGGGAAACTAAGAGATAATCAAAGAGGGAGCATGGAGAATTGAGTCTGGAGCCCTGTTCCAGAACAGGTGGGCCTTGGTCAGGTATTGCCAACTGATCTCTGCAATTTGGCTGTTTATAATCATCAACGCATTTTAATGGGACCGCTAGCAGTGACGAAAGTCCTTGACTGGCTGAAATTAAGACAAGGAAAGTTTTATTCCCTTGGAAGGAAAAACAGCATTTTGTCATATGCAACAGAATTTGGAGGAAAAGAATATTTTTAATGAAGAATATTTGATCAATCACTAATGGACCATAAGCGTAACAATATCTTAGCACATATTTCCAATATACATAAAGGGAAGGAATATGCCCGTGATTGCTAGGCTGACATTTTAACATGGAAAACCAGCTTTGTTATAGCAGCCTGAGCTGCCTAAGACATGGCATCTGCCCCCAGGCACCTTCCTTATCACAAATGACAGACCGCATACTGGGATCCCTCCCTGCTTCAGCCTTGACTCAGCCTTCAAAGAGCCATCCTTGGCTCTGCCCTCTGTTCCATGCACACTCCCACCCAAATCACAAAGAAGAGGTTGATGCAACTCCAGGTCTTGTTGCTTGATGTAGCAAGAGTAAGCCAGAAACATGACTGACATTTGGCGGTCAGGCCTCCCTCCAGCTCCCCTGCCAGGATAGGGGTCCAGGGACTGGGACGGGTGGAGAGCTCAGCCTCCTAGAAGTACTCAGACTTTCTGACTGGCGGTGTTGAGACGCAGAATCTTGGATTCCCCCTTTACAGGTTTCCAGACCCAATGACAGCTTCTGTGACATCCAGATACAGTTATGAAAAAGAGAGTCTGATTGGTCACTTCTCAGCCAATGGGGTTGCCACTCTTCGCACCAGTCAGCAGCGCCCAAGGGTATACGGTCATGAATGAAAATAAAATGGCTACCTAGGCATGCCTTCTGTGAAGGTGGCATGGACTCATTTGGTAATCTGAACAGGACTGTCAAACATTTACTCACATACCCAAAACTAGGTAGTCCCCTGAGCAGGATTCTCTGGCAAACCAGTGATGTTGTGGATAAGGCAGTCAGTATTCCACTCCAGAGAGACAGTTCTCTAAATACTAGCTGGTGCTGAAATTTGCAGGTCACTGATGTTCTTTACATCCATTCCTGGTGGACATCACCGTGTGTGTGTGTGTGTGTGTGTGTGTGTGTGTGTGTGTGTGTGTGCACGCGTGCGTGTGCATGTGTGTCCAACTCTTCATGACCCTATGGACTGTAACCCACCAGGCTTCTCTGTCCATGGGATTCTCCAGGCAAGAATACTGGAGTGGGTTGCCATGCCCTCCTCCAGAGGATCTTCCCCACCCAGGATTGGAAGCCAGGTCTCCTGCATTGCAGATGGATTCTTTACTCACTGAGCCACCTGGGCAGTCTGGTGGACATCATTAGCCACTACCAATATCCCATTCTTTTTCCACTCTGACCAATGGAATACCGCACATCTCAAGCTTTTGTATTCGGGAGCTAAGATAAGACTACCTCCTAGCCAGTGGGTTTACTGAGGTAGCAAAGGGCATCTCTCTCCCTGCAGCTGCCATCTGAAGTCCCTGTGTTCCAGATGGCACAGCCAAAAGATACCATAGCCTCCATCACCTGGACCCTAATGAATTGGTAGCCAGCTACCCACTGTGCTGGATATGAAGTACAGATGTGTTCTCACTGAGCCATTGGGGTTGTTTCTTACTGCAGCAAAATCCAGCCTACTCCAACTAATACTAATACTCAATCTGCCCAATTAAGGTCCAGATGGATCAAGCTCAGACATAAAGCCAACTTAAAAAAAAAAAAAGGCTTTAGATGACCTTTGATATTGAACCATCTTTCATAATTAGGGCTTCCCTGGTGGCTCAGCTGGTAAAGAATCTGCCTGCAGTGTGGGAGACCTGGGTTCAATCCCTGGGTTGGGAAGATGCCCTGGAAAAGGGAATGGCTACCCACTTCAGTATTCTGATCTGGAGAGTTCCATGGAGTGCAATGTACATGGAGTCGCAAAGAGTCAGACACAACTGAGTGGCTTTCGCTTTTCATAATTAACAGGATTTCTGGTTATTTCAAAAGTGGGAAAGAGAAAGTACCATGAACTTGAAGAGTATGGAAACCAAGTTCAAAGGGAGTTTAACACAAAAGCACTTAGGACACAGCCAGTCAATTTTGGACTGGATGAACCAACCACAGCTGATCAACAAGGGCACACCAGACCACTGCCTTGAACTTTATGAGAAACATTCCCACAATCAGAGCAGTGGTCCAGAAGTAAGGGGAAATCAGATCCATTCAGAGTCTTGCCCTACCCAACTAAGGCAATTATCTTAAAATTCAAATGCTTCAACTAGAATTCAGAGCACCCTACTCACGGCTGAGTCATGCCCACTCATGTCCATTGTGTTGCCCATAACAATTGTCATCATAGAAAGAAACTCACCACCTCTTCAGACAAGGCAGGAAAAAGGGCAGTATCAGTATCAGTTCAGTCACTCAGTTGTGTCCGACTCTTTGTGACCCCATGAACCGCAGCACACCAGGCCTCCCTGTCCATCACCAACTCCCAGAGTCCACCCAAACCCATGTCCATTGAGTCAGTGATGCCATCCATCCATCTCATCCTCTGTCCTCCCCTTCTCCTCCTGCCCTCAATCTTTCCCAGCATCAGGGTCTTTTCAAATGAGTCAGCTCTTAGCATCAGGTGGCCAAAGTATTGGAGCTTCAGCTTCAACATCAGTCCTTCCAATGAACATTCAGGACTGATCTCCTTTAGGATGGACTGGTTGGATCTCCTTGCTGTCCAAGGGGCTCTCAAGAATCTTCTCCAACACACAGCTCAAAAGCATCAATTCTTCAGCACTCAGCTTTCTTTGTAGTCCAACTCTCACATCCATACATGACCACTGGAAAAACTGTAGCCTTGACTAGATGGACCTTTGTTGACAAAGTGATGTCTCTGCTGTTAAATATACTATCTAGGTTGGTCATAACTTCCCTTCCAAGGAGTAAGCGTCTTTTAATTTCATGGCTGCAGTCACCATCTGCAGTGATTTTGGAGCCCAGAAAAATAAAGTCAGCCACTGTTTCCACTGTTTCCCCATCTATTTGCCCTGAAGTGATGAGACTGAATGCCATGATCTTATTTTTCTGAATGTTGAGCTTTAAGCCAACTTTTTCACTCTCCTCTTTCACTTGCATCAAGAGCCCTTTTAGTTCTTCACTTTCTGCCTTAAGGGTGGTGTCATCTGCATATCTGAGGTTTTTGATATTTCTCCCGGCAATCTTGATTCCAGCTTGTTCTTCCTCCAGCCCAGCATTTCTCATGATGTATTCTGCATATAAGTTAAATAAGCAGGGTGACAATATATAGCCTTGAGGTACTCTTTTTCCTATTTGGAACCAGGCTGTTGTTCCATGTCCAGTTCTAACTGTCACTTCTTGATCTGCATATAGGTTTCTCAAGAGGCAGGTCAGGAGGTCTGGTATTCCCATCTCAACAGCACAGGAGCGTGGCCAAAGGAGCTACCCTACATCCAAGGTCAGGGGCAGCAACCAAGAGGAAAAATGGCAAGTCTCTCTTTAATTCATGTTCTCACAGACATGATGACCTGGGTGCCTTAGAACTCAGAAGTTGCCCTAGTCAGCCTCTCCACTATACCTGACATTGATGACTCTCCTTGAAACTCTCTATTGCCTTATCCCAAAAGCAGGACATGCTCCTGGCTTCCTCCTACCCCTGTGACCACTCCTTGGTGGACTCTGACTCTTCTCCCTCCCCTTAATTGCTGTCATTCTTTAAGGATTCACTCTTAGTCATTGCTTTTCTTGTGGCCCATGTGCTCCTTTAAAGAGCTTGTGGTTTAATCACTAAGTCATGTCTGACTCTTTGCAATTCCATGGACTATAGCCTGCCAGGCTCCTCTGTCCATGGGATGCTCCAGGCAAGAACACTGGAGTGGGTAGCCTTTCCCTCCTCCTGAGGATCTTCCCCACCCAGGAATCGAACCTGGGTCTCCTGCATTGCAGGCAGATTCTTTATCAACTGAGCTACCAGGGAAGCTGAAAGAGCTTAACTACTTTCATTTACCCAACATAGATAATAATACCTAAATCCCTCTTCTGAGCTCCTACCTTCCACACACCTCCATCTGGACATCCCACAGACACTTCAGCATGTTCCCAAACTAAAACTTGCCTCTATCTGCCCAGCCCCTTCCTCACTGGTGTTCTCTGTTTTGTTCAGATGATACAGTGGGTTGAGTGGCATCCCCCCAGAGAAACACCCATCATTTTTTTAAGCTGCATGCTCTTTTTTTTTCCAGTATTTATCCACCTATTTGGCTTCATTGGTCTTAGTTGTGGCTCTCAGGATCTCCACTGCGTCATGCAGGATCTTTTTGTTGAGGTGCCCAGACTCTAGTTGTGGCACACAAGGTCCAGAGCATATGGCTAAGTAGTTGTGGCTTAGTAGCTCCACAGCATGTGAGATCTTAGTTCCCTGACCAGGGATCGAACCCACATCCCCTGCATTGCAAGGTGGATTCTTAACCCCTGCCACCAGGGAAGTCCCGAGATGTCCATCTTGAACATCAGTGAAAGTGAAGTTGCAACCCCATGGACTGTAGCCTACCAGACTCCTCTGTCCATGGGATTTTCCAGGCAAGAGTACTGGAGTGGGGTGCCATTTCCTGCTCCAGGAGATCTTCCCAACCCAGGGATTGAACCCAGGTCTCCCACATTGTAGGCAGATACATTACCATCTGAGCCACCGGAATGTAACCTTATTTGGAATAAAAGTCGTTGAAGCTGTAATTAACAGCCTCTTGATGGGAACTTCCTGAATTCAAGCTGGACCCTAAGTCCAGTGACTGATGTCCTCATAAGAGAATGACAGGAGACACGCAGTAGGAAGGCCACACAAAAGCAGAGGTTGAGACTGGGAGGACGTCTCCACCCGCCAGGAACACTAAGGATTGCCAGCAATCCCAGAAATGGGGAAAGAAAAAGCCGTGGAAAGGATTCTCTGTCACAGCCTCCAGAAGAAGCCAATCCTGCTGACACTCTGCTGGTGGACTTCCAGCCTCCAGAATGGTAGCACAGTGAATCTGTTGCTTTAAGCCATCAAGCCTGGAGTCATTTGTAACCCAGCCCCAAGACACGAATACAAATGGCATGCCTCCCGCCATCTGAAACCTGGCCGTGACCTTGGACTCCCTCCTCCTTGCTCACTTCCCATTCCCAAATAGTCATCAAACTCTGCTGACTCCTCCTACAAAATATCCCCCCAATCCACTTCAGCCTTGTCTCTCTCAAACCCAGCCATGTGAGTCTAGACCACACTTTGCTTATCCATTCATCTGTCAATGCACATTTAGGTTGTTCCTACCTTTTGGCTATTATAAATAATGGAAAATGCTGCTGTGAACTTCAGTGTGCAAATACCTGTTCAAATTCCTTATTTCACTTATTTGAAGGCTGTGTGTGTGTGTGTGTGTGTGTGTGTCTGTGTCTGTGTCTGTGTATGAAATTGATGGCATTTAAGATTAGTGGTTGGGGGGACATATGCAGGAAAGGGGCACAGGGATGAGAGGGCCAGCAGCCTGTATCAGAGGAGAAGACACTGGGTCCAGAGCCCAGTAGACCCATGGTTCTGCCCTGAGCTGCTGCAAGAAGGCAGGTCCTGCTTCTCATGGCCCCGTGAGAGCCTTAGCTGCAAGTAAGGCTAGCAGCCTGGGGAAAGGAAAAAGGGACAATACCTGCCTCCCTTCTGCTCACCTGCTCCAAACCCCCAGGGCCTCCTGGCCAGCTCACAACCGAGGGAGACACTGGTATCAACATGAGGCAGGTTAAATGAGCTGGTGAGTGAATTGCACACACAGCACCTGGAACGTTCCAGGCTCTCAGCTGAGTGCTCGCCAAGGTGGGTGAGGATGAGCTAGTGCAGTGGGAGTCACAGGCATGATCCAGGCATGTGTTTGGAGTGGGGAGGTGCAGAAATTGCTGGACCAGGGAGCTGGGCAGTGAGAAAAAGTGTATGAGTTTGCTGTTGCTGCTATGACAAGGTAGCTTCCCTGGTGCCTCAGTTGGTAAAGAATCTGCCTGCAATGCAGGAGACCTCAGTTCGATCCCTGAGTTGGGAAGAGTCCCTGGAGGAGAGCATGGCAACACACTCCGGTATCCTTGTCTGGAGAATCCCCAAGGACAGAGCAGCCTGGTGGGCTACAGTCCACTGGGTCACAAAGAGTTGGACATGACTGAGTGACTAAGCACAGCACAGCACAGGGGCTTAAAACAAAACAGATTTACAATTGTGATTTACAATTAATTTAGTATGGTTGCAATTGACAAGTGCCTATTTACTCACAATTCTGAAGGTCATAAATGAGTCTAGACTGGGTCTCCCTGAATCAAATCAAGATGTTAGCAGGGCTGCAGTCCTTTCTGGCGGCTCTAAAGAGAAAGCTCATTCCTCCTCTTTTCCAGGTTCTGTAGGCCACCTGCCCTTCTTGACCTGTAACCCCTTCCTTCATCCTCAAAGCCAGCCACCAACGACAGGTCTAGCCCTCTCACATAGCATCCCTCTGATCTTCTCTTCTGCATCCACTCCCACTTTTAAGGACACTTAGGATGTCATTGGGATCACCCAGTCAATCCCAGATCAGCTCAGGGATCAGGTTGATTGCTGCTAGCAAGCTTCATTCCATCTGCAACCAGAATTTCCCTTTTCCGTGTGACCTGACATATTTATAATTTCCTAGCATTCAGACATGTACATCTCTGGGAGGGAACTGTCTTGCTCGCCACACTGGAAGTCAATCTGGAGAGATGGAGAGGAATCTTCTAGAATCAGGGAAGAGGGGCACTTGTTTCCCAAAACCAAGGAGAAGCTTCAGAATCTAGAATGGATTCCAAGAGCAAAGCAGGGTGTCCGGCTTGGGAGACCAGGGTTCACAAGTGTGCTATCATAGCGAACATTGAGGCCTAGGGACCAAAGCCAGGGCTGGTGGGTGAGACTGGGGTGCATGTGGGAACTTGGCCTCAAGAACATGATGAAGGTCCCTTCACAGCTGGTAGGCAGGATCAGCGTGGTGTTGCCAACAAGGCTGTTGGAATGTGGAGTTGTCTGGGAAATTCACCAGTTCCTGGGGCATCCTCATGTCCCTTGACTTTGTAGCAAGGCAGATCACATCCTGAAGTTAGGAGGCACAGGTTGGCAGGAAACAGCCAGGGCGTCCTGGTGCAAACCAGCAGGACGATGGGAGGAGGAGTTCTTCCACTGGGGATGTTCATCTCAGCCAAACGAGGAGATGGACGTGGACCCTGGGGGCAAGCTGAGAAGCTGGAACAGATGGCACCCCTCAGGTCCCCTGCGCCACCTCTTCTAAGTGAGTGGGCAAGCTGTCAGCCAAAGCCAGAACGGACCCAGAAGACAGGGGGACTTTCGAGGGGGCATTGGGATTGGAAGCAAAGAAGAAGGTTGACAGGGATCAGAGCTGTCCATTGGGAACCGGATTCCATTTCAGCTCTGCCGCAGGGAAGTGAGTAATCTTCGCCATTTCTGCAGGAAATAGGAAGGCAAGCACAGCTTTCTCATTAATGCAGAGTCCAATCTGATGTGACTGGGGGATGCTTAGAAACACCAAGACCCGCCTGAAGGTGCCTTGGGCGTGAACACAGTTGCCCCACTTATCCTGTGTCACCAAAGGAAGATAATTACAAAGAATACATCAGTCTTGTGACAGCGTTCTCACATCAGACATCAAAGAAGCACAGGGCATGAAAAGGACCTCTCCCCACGTTGGTTTCTCCCTCTGCTCTTAGATTCCATTTGATTTCCTATGAGACCTTAGGGCATTGCTTTGTTTAAGATGCTGAAAGCCCAGCGGTTCTGTGTTGTAATTAGTTTTTGCCATCAGCAGAAAGCACCTTTGTCTTATTTCTCGAAAGTCAAAGCCAATCAATACCAACTACACTTTAGACCTCCTCTAGCTAATCAGAAGGTCAACTGGCAAGAAACTCTCCACCCTGGGGATGGCAGAAATCCTTAGGACCACAAAAAGAGCAAAACTCCCACTGTCTCCCCTGCCTTCCTCTGAGAAGTTATCAAAGGTGAATCCAAGGGCACTGGCCAAGCACCCTTAGTGTCAAGCAGAGCACTGAGGTGCCAGGTGAGGGCTTCCCTAGTGGCTTAGTGGTAAGGAACCCACCTGCCAATGAAGGAGACACGAATTTGATTCCTAGGTAGGGAAGATCCCCTGGAGGAGAAAGGGCAACCTACTCCAGTATTCTTGCCAGGAGAAGTCCATGGACAGAGGAGCCTGGTGAGCTGCAGTCCATGGGGTCTCAAAGAATTGGACACAACTGAGTGACTAAATAGCAACATCAACAAGGTGCCAGGTTAACCTCACAACACAGGCACTGGGGCCCGGACAGAACTCACACGTGCCTTTCTGAGTTGGTGTCCTTTCCTAGCCTGGGGCCCCACTATTAAAAATGAATACATTAATTGGATCACAGCCAGCACTTTTAACCATCTTCGATTTGCAATTTAATAAACTCCTGCCACAGTGACTAGTTAATGAAAACTAGAGCATTAAGAACCCATTCAAACACCTTCCCACCAGCCTTGTCAGACAGGTTATCAATAGGATCCAATTTTCAACGTCAAGCCTTTCATTTTGGAAAGCCTCAAGATCACACCTGGTTTGCCATGCAAGTTATTACTACACAATGACTTAAATGTACATCTCTGGTGAAATCCAAAATGGAATAATATTTTCACATTACTGCTTCGAAGTGTGGGTGGGAGGATGTCTTAGCACCTAAGCTTTATTTCCCATCAAATAAAACAATAGCCCAATCCAGGGTGGTTTAAAAGTAGAGTAGGCCTTTGGGGGCTGTTAGAAATCTTGTGAGGAAACCTCTATTTCTGCCATTTTATTGCAATCACTTGTCTTGTGAAAGTTGCTCAGTCGCGTCCGACTCTTTTCAACCCCATGGACTATAGCTGTGTCCATGGAATTCTCCAGGCAAGAATACTGGAGTGGGTAGCCTATTCCTTCTCCAGCAGATCTTCCCAACCCAGGAATCAAATCAGGGTCTCCTGCACTGCAGGCAGATTCTTTACCAGCTGCGCCACCAGGGAAGCCAAAAGAACAGTAGGGACTTCTGTGGTCCAGTGGTTAAGACTTTGCCTTCTGGTGCAGAGGAAGCAGGTTTGATCCCTGGTCAGGGAACTAAGATTCTACATGCCTTTAGGCCAAAACAACCAAAACATAAACAGAGGCAACACTGTAACAAATTCAATAAAGACTTTAAAAATGGTCCACATCAAAAAAATCTTCTTAAAAAAGTAGAAAGAATCATAGATAAGGAAGCAGAAATAGGTCATGCCCAGGAGTTAATCTCACATAGACTTGAGACTCCATTCTCAGATGGTAAAGAATCTGCCTACAATGCAAGAGACCCAGGCTCAATCCCTGGGTCAGGAAGATTCCCTGGAGAAGGGAACAGCTACCCACTCCAGTATTCTTGCCTGGAGAATCCTGTGGGTAGAGGAGCCTGGTGGGCCACAGTCCATAGGGTAGCAAAGAGTCGGACACGACTGAGCGACAAACGCTTTCACTTTCCTGATGCCACCCATCCCTGGCTGGAGGAGAAAGGTCAAAGTGCAAAATAAGCAAGTGCCCACAGCCTTCCTGCCCAGTCCCATGGGCTTGGGTCTGTTGGGCAGCAAATCCATTTCTATGGAATCACTCCCCATAGGGACTGGGAAGTTCTGGTTCCTCCCCCACTGTTACTCCAAAATAGGGGTGAAGCAAGACAGACCCACGTCCCCACTCACTGCATATGCTTGAAATGGAGTTAGTCAAGGCCTGCAAATTCACCCGGCAAGAATTTGTGGTAATACTTCTCAAGTGACTGACAGTGGAAAGGTTGATACGATTTATTAGTGTTGATGAAGGACCACCTCCATCTCTTCCAAAAATCCTTCACCTGATGGTTAAGATTCAGCACGGTCTGGTCCAGGCCTTCTTAGCAAGCTTTCCTTCTAGTAAACACTGACCTTCCAGCTGTTCTCCACAGGTTTCTAGGGGCTCATCCCTCACCGTCCACACAAAGCATCAAGCATTTTCCTCCAGGGTCTCAGAGTCCAGGGCATCCCAGGACCGAGCTCCTGGGGAAGCTGCATTTTTACAGACTCTTCACTAGGAGACACAACACAAGGCTCCCAATCCGACCCCCCACCAAGCTTCTCCCTCCCTACCCATTCCAGCGGGTCCTGAACTGCGAGGCGTGGCCCCCAGTGCAGGGGTTGAAGTCAATGTAGGGGGTTTAGAGTGAGACAAGCACTTTTTAAATTTAATTTTTATTGGAGTATTGCTTTACAGTGCTACGTTATTTTCTACTGTACAGCAAAATGAATCAGCTATACGTATACATTTGTCCCCTACCTTTTGGACCTCTTTCCCATTCAACGAGCATTTTTAATGAATGAGAATAGAATTGCAGCATCAGAAATCATTGCATGATCCTTGGTAAATACTATTTGCTCCAACTTTTCTCCCAGTCGGTACACGTCCACCCACTTGCTTGCAGCATCACCATGTGACCCCAATCCTTGTGGTGGGTTATTTTTCCCAAAAGTTGGGAAATGACAATCTAAACCAATAGTCACCAATGATTTTTGATCTCACAGTTTATCTTTGAAGATTTATTGAAAATTGAACTCTCAATATATGTTGAATATGTTTATACACATTCAGTTAAATTTATACATTTACAAACTATGTACATGATATGTATATGATATACCTTATACCCAGAAAAAAATTTACCATTTCTAAGAGCAATATAAATATTATGTTTAATATTTTCTACCTGTGTTTATTCCTACACCCCTGGGTTCACAGAACCTGCCCCCGTGGCAGGAGACCCCAGATGCTCACCCGTCCCTTACCTGGCCTCCGCTATCTAAAATCCAGCACTAAGGAGATGTGATTCCTGCCCTGAAGTCCCTCCAAATCTCATGAGAAAATCAATATATAAAACATCCTGATATATAGCACAGGGAACTATACTCAATACTTTGTAATGAGCCATAGGGGAAATGAATCTGAAAGAGAATATATATATACATTCTAAATCAGAAAAATTATATATATATGGGCTCAGACAGTAAAGAATCCACCTGCAATGCAGGAGATTCAGGTTTGATCCCTGGGTCAGGAAGATCCCCTGGAGAAGGGAATGGCAACCCACTCCAGTATTCTTGTCTGGAGAATCCCAGGGACAGAGGAGCCTGGCAGGCTAGAATCCATGGGGTTGCAAAGCGACTGAGTGTCTATCACACACACACACACTGAATCACAGTATCACTGAATCACTGTGTTGTATACCTGAAATAACACAACACTGTAAATTAACTATATATCAATTAAAAAACTTTTTTTTAATGTCACTATAATGCAAAGTGAAAAAGTGCTGGAGCATCAGAGATGACAGGAAGTGGCTGCAGAGGAGAGAGGGCATCCGTGTTCCCATGAGAAGCAGGGAGGATGGTGGAGGCTGGCGGTGGAGGCTGGGTGGGTGGTGCCAGGCTTTGAAGAGGAGGGTGATTCTCTGGACAATATGAGCCTACAGGACCTGTTCCTGCCGCCCTTCCGGATCACCCGAGTTGCTCAAAATTCTAGTAGTGCTACCCCCAGACCAACTGTTGTAGCTAGCAATGTGAGTCACCAACCTTTAAATTTAGGTCAAGTGCTCACCTTTTAAGAGATACAGCTGGGACCCACGCAGACCTCAAGCTCGGATGGGGGAGAATAGCGACTTCCAACAAGAAAGGTGGCTTAGAAATGACCATGAAAGATGACTGTAAGGTGGCGACTATCCCTGTCTCTTCCTATCATTGTGATTGCTGTTCAGTTGCTAAGTCGTGTCCAACTCTGCCACTCCATGGACTGCAGCACGCCAGGCTTCCCTGTCCGTCGTCAATTCCTAGAGCCTGCTCAAAATCATACCATTGAGTAGGTGATGCCATCCAACCATCCGCTATCTATATTTCTATCATGCATACCTAATAATCTGGTTAGCTGATTCCTGGGATCATTCCTATCAAAGAAACTTACCTTGGAATTTTAATTCTTGCAACTCCCTAGAATGATTCTTATTCCATAATGATTTAAATTTGATAGATGCTATCCCACTGAACCAAAGACGTTAATACACACCTTCAACCACTTCCATATCTAAGAAATCTAATTCCTTCCTTAGAAACTATCCCGCTAAGCACTACATTAATCACTTGTTGTGTCTTCAAACTACTATGTTCTGTCAAAACACAGCCTACAGTTTGATGTTAAACAGTCTGAAGCATTTATAACAATGTAAGATATGCACGCTGTCACCCTGCGTATTTCACCTTCTAGCAATTTTCTTTTCTTGAGAACTTAGTTTCTACTCCATGTGCTTTAGAATTGCTTGAATTCTTTAGCTCATTCTTTCAGGAAATGGAATTAATATTTAAAAGCAGTAACAGTGTAATTTCAAGAATGTCTCAGTAATAACCAGAGTTCCCATAACATAAATTATCCTCTTCTTTTAGTAGTCTTATTTCCTTTTCCAAGTCACACAATCAAACTAAGCTGGGGGGAGAAAAGATTTGAGTTATATTGCCTCTCTCAGGAAGACTTCGGTTTGTTGAACCAAGATGCACAGTCAACAAATACAAAAAGACACACATTCTGGGTGGCCTTCAGCTGCTTGTGCTTTTAAGAAAACAGATTAAGTACCCCGTGTACAAAATATTAATAGCAGTGTGTAAAGAATCATACTGGATTATGGAAACACAAAAAGCCACAACTGTCCCCAACAATTCCGCTCTCAGAATTGCTTCTTACCGCCTCTGTCCCTTTGCCGATAGACTATGTGAGTTTTCAGCTAGAAAGTGGTCCCTCTGGGATGTCGTATGGTCTCTAGGGACATTCTGACCTCATCAGGATCTCTTTTTTCCTTGATTCATCTGGTTCACATCTGATATTTCTCAAGAGAATATTTAATAGTGGTGATACTGGTGGTCCAGTAGCTCAGTTGGTAAAGAATCCACCTGCAATGCAGGAGACCCCAGTTTGATTCCTGGGTTGAGAAGACTCTCTGGAGAAGAGATAGGCTGCCCACTCCAGTATTCTTGGGCTTCCCTTGTGGCTCAACTGCTAAAGAATCTGCCTGCAATGTGAGAAGCTTGGGTTTGATCCCTGGGTTGGGAAGATCCCTTGGAGAAGGGAAAGGCTACCTACTCAAGTATTCTGGACTGGAGAATTCCATGGACTCTATAGTCCATGGGGTTGCAAAGAGTCAGACACGACTGACCCAACTGAGCGACTCTCACTTTCACTGGTGGTCCACTGTTTAAGAATCCTCCTTGCAAATCAGGGAATGAAGTTTCCATACCTGGTCCAAGAAGACCTCACATGCTTCCGCAGAACTAAGCCCACAACTATGGAGTCCATGGACGGCAATGAAAGAGCCACATGATGCAAGGAAGATCCACATGCCACAGCTAAGACCCTCTGCAGCTAAATATATAAAGTTTTTAAAAAGAATATCTAATAGAAAATTAAGGGGAAACAAAGCAGTAGAAAACACCATGGGATTGGCATCGATACGATTGCAGAGCAAAAGTGCTTTGTTCTGTGGTTACTGAAATAGGACAGACCTTGTTCTCTCCTGAGCAAAAGCAGGGACTCCTCATCCTCAGCTCTAGACGACCTGGAGAATGAGCGGACTGTGCATCCTAGTGGGAGATCCAAGTTGCAAGTGAGCCCCTAATCCCATCTCCTCTCTGTATTAGCGTCTTTGCAAACATTGCCCCCACGTTAGGTACAGAGAAAGCTGGAAGAGTCTCCAGGGATGTCCACCCCTGGAGAATGAACAGGATGGTTCAGAAAGAAGGGGACAGTGCTGCAAAGGGAAAAAGGAGTGGAAACTGCCCAAAGGAGAGTAGAACAAGGGCATCTTGGTGAACACGTTGAAGAGGGGTCAGAAGGAACCCCGCAGCCATGCAGAGGTGGAGCACCCACTGAGTCCAGAATGGACAGGTTCTGTCTTGTGTCACAGCTGCCCTCAACAGGGTTTAGCCCCCTTAATCCCAGTTAAGGAGCTGGAAAAAGATACCCTTGAATCACAAAATACATCCCCTAGTTTTTAAATGGCTACTTTTTTCAGAATTCTTGAGATTGATGGCAAACTGAAAGGTGGAGAAAGGATTTTTCTCAAGTGAGTTTGCAACACATCTTAAAAGGTTTAATTCTAGGGACCAAAAAATGGCATATTAAATTTAAACTTCAGTTAGTACTGTTATACTTTGCAATAATAAGTGCCCAGATACCTTACAGCTGCTCACTTGGCACTGCATGATCAAGCAATAAGTAACTATGGGAATGATTGTTATGGGTTGAATAATGGTCCTCTAAGAGAGAACCGCAACTTAATCCCTGGAGCCTGAGAATATCACCTAAAGGGGGAAAAAATTACTTTGCAGAGATGATCGAGTTAGGGATCTTGAGAAGAGAAGACTAGGCTGTATCACGCAGGTGGACCCTAAATGCAATCACATATGTCCTTATAAGATTGAGGCAAAGGGAGATTGGACACATGCACACAGAGGGAGATGTGATCACAGAGACGGAGACTGGAGTGATGTAGCCCTGAGCCAGCAAGGCTGAGGCTACCCCACACTGGGAGCCAGGAACAGATGCTCTCCCAGAACCCCCAGCAGGGGTACAGCTCTGCTGACATCTAGATTGCAGTCCAGTGATACTGTTTTGGACCTCTGGCTTCCAGAGCTGTGAGAGAATGACTTTTTATTGTGTTATGCGTTATGAAGCATCACTACGAACAAAGCTAGTGGAGGTGATGGAATTCCAGTTGAGCTATTCCAAATCTTAAAAGATGATGCTGTGAAAGTGCTGCACTCAATATGCCAGCAAATTTGGAAAACTCAGTAGTGGATACAGGACTGGGAAAGGTCAGTTTTCATTCTAATCCCAAAGAAAGGCAATGCCAGAGAATGCTCCTACTATCGCACAATTGCACTCATCTCATACGCTAGCAAACTAATGCTTAAAATTCTCTAAGCAAGGTTTCAACAGTATGTGAACCATGAACTTCCAAATGTTCAAGCTGGATTTAGAAAAGGCAGAGGAAACAGAGATCACATTGCCAACATCTGTTGGATCATGGAAAAAGCAAGAGAGTTCCAGAAAAACATCTATTTCTGCATTATTGACTACACCAAAGCCTTTGACTGTGTGGATCACAACAAACTGTGTAACATTCTGAAAGAGATGGGAATACCAGACCACCTGACCTGCCTCCTTAGAAGCCTGTGTGCAGTCAGGAAGCAACAGTTAGAACTGGAGGTGGAACAACAGACTGGTTCCAAATAGGAAAAGGAGTACATCAAGGTTGTATATTGTCACCCTGCTTATTTAACTTCTATGCAGAGTACATCATGAGAAATGCTGGGCTGGATGAAGCACAAGCTGGAACCAAGATTGCCAGGAAAAATATCAATAACCTCAGATATGCAGATGACACCACCCTTATGGCAGAAAGTGAAGAGGAACTAAAGAGCCTCTTGATGAAAGTGAAAGAGGAGAGTGAAAAAGTTGACTTAAAGCTCAACATTCAGAAAGCTAAGATCATGGCATCTGGTCCCATCATTTCATGGCAGGTAGATGGGGAAACAATGGAAACAGTGACAGACTTTATTTTGAGGGGGGCTCCAAAATCAGTGCAGATGGTGACTGCAGCCATGAAATTAAAAGATCCTTGCTCCTTGGAAGAAAAGCTATGATCAACCTAGACAGCATAATAAAAAGCAGAGGCATTACTTTGCCAGCAAAGGTCCATCTAGTCAAGGCTATGGTTTTTCCACTAGTCATGTATGCGTGTGAGAGTTGGACCATAAAGAAAGCTGAACACAGAAGATTTGATGCTTTTGAACTGTGGTGTTGGAGAATACACTTGAGAGTCCCTTGGACTGCAAGGAGATCCAACTAGTCAATCTTAAAAGAAATTAGTCCTGAATCTCCACTGGAAGGACTGATGCTGAAGTTGAAGCTACAATACTTTGGCCACCTGATACAAAGAACTGACTCATTGGAAAAGACCCTGATGCTGAGAAAGATTGAAGGCAGGAGGAGAAAGGGATGACAGAGGATGAGATGGTTCGAGGGCATCACCAACTCAATGGACATGAGTTTGAGTAAGCTCTGGGAGTTAGTAAAGGACAGTGAAGCCTGGCATGCTGCAGTCCATGGGGTCTCAAAGAATCAGATACGACTTAGTGACTGAACAACAGCAATTATTAACTATAGCCACCATTCTGTACATTTTAAAATAGGATGTTGACTGAATCTAAGATTCACCTTTCAATCTCTGAAATCACGATTTATCTTATAATTAATGACAATTCATACTATTGGTTATAATCTAATTTTTCAATGTTACATAAAATAATGCTTCAATATACAATGAATAAAGCCATAGTTTTGATGAAATGTAGACTGTACTTCCTAGTTTTGAGCATTGACTTGACATAGGAGTTCCCACTATCCAAATTTGTGACAATTTGAGCAACAAAAAAATAATCTCAATAACAGTGGATTGAAACACAATGAATCAGTGAAAACAGGTGAGTCCACAGTGATAATAAAAAAGAGGAAGATCAAGAAAATTTTCTTATGTCACAGTCTGCTGTAACTCATTTTGAAGTTGGTACCTAAAATGAGAGAATTAAGCATTTATCAAGCCTTTCCAGTAAAAATAACATTTCAGAGAAATCAATTACCTGGTTGATGAAAGAAAGCTCTGCTTTACAGAAGAATATCAGATAATAATGAGAAGGAATAATAAAATTCAAAACTCAGCATTCTGCAAACTTTTATAAAGTCATTGGCCCAGGCAAGGATATTCAAATAATATGAAAACTATTGGGTATGACAGATGGAAACTGGATATTCACAAGATGCCCAAGTATCAATAGTAACACAGAGATTATTTTCTCATGTCACGGAGAAATAATTTTACCAATAATTATCAATAATTTTACCATGGGGGAATCAAACCATTATCATTGTAATCTCCTGGTCAAATTCATTAATGTTGTCATGAGACATCACGTATCCCAATGCAAAATGAGGTCACAACATCACCTATGATGGTTTTTAATTAAAAACGTACGAATTGGATCTATTAATCCCATAAAACTAACTTTTCAGTTCAGTTGCTCAGTCGTGTCCAACTCTTTGCGACCCCATGAATCGCAGCATGCCAGGCCTCCCTGTCCATCACCATCTCCTGGAGTTCACTCAGACTCATGTCCATCAAGTCCGTGATGCCATCCAGCCATCTCATCCTCGGTAGTCCCCTTCTCCTCCTGCCCCCAATCCCTCCCAGCATCAGAGTCTTTTCCAATGAGTCAACTCTTCTCATGAGGTGGCCAAGGTATTGGAGCTTCAGCTTTAGCATCATTCCTTCCAAAGAAATCCCAGGGTTGATCTCCTTCAGAAGGAGGATTTCCTTGCAGTCCAAGGGACTCTCAAGAGTCTTCTCCAACACCACAGTTCAAAAGCATCAATTCTTCGGCGCTCAGCCTTCTTCACAGTCCAACTCTCACATCCACACATGACCACAGGAAAAACTATAGCCTTGACTAGACGGACCTTAGTCGCCAAAGTAATGTCTCTGCTTTTGAATATACTATCTAGGTTGGTCATAACTTTTCTTCCAAGGAGCAAGCGTCTTTTAATTTCACAGCTGCAGTCACCATCTGCAGTGATTTTGGAGCCCAAAACAATAAAGTCTGACACTGTTTCCCCATCTATTTGCCATGAAGTGATGGGACCAGATGCGATGATCTTCATTTTCTGAATGTTGAGCTTTAAGCCAACTTTTTCATTCTCCTCTTTCACTCTCATCAAGAGGCTTTTTAGTTCCTCTTCCCTTTCTGCCATAAGGGTGGTGTCATCTGCATGTCTGAGGTTATTGATATTTCTCCCGGCAGTCTTGATTCCAGCTTGTGTTTCTTCCAACCCAGCATTTCTCATGATGTACTCTGCATAGAAGTTAAATAAGCAGGGTGATAATATACAGCCTTGATGTACTCCTTTTCCTATTTGGAACCAGTCTGTTGTTCCATGTCCAGTTCTAACTGTTGCTTCCTGACCTGCATACAGATTTCTCAAGAGGCAGGTGAGGTGGTCTGGTATTCCCATCTGTTTCAGAATTTTCCGCAGTTTATTGTGATTCACACAGTCAAAGGCTTTGGCATAGTCAATACAGCAGAAATAGATGTTTTTCTGAAACTCTCCTGCTTTTTCCATGATCCAGCAGATGTTGGCAATTTGATCTCTGGTTCCTCTGCCTTTTCTAAAACCAGCTTGAACATCAGGAAGTTCACGGTTCACGTATTGCTGAAGCCTGGCTTGAAGAATTTTAAGCGTTACTTTACTAGCATGTGAGATGAATACAATTGAGTGGTAGTTTCAGCATTCTTTTGCATTGCCTTTCTTTGCAATTGGAATGAAAACTGACCTTTTCCAGTCCTGTGGCCACTGCTGAGTTTTCCAAATTTGATGGCATATTGAGTGCAGCACTTTCACAGCATCATCTTTCAGGATTTGAAACAGCTCAACTGGAATTCCATCACTTCCACTAGCTTTGTTCATAGTGATGCTTTCTAAGGCCCACTTGACTTCACATTCCAAGATGTCTGGCTCTAGATTAGTGATCACATCATCATGATTATCTGGGTCATGAAGATCTTTTTTGTACAGTTCTGTGTATTCTTGCCACCTCCTCTTAATATCTTCTGCTTCTTTTAGGTCCCGACCATTTCTGTCCTTTATTGAGCCCATTTGCATGAAATGTTCCCTTGGTATCTCTAATTTTCTTGAAGAGATCTCTAGTCTTTCCCATTCTGCTGTTTTCCTCTATTTCTTTGCATTGACTGCTGAAGAAAGCTTTCTTATCTCTTCTTGCTATTCTTTGGAACTCTGCATAGATATTTATATCTTTCCTTTTCTCCTTTGCTTTTCACTTCTCTTCTTTTCACAGCTATTTGTAAGGCCTCCCCAGACAGCCATTTTGCTTTTTTGCATTTCTTTGCCATGGAGATGGTCTTGATCCCTGTCTCCTGTACAATGTCATGAACCTCCATCCATAGTTCATCAGGCACTCTATCTATCAGATCTAGGCCCTTAAATCTATCTCTCACTTCCACTGTATAACCATAAGGGATTTGATTTACATCATACCTGAATGGTCTAGCGGTTTTCCCTACTTTCTTCAATTTAAGTCTGAATTTGGTAATAAGGAGTTCATGATCTGAGGCACAGTCAGCTCCCGGTCTTGTTTTTGTTGACTGTATAGAGCTTCTCCATCTTTGGCTGCATAGAATATAATCCATCTGATTTCAGTGTTGACCATCTGGTGATGTCCATGTATAGAGTCTTCTCTTGTGTTGTTGGAAGAGGGTGTTTGCTATAACCAGTGCATTTTCTCGGCAAAACTCTATTAGTCTTTGTCCTGCTTCATTCCTCATTCCAAGGCCAAATTTGCCTGTTACTCCAGATGTTTCTTGACTTCCTACTTTTGCATTCCAGTCCCCTATAATAAAAAGGATATCTGTTTTGGGTGTTAGTTCTAAAAGATCTTGTAGGTCTTCATAAAACCATTCAACTTCAGTTTCTTCAGTGTTACTGGTTGGGGCATAGACTTGGATAACTCTGATATTGAATGGTTTGCCTTGGAGACGAACAGAGATCATTCTGTCGTTTTTGAGATTGCATCCAAGTACTGCATTTCGGACTCTTTTGTTGACCATGATGGCTACTCCATTTCCTCTGAGGGATTCTTGCCCGCAGTAGTAGATATAATTATCATCTGAGTTAAATTCACCCATTCCAGTCCATTTTAGTTCGCTGATTCCTAGAATGTCAACGTTCACCCTTGCCATCTCTTGTTTGACCACTTCCAATTAGCCTTGATTCATGGACCTGACATTCCAGGTTCCTATGCAATATTGCTCTTTACAGCATTGGACCTTGCTTCTATCACCAGTCACATCCACAGCTGGGTATTGTTTTTGCTTTGGCTCCATCCCTTCATTCTTTCTGGAGTTATTTCTTTATAGGAAATAGTGGGAAGAGAGATCAAGTCCAGTGGCATCATGAGAGACAAACCTGACAAATCCAGTAAGTGGACAGCCTGCAGGAAAGATGCTCAGCTGGCTTAGCAAATCAAGGTTGTGGAATCAGAGAGGGAAGTTGTTTCTGAGTGAAGAAGACTCAAGGATTCAACGACCAGGTTTGGTGAGTGGTCCTGGGTTGGGGCTGATACTGAACAAACCAACTTAACTGGACATTTGAGCACAAGTGGAAAAATCAGAATCGGGACTGTGTATGGCAAAAAATAAAAATGTATGGTCATGGAAAGGTGATGTTACTAACTGAAAAAGCATCTTACTCCTGACACTTAGCATGAGTAATATGATCATATTTGGGCTTTCAAAGGCATACAAAAATATACATCAGATCATACACGCACAAGGAGAATAGCATAGCCTAAGGTATTAAAAGTGATCCTCTCTGAATGACAGGAATAAGTTGTTTTTGTTTGCTTATTCTCATTTCTCTGTGTTTTCTACCTTCCTAGGATATTCACTTGCAGCCTTTGCAATAATGAAAATTATATTTTAAATAGAAAATAAAACCCATCCAGAACATCCATTTTGGCCAGTATAAAAGACTGGATGCCCTGGTCAACTTTTTCACCGACATAACTACAAATTCTGAATGAACAGAGAAACATCTTTAAATGTACTAATGAAATAGCAAAAAAAGTGAAGACTTCTTAAAAGCCAAAAAAGGAAAAGAAGGAGCCAGAAAATTGACTTCAATGTGCAAATCAAAATTTCAAAGAAAGACAGTAAAAGAATCGAAGAAGAGTGTAGAACTTCAAAACTATTAGTGGGGATATGGAAAAAGAAGGCAGAAATAAGAAAAACCAATAACAAGGGTAAAAACTCACAGTACCTATTAACCCAAATGTATGTTATGACAAAAATGTAAATGGATTACGTGTTCCAGTTTAAAGACAAAGATGTTCAGATTGAACTAAAACGCCCAACTGAGTATAGTTTACAAAAGGCACATATGTAATGAAAGGACACATGAATGGTCAAAGAAAAAGGATATGAGAAGATAGGCCAGGAAAATAGTAACAAAAGAGACCTGGTGTCACTCTGCTAGGTATTCTAGAGATACATAGACAGATAATAGATATGTAGGGAGATAGAAAGAATAGACATAAAGAAACAAATAGATATTTTGATAGAAGGAATAGATATAAAAAATAGATATTTAGTAAATATCTAAAATATTAGATATTTACTAAATATCTAATATTAGATATTTAGGTATTTATTTAGATAGATATAAGTAAATAAATAGATGATGGATATTTCCAGTCTAATCCACTCCCTCCTGCCCCAGCCTCCATCATCCCTGGCCTGGATTAGTGCAGCAACCTCCTAACCTGGTCTCCCTGCTTTCCCACTCACTTCCTCTCTTCCCAACAATCCATTTTCAGCACAAGAGTCCAAGTCATGCCTTTCTAAACCAGGTGAAATCACATCCCCCTTTCTCATCCTCAACTGATGAGTCATCTTACCCAGAGCAAAGGTCAAAGTCCATCCAGTGTCCAACAAGGCCTACCATGGTCTGGTTCCCCGGGTACCACTCCAAGCTCACCCCTCACTCTTCCTCATCCCCTGCCTGTTCCCACTCAGAGTTTGGGCACCTGTTCCTCCCTCTGTGTCAAACATTCACTCCCAAATATCCACATGGCTATCTCCCCCATCTCCCTCTGGCCGCCTCTTCTCGTGGAGCTGTCCCTGACTCTTCCACATGGAGCCACAGCTCTCCTCCCCATCCTGGCTCCAAGGGCCTAGCCTTCTCTGTAGCCTGGAGAAGAGGGCCTGGGGGTGGCAGTCCCTCAAGGAATAGTTACTGTACCAGTGAAGAAATGATGGTTCTCAATGCCCACAGCCTCCTGCTCAGACTTGAAGGAACAGATCTCCATCCATCCCATGACACCAACACAGTCTGACCCTGGGGAG